>NW_027069096.1:265000-632277 GCF_037157495.1 Lathamus discolor | reverse complement strand
TTATCAAAATCTAAGCCTTTTACCCCCCGACGACGGAGGAAGGCAGTAAAAAGATCATACGCCGCTTGCCTGTCCATTTTTACCGGATCCGTTGCACCCTCCAGGCGTCGGCAGCGCGTAGCAGCAGAGCCTGCCGATGCAGCACTCTGGGCCAAAGCAGGAGACGAGCAGCCCACCGATGTAGCACTCCCGTTCTGCAGAAGCCGTCTTTAAATCGAGACCTGCACCCAATGCAACTCCTTCAGGCAAAGGGAAGTGTCCCTGTTCGGGCGCCAGTTGTTGGAGTCACGGGAGACAAGCCTCATGCTCTCATGGTCAGCAAGCCTCGTTTATTTAGCAAGACACATCCACTTTTATAGCTTGCAGGGTTAGTTACATTGTCTGATAAAATACAGCAAAATCATTGGTCAGCCTGTGTCGACGCAGGGGTCTCCAGGTAACTGTGACCACTTCTTGTTTCAACATGTTTCAACATGTCCCAACTTGCCCAAGCAAGGCCATTGTGCTATTCCAGCAAGATACCGTTGCTCTTATCTCAGCAAGATGCATATCCTGTTTCTTAAGCAAATCAGGGTAAACATTAACCACGAGATTGCTGTGCCCTGGGGGCCTACATCTGGGAATGGCAGGTGTCCAGGATGGGCTACAGTTAAACTAACTGATAAGTAGGAGGATAGGAGGATTATTATGTCTCCTGTGCTAACGAACCAATTAAACTGGTATGAGCATCTACTGCGCGTGCTCCAAAGGCTGCCAGAAGTGATGAAGATTGTTGGAAGAAGTAAACGACCCTCAGAGACCACCACCACAATTCTGTACGCATGCGGGGAACTTTCTGGAAAATGACGTAATGTACGTATGACCAGGGACTATATAAGGACAGCTTGTGGAGCAACAGAGAGACACACGTTAGGAGGAGCTATCCCCCGTGTCTCCCAGCGCCGCAATAAAGAATACCTGCTTGTCAGCTTGAAAACTTTGTTGGCAAGTTTGTTCCTGGAGTTTTCTCCAAATCATGGTTTAGTTCAAATTCTCAACAGAGCTAATGGAAGTGTCTGGGGCCAAGGTAGACTGGCCTCCTGACCCAATTTCACAATTTGTTGTTTAATGAGATGGTTCATTTTCTCCACCTGATCACTTGATTGAGGGTGGTCGGGAGTATGAAGTTGCCAATCAATACCTAAATGTTTGTTAATTTGTTGTACCACTTTTGAAACAAAATGTGGTCCTCTGTCTGAAGATATAGTGGCTGGAACTCCGTATCGCGGTATTATCTCTTGTAACAATATCTTTGTTACCTCCCGGGCGTGTGCGCTTCTAGTTGGAAAGGCTTCTGGCCAATCTGAAAAGGTGTCTGTTACTACTAACAAATGCCTATACCCCCCTTTTCTTGGCAGTTCTGTAAAGTTGATCTGCCACTGTTGTCCTGGTTTGTTGTCCCTCCCAATTTGAGCCATTTTGGGTTTAGGATTACTTTTGGGGTTTGTTTGGAGGCAGAGATTACACTGGTGAGTTACCTGTTGAATAGTAGCATACAGAGTTCTAGCCATAATTTTGCTTATCAAATATTTATATCGACTCCCCAGTGTGTTTTGATGTGCGTTCTTTACTAAGGACCATAACGAAGATGAGGGAACAATTATCTTTCCCTGTGGTGTACCAGACCACCCTTCATCTTGACCTATAATTAATTTCTGATCTTCTTTATTATAGTTTGGCTTACCTTTTAGAGAAATTTTCCCATCAGGAATTAAAGCTCCTTCAATTGTTATCTCACCTTCTGCAGCTTCTTTTGCCTCTCTGTCTGCCAGCTCATTTCCCTCCTCCAATTCTGAGCTCACCTTCTGGTGTGCCTTGATGTGCACAATTGCCACCTTCTCAGGTAGTTGGACCTCTTCTAACAGTCTCAGTATTTCTTGTTCATGTTTAATGTTTTTTCCTTGTGAATTCAACAGTCCTCTCCTTCCAAATGGCACCATGTGCATGCACAACTCCGAATACATATCTTGAGTCTGTATAGACATTTATGTTTTTTCCTTTTGCCAGTTCCATAGCTCTAGTCAGAGCAATCAATTCCACCTTCTGTGCAGAGGTGTTTATGGGTAACGGTCTGGATTCTATCACTTCAGCATGTCGTTTTCCACTGATGACATAGCTGTTCCCAGTAAACCAGGTTTCTACATCTTCTAAAGGGGTATCTTTCAGATCCGGACGACTGGAATATGTGGCCTCAGTAGTCTCTGCTGAGACTTGCTCCACCATGATGGCTTGATATTTCAGAAACCTTTGTGGGGAAAGCCTGTGCCCGCCTTTCACTTTCAGCACTGCAGACACTGTATGGGACACCAGCACAGTCATTTTCTGGCCCAAGGTGAATCTTGGATGTTTAGTACAACTGCTGCAACGGCCCTGAGGCATCCAGGCCATCCTTCAGCTGCAGAGTCCAATTGCTTAGAAAAATAAGTAACTGCTTGCTAGTACAGGCCGAAGTCCTGTGCTAGTATTCCTAAGGCAATTCCTTGTTTCTCATGGGAGAAAAGAAAGAATGGTTTACTCACGTCGGGGAGTCCCAAGGCTGGTGCCAACATCAAGGCGTTTTTAATTGGTGGAAGGCTCAAGTAGCTTCTCTTGTCCACTGAAGATTCTTGTTGTAGTGCATATAGAGGCTTAACAATTAGTCCATGATGGTACATCCACAATCTACACCTGTCGTGAAAGGAAGACTTGGACCACTCAATATGAGTTAACAGCAAGCTTTGCTTATTGGGCTTCTACCTTCGGTTAATATAACAGTGAATATGCAAATACTAGGCACTTGATTGGTTCTGGCACAAATAAGGCATTGTGTAAGCTCTACATTTTTGCAGCTACACCGTGCACCCCCCCCCATCCTCCTTCTCATGCACTTATCGCTTAGTGTCCTTGGCTGTGATTGGTCATAGTACGTTGCTGTTTGCCGGTGTCCTTCATTTCCTCATTATCTGGCGTGAGAGGTTTGCACCATGTGCCACACAGATGTCTTGTTTCAGCTCGCTGATGGGAACGTGACCTTTTGACCTTTTTCGACAAGCCAATCCTCCACAATTCCCCCTTTTTCTTTATAAAGGAATAAGGACTGAGTCAGGAGTCGTTGTAAACAAGCAGAACAACACTGCAAAGCATAACAAAGCAACAAACCCCCTATAATTATGAGACCTATAACGGCGAAGCAGCTTGTAAAGCAAACGTATTTGCAACTCTATGAAGTGAACCTCGATTTTCAAATAACTCGAGTAATTCAAAATCTGTACTTCTAAAATCAGCTAAATATTTCTGAAGCGCTATAAGCGGGTTACATAAAAGATAATTTGACAGACTATACAAAAAGTCTTTGTTTCAGCTAACTCTGGCGAAGATGCCTTATAGACTGACAACCACCACAATACAATTCTACTGTAGGGTCACACTGATGACAAAAACCTACAGAGTTATTGAAGCACTTGTTGTATCACCAATCTCAGTTGTACCACTATATGCCTGTGGCCATGGACCGGATCTAGGAGGGCGACCGTGCTCAACGAAAGCTCTGTGTTGATTAAGGAGTTAAGTTCTTCTATTAGTGGCTGTAGCGCTCCGGTGCAAGCGACGCTCCTCCCGGGCCTGCGAGTCAGGGTCCATACACTAGCTCGGAGACGCCGTCACTGGATCTTCTGCAACAGCCGGTCTTAGTCACTTGGATGGTACCCACAAGGGTCCTGCGGGAGCAGAAACACAGGCGTAACCACGGCCCAGATATATTACTTCTGCCGGTCCCTGCCACAAATCTGTATTAGGATCTCAATAGTACGCCTTAAAAGAAGGCTTTATCTTCTGCGCTTGTGTTTGCACAAAGTGCTTAATAACCGCTGGAGTTTGTTCATCACCAAAGATGCATAAATAATTTAACGTAATTTCACCCATATAATCAGCATCAATGACACCTGGAACAATGAATAGTCCTTTCAACGCAGATGATGATCTCCCCAGTAGCAAGGCTAGTCTCATAGATTCTTTTAACAATTCTGGACCTAGCTGGACTTGAGCCTCCTTAGTGGAGAACTGTCCAGTTCCCATCAGGTGTTGTAATTGCACCCCAATCAGGGGATCTCCCTGGCCTCGCTGAACTGCAACTGCCTCTTGACAGGCTTTCTGCCAATACATGTTCCATAACAACAACTGCGAAGGGGTGAGGATTAATTTCACAATACTTTTAATATAACAGCAAATCTGTTCCCCAAATATATGACAACATCTGCCTAGTGGGTTCAAACTGAATGCCTGTAGAAATAACAGTTTGCCTTAACTGAGATAGCAATTTCCAATTTAAGGGAGACATTTCAGCATTTACTGCCTGACCTTGAGCGTTAATCTGGTACTTAACAGGAAAGGCGAGAATCTTTTCCTGCAACAATCAAAATCATTGTTTGACAGAGCCTCTCTCTGAATAGATTTCCAGTCTATCACCTGGATTCGCATTTGTCTACCTGTGCTCTGCAACTTTACCTTCCTTTCTTCTCTCCCCCCCTCTTTTTTTTTTTTTTTTTTTTTTTTTTTTTTTTTTTTCAGAAGTTGTTCACTCTGCTTTGCACGGCTACAAACAGCAGCCTGCTCGGCAGCAGCTACAGCTGCCTGCCTGCTTCAGCAGCAGCCATAAATACCTGTCAGCAACCACACTTTTGCGTTAACCCTTTCTTGCCTGAAATGTTAAACCACTACCTGTTAAAAACTTTTACATGAACACGATAACAAAAAAAATACATAGAACACCATCTGCTCTCATCACACACATACGTATGCGTATGGGATCCCACAAGCACATTTCACACATCTTTTGGAACAATATTTGAAACACAAAATCCAAACATTACTCGCACTATAAAGTCCCACGTACAGAACGTGGCATAAGGATTCTGTGAAGACTATCAGGAAACCAGCTCCAACAAGCATCATCGCAGTGTGAGGTGGCAGGCTTCAGCCCTAGCGAGCATCCCCGCAGAGGATCTGCCTCCCTCACATCGCATGAGGCTTGGGCTTTTATATTGATCAAAATGCACACTCATTCTGACACAGGTGGCCAGCCTATGTCAGAAGAAGTGGCCAGCAATATCTATAAAGGTTTCCAAGCATCAATAGAATCATAGACATATTTGCCAACTTCTAGTACATGAGTATCACAGACAGACTGTATCAAATGAGTTGTATATGGGGCCCCAAGTCCACGGTCCGTCACAGTCCGCCACAGTCCTCCCAGTACCCCTGATAAGGGCATACGAGAGACCTTCCCACCGCGGGTCTTGATCCAGCACATACATCACAGGAAAAGCACACAATACATCTGCATCCCCCACCCATCTCGCTTCTCCCTTTACAGCTGCCCATTTATCATGAGGATCTGGGGGATATAAATTAGGCTTCTTTTCCGGCTCCATGTCAAAAGGATCATCCAGGTCAGCATCAGAATTAACAGGCGTCAGAACTTCAGAAGCAGCAACAGCAGCCTGATGAGCACGCACAGGCTCTTTCTTGGGGTCAATAGGGTCCGGGTCAAAAAGACTGTCTTCATCTCTGTCCTCAGTCTTTGCAGATGCAGCGGCAACTGGCAGAGGCTCAGGGGTGGCCAGGGGTGGGGGGAAGCAATGTGGGGGGCTACTTGTGTCATCACGCGGGTCCCCCTCGCGTTCTGTCCTCTGTTTCCCTGTAGTCTTTGGCAAGCGGCAGGGCAGTGCGTAGCAGATTGGCATTGAGGACACCAGACTGCTGCGGCGGGGCAGTTTTGCCGGAGGTGGCCCTGCTGGCTGCATCGGAAACAGCGGACTCTCAAGAGCTTTTGCTGGTACTGGTTGGCTGGGCGAGCGGAGAGGAGCAAGGGCTGCGAACACTTGGTTTCGGGATGTTTCTGCTTGTGCTTTCAATCCCTCTCCTAATTCTTTGATGGCATTCACTAACATAGCCTGATTACCGGTAGGGACTTGCGCAGCACGTTCTAATAACTCCTCAACACTCCAATTCCCTGGCAGTGTCACTATAAGATTACGAACAACGCTGTTCCCGTTTTGCAAGACACACTGCTTTAAGGTAGCTCCTTGCATATATTCCGGCACCCCAGCTGATTTTATGGCTGCGGCTACTCTGACTACAAAGGAACCTAGTGACTCGTCCCGGCCCTGCCTCAGGGACATATAGGAGGGCAATCCACCAGGGGCCTTAATTCGATCTATGGCGCGCCGGGCCGTGGCCATTGTCCCCCTGATTTTATCAGGCCCTAAGAGGGCCTGCGCCTCTGTACGTAGAAAAGGACCCAACCCCATCAGCTCGGGGATAGTCAGCCCTTATAAAGGATCCCCGGGGTGGCGTTGTTCGGCCACTGATTCTTGGCAAAATGCTTGCCAGTATGCGTTAAATAACAACTGCTGATGTGGGGTTAATATGAGGCGGGTGAGACTCTTGACATCATTGGGGAGTAACTGCCCCCCCCCCCCAGATATAATCCAACATTCAGGGCTCCCCCTGAATACCACATTCGCTCACTGTCGCTCGCAGCTGCAACAGCAATTTCCAACCTAATGGTGTGATACTAGCTGTAAGGCCACCCTGAGGCCCCTGCTGATAGGTCACCGGTAATGCCTGTAACATATCAGCGGCAGCCTCAAGATCCCCCTCCTGGGCAGCCTGTGCGGCTATCTTTTTCCATATACGTTCACGATCAATACCCATGCCCTTGCTATTATCACGCCATTATCTGGCGTGAGAGGTTTGCACCATGTTCTACACAGATGTCTTGTTTCAGCTCGTTGATGGGAATGTGACCTTTTGACCTTTTTCGACAAGCCAATCCTCCACATAAACCATCCTGTCATACTGTCCAGGCCACACAGGCCTCTTCTGTCTGGGTAGCTATTAGGATGTCGTCTATGTACTGCAGTAACTTCTCTTCTTCCGGTGGGGCTTCCCAGGACTCTAAGTCTTTTGAAAGTTGTTCTCCAAACAGGGTGGGACTGTTCTTAAATCCCTGAGGCAACACCCTCCACGTGAGCTGGATTTTGCACCCACTCTTAGGGCTTTTCCATTCAAATGCAAAGATTTTCTGGCTGGCTTCATGGAGAGGGAGGCAAAAGAAAGCATCCTTCAAATCTAGAACAGTAAACCAAGTTAGCTCTGATGTTAAGCATATTAGCAAAGTGTATGAATTTACTATTACAGGGTAAGCATCCTCAGTTATTTTGTTAACAGCCCATAAGTCCTGTACCACCTGGTATTACCCATCAGGTTTGCAAACAGGTAAAATAGGGGTGTTAAAATCAGATTGGCACTCTTTTAGCAGTCCTAGCTGCAGGAAATTCTCAGTCATTTGGAAAAAATTCCTTCCCTATCTTCCCTCTGCAGGGGGTATTGTTTAATCCTGACTGGCTGTTTTCTCTCCTTGAGCTTATCTGTATTGGGGGTGCATTTTTGGCCCTTCCAGGTATGTTTGTAGCCCATACCCCTGGGAATACCTGATCCAGTATATCTTCAATCTGACTTCTCCCTCGACATGATTAGTGATCAAAACTAAGCTTTAACATCTCTATATACTGTTGGTCATTTACTTTTAAAGTGATCTCGCCTCCTTTGAAAGTAATGGTCGCTCCCAAGTGTTCTAACAAATCTCTCCCCAAAAGAGCTTTTGGGGAGTTAGGCATATACAAAAACTTATGGATGCCCCATTGTTTTCCCAATTGATATTTTAATAGTTTACAAAAATAAGCCTTTTCACCTTGGCCAGTTGCCCCTTTTATCATCATATAATCGTCCCCAAAGGCATTAAAGCTTTGTTTAAAACTGAATACGTTGCGCCCGTATCAACCAAGAATTCCATTTCCCTTTTTTTTTTTTTCTTTTGTCCCCTAGCTCCATTATAACCAGTGGATCTGCTAGGGAAGATTCCCCTGGTCCCCGTCGGCCTAGTTCCAATTCAGTCACCCGAGCCACCCCATGGCACTCCTCCCACCAGGGCAGTCTCACTCCCAGCGTCCAAACTCCTCATAGCACTCACACCGATCCGGTTCCACAGAAGAGGAGGTCACTCCCCCACTTCTGTCCGACGTTCGTCCTCCACCAGTTTCAAAGCAACCACCGCAGCCGTGGCTGTAGCGCGACCCAGCTTTTTCTTTTCTACCTGTTTCCAATTCCTATACACTCTCCATGCTTCCTCCTTCACTCCCATACACATTTATTCATCAACCCTTCAATCCCGTCTGTCAACGTCTGTTTGTCTGTTTGTCTGCCCCAGCACCCATCCCATGCTCAAACACAGGAACTGCGGGAGCTCCCTTCTTTTCCCCCTTGGTTTTTCTTTTTTTTTTTTTTTTTTTTTTTTTTTTTCACAGGTGCTCACCCTGCTCTGCAGGGGTTACAGATGCCTGCCTCTGCAACAGCACTTCTGGTTTAACCCCTTCTTAACTCTGAATGTGAATGTGCTGCTTGTTGCCAGTGACAGCAATTTCCTCCTCCTTATCAATACCTGATAGAACAGAGGCAGAAGGTGCTCCTCTCGGGGGTACCTGTGATACATAATTTTCTTGATTACTGTCCCAGTATCACAGGCTGAACAACATCTCTCCAGCTTAGCTTTCTGTTTTTCCCTGTCCTTTTCCAAAACCAAAATTAGGGATCTGGCAGAGTTATATTAATTTCACATTCTGTCTGCCACTCCGGGTGCTTTCTTAAAGTGAAACATATCTGCATACATTACTTCATCGCATTTTCCTGGCCACCTCAAAACCAACATAAATTGTAAAAAATGTATTAGAATTCAGAGTTCCATTTTTAGGCCATTTTTCCTGATTTTCCAAAGTATATAAAGGCCACCATTGGTTACAATATTTTACCAACGTTTTCTTGTTTACCGAGCCCCCAGAAGAGCCTCCCAGTTCTTTCCAATGTGCGAAAATGTAACCGAATGGGCTTTTCTTCAGAATTCCCTTGTTTTGACCGGCTCCCATTTCAAACAATCTCTTACAAATCTCTATAGCTTCTCTTTCCCAGTGCTCTGCAAATGCACTTGCATCTACACACAAGTTTTATGATATTCTCAGGGGATTCACAGTCATTCACAGTCTAGGAGGTTCCTCCAGTGCATTGATGATAACTTCTTAATGCCAATGGTGGACGTACCAACTAGGAGAGCAGCGCTGCTAGATTTAGTACTCGCCAACAAGGAGGGTTTGGCCGAAGTGGTGATGGTCAGTGGCAGCCTTGGCTGCAGTGACCATGAGATGGTGGAGTTTAGGATCCTGTGTGGGAGGAATAGAATACCTATCAAAGCCACAGTTCTGGATTTCCGAAGGGCCAACTTTGGCCTCTTCAATCAACTGCTAAGGGAAGTCTCATGGGAAAGGGTACTAGGTACTAGTAAGGAGAATCCATGGATTATGGAAGGAGGGGCTGGCCACTTGGAAGGAATATAGGACAATTGTTAGAGGATGTAGGGAGGCAATTAGGACAGCTAAGGCCTCCTTGGAGCTTAATCTTGCTAGTTGGGTTAAGGACAATAGAAAGGGCTTCTTCAAATACATAGCAAATAAAACTAACACAAGAGGCAATATAGGCCCACTGCTGAACGAGGTGGGTGCCCTGGAGACAGAGGATATAAAGAAGGCAGAGGTGCTGAATGCCTTCTTTGCCTCTGTCTTTACTCCTGCAGAATCCCCCTGGGGGCCCCGGATTCCTATAGCCCCAGAAGGAGTCAGGACAAAGGAGGAGTTTGCTTTGGTAGATGAGGATTGGGTTAGGGATCAGCTATGCAATCTGGACATCTGTAAATCGATGGGTCCGGATGGAATGCACCCACGGGTGCTGAGGGAGCTGGCGGAGGTCATTGCTAGGCCACTCTCCATCATCTTTGGTAAGTCGTGGGAGACGGGAGAGGTGCCTGAGGATTGGCGGATGGCAAATGTCACCCCAGTCTATAAGAAGGGCAAGAAGGAGGACCCGGGTAATTATAGACCGGTCAGCCTTACCTCCATCCCTGGAAAGGTGATGGAACAACTTATTCTTGACTCCATCTCTAGGCATATCAAGGATGAGGGGGTCATTAAGAACAGCCAACATGGTTTTATGAGGGGGAAGTCATGTTTGACCAACCTTATAGCCTTCTATGAGGAAGTGACTAGGTGGAGGGATGATGGTAGAGCGGTAGATGTAGTTTTTCTTGATTTCAGTAAGGCATTTGATACTGTCTCCCACAGCATCCTCATAGATAAGCTAAGGAAGTGTGGGCTTGACGATCAAGTAGTGAGGTGGATCAGGAACTGGTTGAAAGGAAGAAGGCAGAGAGTTGTGGTCAATGGCGCAGAATCTAGCTGGAGGTCTGTGACTAGTGGAGTCCCTCAGGGGTCGGTGCTGGGACCAGTGCTGTTTAATATTTTCATCAATGACCTGGATGAGGGAACTGAGTGTACCCACAGCAAGTTTGCTGATGACACAAAACTGGGAGGAGTGGCTGACACACCAGAAGGCTGTTTTGCCATTCAGCGAGACCTGGACAGGCTGGAGAGTTGGGCGGGGAGAAACTTGATGAAATTCAACAAGGGCAAGTGTAGAGTCTTGCATCTGGGGAAGAACAACCCCATGTACCAGTACAGGTTGGGGGGTGACCTGCTGGAAAGTAGCGAAGGGGAAAGGGACCTGGGGGTCCTGGTGGATAGGAGGATGACCATGAGCCAGCAATGTGCTCTTGTGGCCAAGAAGGCAAATGGCATCTTAGGGTGCATTAGAAAGGGTGTGGTTAGTAGGTCAAGAGAGGTTCTTCTCCCCCTGTACTCAGCCTTGGTGAGGCCGCATCTGGAATATTGCGTCCAGTTCTGGGCCCCTCAGTTCAAGAAGGACAGAAAATTGCTTGAAAGAGTCCAGCGCAGAGCCACAAGTATGATTAAGGGAGTGGAACACCTCCCTTATGAGGAGAGGCTAAGGGAGCTGGGTCTCTTCAGCTTGGAGGAGACTGAGGGGTGACCTCATCAGTCTTTACAAATATGTAAAGGGTGGGTGTCAGGATGATGGAGCTCGGCTTTTTTTCAGTGATATCCAGTGATAGGACAAGGGGCAATGGGTGTAAACTGGAGCATAGGAAGTTCTACGTTAACATCAGGAAGAACTTCTTTACTGTAAGAGTGACAGAGCACTGGAACAGGTTGCCCAGGGAGGTTGTGGAGTCTCCTACATTGGAGATATTCAAGGCCCACCTGGACAAGTTCCTGTGTGATGTACTTTAGGTTACTCTGCTCTTGCAGGGGGGTTGGACTAGATGATCTTTTGAGGTCCCTTCCAACCCTTGGGATTCTGTGATTCTGTGATTCAGTAAGATAATATCTCTGGGTTCTGCAGATCAACTCCCCTGTCGTTAGAACATAGTTTCAGTTCCAACAAAATTTACACTGCCCTAGTATCCACAGCAGATTCCACTGTTCAAAATTTATTATGCACTCATATGTCAGGTTACGAAGTTTTTCCTAATATCCCCCCGTGGATTGTCCCAAAAAGAGAGACATTAATTGTTGTATTCCCATTTTATTTTCTCCTTTGTAACCACATCTTCTCAAATTTTCTTTGATACCTTTTATAAACCCTTTCTCAGTTTTCCTTTCTAACTTCCCGGAAGTCCTCCAGGATTTTGTGGCTTTTCTCCACAAACCCACCAGCGTTTCATAAGACACCCCCAGCAGTATCTGCCCCACTACCCTGAGTGGCTATAAAAGTGGGATACACACTAAAAGCACTGCCACAATATCCACGTGGAATGCCACCCATCACATACAGTTACACTCCCACAAGGCACATACTCCCACAGGGCACACAGCCACAATATCCACGTGGAATGCCACCCGTCACATGCGGTTACACTCCCACAAGGCCCATAGGGAATTCCCTTGCCCTTGTATTTCGTAAAGCTATCCACTGCTGGAGGGGTAGCTGGACCTTCCCCCGCTTTCTGAGCTGCTTGATGGTTATATACAGACAAGACACAGGACAGAAAAACATAAACGCTTCATCCGTCTCCGGCCGCTCCCCTCGCGGAGGCACGGAACCGCGGATTAGGACTCCACACTCGCTTCGTAGCTACGCTACGTCTCAGTCACACAGAAACACATGGGATCCCACACACTCACACTACGGTTCCGCTTACCCTTCTCCTGCTTCCTACACAGTCATTAGCAGGTCCGTCCTGGTTCCCAAAACCTGGGATGCAGCGGAGACCTGGTGGGTTCGCCTACCCTTCACCTGCTTCCCTTAGCATGTCCGTCCTGGCTCCCGAAACTTGGGATGCAGCGCAAACCCGGGCTCGCCCGATCCGCCTTCAGGATCGCTCGCAGCCGCGCTATCGGTCGACGAGCCCCCAGCTTGCAAGCCCTACCTGCTAAGGGGAACTCCGCTGTGCGCCAGACGCCTCTGCACGCCTTACCAGCAGCCCCGGGCCACGCATACGCCTTACAGGCCCCCTAAAGTACCTAAATTCCAAGCATACCGTTTCTCCGCAGCCGGCACAGGTTGTTGATTGTCCCCGCAGTGAGCGGATGAGAAGCGGAGCTCCTCCAGGCAAGCGGCCTGGGGCGCCTAGGATGTCCGCTCCTCACCCGATCCTGCAGCCGAACAGAGGTCTCCTGGCTGGCTCGCCAAATTGATACGCGGACTGACTCCACAACTCGTTAAAGTTGTGAAGTAGGTATGCTTTATTCAGCGCTGAGGTGCATGGGGATCGTTCCTCCAAAGTATGCACACCCAGGGTCGTTTTTCCTTTACATTTATTCCCTTAAGGCATACATATGCATTAGATTACTGATACGCCTATACATATTTAGTATCTGTCCCCACTTCGTATTATAATGAGCTAGAAGGTCCTTTGCTCCTGCGCAGTGCCCCCTCTGGTCATGGGCAAGGGTCTCAAGATGAAGTAAATGAGTCTTCCTCCTGTGGGCAGGGGTCCTCAAGTTGAAGTAAATGAGTCTTCCTCTTCTTAAACTTTTCCCCTTTTAATCTTCACGCATGGCTTTAGGGTTTAGTCGGTACCTCATCCATAAATCATCAGCTTCTCCCCCTTATCAATAGACCCAGACATTCGCATTTCCTTGTCAATAGTTGCTTATCAGTAGAACCAGGCCTCTGTCTCCTCCCCTTATTAGTAGTCTGTGCCTTGTTCTGCTTAGTAAGCATGATAGGTGTTTACAACAGACAATACTTTTGTTTAAGCAAGGGATTCTTCTAACTCTCTTATACAATCCCCTGTATTGTTCCTTTGTACATTTCATTAACCCTGTATCACACATGGTGCCATTTGGAAGGAGAGGACTGTTGAATTCACAAGGAAAAAACATTAAACATGCACAAGAAATACTGAGACTGTTGGAAGAGGTCCAACTACCTGAGAAGGTGGCAATTGTGCACATCAAGGCACACCAGAAGGTGAGCTCAGAATTGGAGGAGGGAAATGAGCTGGCAGACAGAGAGGCAAAAGAAGCTACAAAAGGTGAGATAACAATTGAAGGAGCTTTAATTCCTGATGGGAAAATTTCTCTAAAAGGTAAGCCAAACTATAATAAAGAAGATCAGAAATTAATTATAGGTCAAGATGAAGGGTGGGCTGGTACACCACAGGGAAAGATAATTGTTCCCTCATCTTCGTTATGGTCCTTAGTAAAGAATGCACATCAAAACACACTGGGGAGTCGATATAAATATTTGATAAGCAAAATTATGGCTAGAACTCTGTATGCTACTATTCAACAGGTAACTCACCAGTGTAATCTCTGCCTCCAAACAAACCCCAAAAGTAATCCTAAACCCAAAATGGCTCAAATTGGGAGGGACAACAAACCAGGACAACAGTGGCAGATCAACTTTACAGTACTGCCAAGAAAAGCGGGATATTGATATTTGTTGGCACTAACGGATATCTTTTCAGATTGGCCAGAAGCCTTTCCAACTAGAACTGTGAAGGCCTGAGAAGAAATGCAATTGATACTAAGAACATATGCCTTGATACAGAACAAGGCATTAGTCATTTTGAAATCCATCCAGACATTACTCAAAGGACTGTACTTGTATATATTGTACATACTGTATATATGTGTGTGCTTAAGAACTGCTTGTGCTTTTGTGAGAATAGATAATGATAATGAAATCATGACTGTTAAGAATCATTCTAATTTTTGTTTTTATAATTTTACTAAGGTCACTGGGTGTGACTTTACATATTCAGCACCAGTTATATCCCACCAACTGATAAAATCCAGACCTGATAAGAGGGGTCCAGGAAAACAGAAAGAAAACTATAATTACCATCCATCATAACACGGAGGAAATAAGCAGAGTCCTACTAAGGGTAGGACCAGATACAAGCCACCACTGGTGAAATGTACTTTTGGGATGACCACCAACTGCAACTGGCATACTGAATACATTGTGTCACCCCATTATTGTTCTTCTAATGTTAGTTAGTATTATTTTTGTATTGTCTATTGGATTATTTGTTTGGAAATGGCGAATGTTACAACACATAATGATTTTGACCTCTCTATCAAATACACGTAATAAGGTGCTGAGAGATACCTTCCGCAGGAATTGATTGAAAGAGGAACTTGTCTGAAGAGTAAAAGAATTTACTCACTTTATAGAAAAGGGGGGACTGATGCAGAGGGTTAACCAATATACAAGAGGGTTAGAGGAATTCGCTTGCTTAAGCAAAAGTATTGTCTGTTGTAAACACCTATCATGCCTACTAAGCAGAACAAAGGCACAAACTACTGGTAAGGGGAGAAGCAGAGATCTGGTTTTACTGATAAGCAACTATTGACAAGGAAATGGGAATGTCTGAGTCTATTGATAAGGGGGAGTAGCAGATGGTTTATGGCTGGGATACCGACCAAACCCTAAGGACATGCGCGAAGATTAAAAGGTGAAAAGTTTAAGAAGAGGAAGACTCATTTACTTCATCTTGAAGACCCCTGCCCATGACCAGAAGGGGGCACTGCGCTGGCACAAAGGACCTTCTAGCTCATTATAATACGAAGCGGGGATAGATACTAAATATGTATAGGCATATCAGTAATCTAATGCATATGTATACCTTAAGAGAATAAATGTAAAGGAAAAACGACCCTGGGTGTGCATACTTTCGAGGAGCTATCCCCATGCACCTCAGCGCTGAATAAAGCATACCTACTTTACAACTTTAACGAGTTGTGGAGTCAATCCACCTATCAATATCAGTTGTGGCATCTCACTTGGCTGCCTTTGACTCAGTTCATAGTGAAGTTTGAGACAAGGAGGCACAAAAGCACAATGTAATCAGTTCTAAGTAAGGTAAGTTTGATGGCTTTGTAATGGAAAATAACTGCAGTGCTTGAAGGTAGTTGACATAGTTTCAGGTCCTTAGGACCTTAGTACAAAAAGTGTATGAAAAGCAGAATAGAAAAACCCGACCTGGGGATGGGGAGTATCTGGGACTAGCAGATGTCCAGGATGGGCACAGTTAAACTTACTGATAAGTAGAAGGAGAGGATGATTGTTATGTTTGTGGTGCTAATGAACCCATTAAGCTGGTGCAAACATCTACTGGGGAGTATCCCAAGACTAGCAGATGTCCAGGATGGAAGCAGTTAACTGATAAGTAGAAGGACAGGATGATTGCTATGTCTGTAATGTTAATTAAGCTGGTGCTTCAAAGACTGACAGAAGTTATGAAGATTGTTGGGAGAAGTAAATGACCCTTAAAGACCATCATCACATTTTTTGTATGCATGTGGGAAACTTCCTGGAAAATGATGTAATTCATGTGTAGCCTCATATATAAGGATGGCATGTATAGCAATACGGGGACACACGTTACAACTCTGTTGGAGAGTTTGTTCCTGGAGATTTCCCCAAATTAAGTTACAGCATGTCCGGTACAGCAGAACTCAATAGTGGTGTGACTTCATTCAGGCCATGATAGGCTACTGTTAGTCTCCACTCTCCGTTAGACTTTCACACTGGCCATATGGGGCTATTAAATGGTGAGTGGGTCCTGGTGATCACTCCTTGGCTCTCCAGTCTATGGATAAGCTCATGGATGTGAATCAGGGAGTCCGGGTTGTTGTGATGTTGCTGACGGTCCACTGTTGTGGTCGCGATTGGCCCTTGTTCTTCGACCTTCAGCAACCCCACAAAAGAAGGTTTCTCTGAGAGACCAGGTAAGATGGACAGCTACTTAGAATCATAGAATAGTTAGAGTTGGAAAGGACCTCAAGATCATCGAGTTCCAACCCCCCTGCCATAGGCAGGGACACCTCACACTAAACCATCCCACACAAGGCTTCATCCAACCTGGCCTTGAACACTGCCAGGGATGGAGCAATCACAACCCCCCTGGGCAACCGATTCCAGTGCCTCACCACCCTAACAGGAAAGAATATCCTCCTTACATCCAATCTAAACTTCCCCTGTTTAAGTTTTAACCTGTTACCCCTTGTCCTGTCACTACAGTCCCTGATGAAGAGACCCTTCCCAGCATCCCTATAGGCCCCCTTCAGGTACTGGAAGGCTTCTATGAGGTCCCCACGCAGCCTTCTCTTCTCCAGGCTGAACAGACCCAACTTCCTCAGCCTGTCTTCATACGGGAGGTGCTCCAGTCCCCTGATCATCCTCGTGGCCCTCCTCTGGACTTGTTCCAGCAGTTCCATGTCCTTTTTATGTTGAGGACACCAGAACTGCACACAATACTCCAGGTGAGGTCTCACAAGAGCAGAGTAGAGGGGCAGGATCACCTCCTTCGACCTGCTGGTCACGCTCCTTTTGATGCAGCCCAGGATACGGTTGGCTTTCTGGGCTGCAAGCGCACACTGCCAGCCCAAGTTCATTTTCTCATCAACCAGCACCCCCAAGTTCTTCTCCTCAGGGCTGCTCTGAATCTCTTCTTTGCCCAATCTGTAGCCATGCCTGGGATTGCTCCGACCCAGGTGTAGGACCTTGCACTTGTCGTGGTTGAACTTCATAAGGTTGGCATCAGCCCACCTCACAAGCGTGTCAAGGTCCCTCTGGATGGCATCCCTTCCCTCCAGCATATCAACCGGACCACACAGCTTGGTGTCATCGGCAAACCTGCTGAGGGTGCACTCAATCCCACTGTCCATGTCAGCGACGAAGGTGTTAAACAAGACCGGTCCCAACACCGATCCCTGAGGGACACCACTCGTTACCAGTCTCCAGCCGGACATCGAGCCATTGACCACAACTCTTTGTGTGCGGCCGTCCAGCCAGTTCTTTATCCACCGAGTGGTCTATCCATCAAATTGATATCTCTCCAATTTAGAGAGAAGGATGTCGTGTGGGACAGTGTCAAACGCTTTGCACAAGTCCAGGTAGATGACATCAACTGCTTTACGCTTATCCATCAATTCTGTAGCCCCATCATAGAAGGCCACCAAATTGGTCAGGCAGGATTTCCCCCTAGTGAAGCCATGCTGGCTGTCACCAAGCACCTTGTTGTTTTTCATGTGCCTTAGCATGCCGTCCAGGAGAATGTGCTCCAAGAGTTTACCAGGCACAGGGGTGAGACCGACTGGTCTGTAATTCCCCGGGTCTTCCATTTTCCCCTTCTTGAAAATGGGGGTTATATTTCCCTTTTTCCAGTCGTCGGGAACTTCACCTGACTGCCATGATTTTTCAAATACGATGGCCAGTGGCTTAGCAACTTCATTCGCCAGCTCCTTCAGGACCCGCGGATGGATTCCGTCAGGTCCCACGGACTTGTGCGCGATCAGATTTTTAAGATGGTCTCGAACCAGATCCCCTCCTACAGTGGGCCCAAGGTCTTCATTCTCACAGTCCCTGCTTCTACCTTCTAAGACCTGGGTGGTGCAGTCAGAGCCTTTGCCAGTGAAGACCGAGGCAAAGAAGTCATTCAGAACCTCAGCCTTCTCCAAATCCTGTGTAGCCAGTTCTCCTAAAAGCTTCCTCAGGGGGCCTATTGTCGTGAAAAGGAAGACTTGGACGACTCAATATGAGTTAACAGCAAGCTTCGTTTATTGGGCTTCTACCTTCGGTTAATATAACAGTAAATATGGAAATACTAGGCACTTGATTGGTTCTGGCATAAATAAGGTATTGCGTAAGCTCTACATTTTTGCAGCTACACCGTGCACCCCCCCACCATCCTCGTTCTCATGCACTTATCGCTTAGTGTCCTTGGCTGTGATTGGTCATAGTATGTTGCTGTTTGCCGGTGTCCTTCAGTTCCTCATTATCTGGCGTGAGAAGTCTGCACCATGTTCTACACAGATTTCTTGTTTCAGCTCATTGATGGGAACGTGACCTTTTTCGACAAGCCAATCCCCCACAGCCTATGTTGTCCCTAGTCTGTTTTTTGTTTGCTACGTACCTTTAGAATCCCTTCCTGTTATCCTTAACATCCCAGGCTAGGTTTAATTCTAACTGGGCCTTAGCCTTCCTAACCTGGTCCCTAGCATCCCGGACAACATCCCTGTACTCTACCCAGGCCGCCTGTCCTTGCTTCCATTTTTTATAAGCCTCTTTTTTCCTTTGAATTTTCCTCAGCAGCTCCTTATCCATCCAAGGAGGTCTCCTGGCCCTCCTGCCGCACTTCCTTCTGGTTGGGATGCAGCACTCCTGAGCTTGTAGCAGGTGATCCTTGAATATCAACCAAGAGTCTTGGGCCCCCCTGCCCTCCAGGGCTATATCCCATGGAACCTTACTAAGCAGGCTCCTGAAGAGGCCAAAGTCTGCTCTTTTGAAGTCCAGGGCACTGAGCTTGCTACACGCTCTTCTCACTGTCCTGGGGATCTCAAATTCGACCATCTCGTGATCGCTGCATCCAAGGCTGCCCTGGAGTACCACATTCTCAACAAGCCCTTCCCTGTTGGTGAGCACAAGGTCAAGCATGGCAACTCTCCTTGTCGGCTCCTCTATTACGCCTGCGAGCGTGAGGCTTTTCCTATCTGTCTGTAGTGTGCTTCATCCACAGATTCTCCTTGATCAGGCGGCCTGGAACAGATTCCCACAGCAATGTCTCCCATGGCTGTTTTCCCTTTAACCCTGACCCACAAACTCTCTGTAAACTGTTCACCTGCCCCCAGACAGAGTTCCATACTCTCCAGCCTATCCCTAACATAAAGGGCAACTTCCCCTTCCCCGCCTGCCAGGCCTGTCTTTTCTAAAGAGCCTGTAACCTTCCATTCCAACACTCCAGTCATAGGAGCCATCCCACCATGTTTCTGTGATGCCTATTATATCATGCCCCCGTAGATGTGCACACATCTCCAATTCCTCTTGTTTGTTCCCCATGCTACGGGCGTTTGTGTGTCGCTTAGTGTCCTTGGCTGTGATTGGTCATAGTATGTTGCTGTTTGCTGGTGTCCTTCAGTTCCTCATTATCTGGCGTGAGAAGTCTGCACCATGTTCTACACAGATTTCTTGTTTCCAATTCCTATACACTCTCCATGCTTCCTCCTTCACTCCCATACACATTTATTCATCAACCCTTCAATCCCGTCTGTCAACATGTCTGTTTGT
Organism: Lathamus discolor; assembly: GCF_037157495.1. NCBI lineage: Eukaryota > Metazoa > Chordata > Aves > Psittaciformes > Psittacidae > Lathamus > Lathamus discolor. The sequence goes on along the minus strand of NW_027069096.1, from coordinate 612,720 downwards.
CTGCCCCAGCACCCATCCCATGCTCAAACACAGGAACTGCGGGAGCTCCCCTCCTTTCCCCCTTGGTTTTTCCTTTTTTATTTTTTTTATTTTTTTTTTTTTCACAGGTGCTCACCCTGCTCTGCAGGGGTTACAGATGCCTGCCTCTGCAACAGCACTTCTGGTTTAACCCCTTCTTAACTCTGAATGTGAATGTGCTGCTTGTTGCCAGTGACAGCAATTTCCTCCTCCTTATCAATACCTGATAGGACAGAGGCAGAGGGTGCTCCTCTCGGGGGTACCTGTGATATATAATTTTCTTGATGACTGTCCCAATATCACAGGCTGAACAACATCTCTCCAGCTTAGCTTTCTGTTTTTCCCTGTCCTTTTCCAAAACCAAAATTAGGGATCTGGCAGAGCTATATTAATTTCACATTCTGTCTGCCACTCCGGGTGGTTTCTTAAAGTGAAACATACCTGCATACATTACTTCATCGCATTTTCCTGGCCACCTCAAAACCAACATAAATTGTAAAAAATGTATTAGAATTCAGAGTTCCATTTTTAGGCCATTTTTCCTGATTTTCCAAAGTATATAAAGGCCACCATTGGTTACAATATTTTACCAATATTTCTTGTTTACCAAGCCCCCAGAAGAGCCCCCCAGTTCTTTCCAATGTGCCAAAATGTAACCCAATGGGCTTTTCTTTATAATTCCCTTGTTTTGACCGACTCCCATTTCAAACATCTCTTACAAATCTCTATAGCTTCTCTTTCCCAGTGCTTTGCAAATGCACTTAAAAAATATGAGAGCACCTACACACGAGTTTTATGATATTCTCAGGGGATTCAGTAAGATAATATCTCTGGGTTCTGCAGATCAACTCCCCTGTCATTAGGTCATAGTTTCGGTTCCAGCGAAATTTACACTGCCCTAGTATCCACAGCAGGTTCCACTGTTCAAAAGTTATTATATACTCATATGTGAGGTTATGAAGTTTTTCCTAATATCCCCTGGGGATTGTCCCAAAAAGAGAGACAGTAATTGTTGTATTTCCATTTTACTTTCTCCTTTGTAACTACATCTCTTCAAAAAAATTATTTTTTTTTTTGATACCTTTTACAAACCCTTTCTCAGTTTTCCTTTCTAACTTCCCGGAAGTCCTCCAGGATTTTGTGGCTTTTCTCCACAAACCTGCCAGTGTTTCGTAAGACACACCGAGCAATATCTGCCCCACTACCCTGAGTCGCTATAAAAGTGGAATATACACTAAAAGCACTGCCACAATATCCACATGAAATGCCACCCATCACATACAGTTATACTCCCACAAGGCACGCAGCCACAATATCCACTTGAAATGCTACCCGTCACATACGGTTATACTCCCACAAGGCATGCAGCCACAATACCCATGTGAAATGCAATATCCACATGAAATGCCACTCGTCACATACAGTTACACTCCCACAAGGCCCATAGGGAATTCCCTTGCCCTTGTATTTCGTAAATCTGTCCACTGCGGGAGGGGTAGCCGGACCTTCCCCCACTTTCTAAGCTGCTTGATGATTATACACAGACAAGACAAAGGACAGAAAAACATAAACGCTTCGTCCGTCTCCGGCCGCTCCCCTCGCGGAAACACAGAACCGCGGATTAGGACTCCACACTTGCTTCGTAGCTATGCTACGCCTCAGTCACACAGAAATACAAACACTTAGAATTCCTCTAACCCCCTTGTATATTGGTTAACCTTCTGCATCAATATTGCCAATGATTTTTCTCAATTTCTTTGGCAGCAGAGCACAGGCCACAGTTCGCTTTTCCTTGGCGGGGTGTCCAGTACACTTGGAATTGACTATCCCAGGGGTGGAAACACAGCCCTACCATCTGCCATGGTCTGATCCAGACTGCAATGGACAGGGGCAAGCTCCAGAACACCTGCAATACATTGATGACATTATCGTGTGGGGCAATACAGCAGAAGTGTGGCATATCATGACACGGACTCGAGATGATGAGGAGACTCAAATCCAAATTCAGACTCAAATCCTACTTTATTACAATCAAGCCCTTTTTATCCCTTTGTTCAGTACCTTCCCAACCTGCACAAGCATGCCACATTCAATCTCATTGACCCCTGTAAAAATCCCCAGGTAAATAGTCCAATCACAATGCTGAGCACACTTTGTCCACACTGAGACAGTTTCACCCTGCTGCTGCCCCAGATCCTCTCACAACCCCCATGATGTCTGGCCTCCAACTGAGATTCCCCATCACAATAACATCCTGGCTTATCCCCCCAAGGCTTGCTTGTCTAACTTTCCTGTTTTACAACATTCAAACTTATCGCCCCAAGGCTTGTTAAGTATGAAGGCCTCCGAGCTCATTCCCAGACTGTTTTTTATGCAAATCCTACCGCCTCCCCACAAAGAAGTTTTTGAGAAAGGGAAGAAAATAATCTAAAACCTTCTCTGAAGGCTGTATTTGCCATAAAACGGAGTAAGGTCAAGGAACCTGCACAGAAGATTCAATTTTTGGGAATAAAATGGCAAGATGGATGTCTTCAGATCCCCACAGATGTAATCAACACAATAACAGCAATGTCTCCACCAACTAATAAGAAAGAAACACAAGCTTTCTTGGGAGCTGTGGGGTTCTGGAGAATGCACATCCCAAATTACAGTTGGATTGTAAGCCCTCTCTATCGCGAGACCCAGAAAAAGAATTATTTCAAATGGGGCTTTGAGCAACAAAAAAACTTGGAACAAATTAAATGAGAGTTCATGCAGTAGCCCTTGGATCAATCCAGACTGGGCAAGATGTGAAAAATATGCTTTACACTGCAGCTGGGGAGAATGGTCCTACCTGGAGCATCTGGCAGAAGCTCCAGGGGAGACTCAAGGTTGACCACTCTGATTTTGGAGTCGGGGATACAGAGGATCTAAGGCCGGCTATACTCCAACTGAGAAAGAGATACTGGCAGCCTATGAAGGGGTTCAAGCTGCTTTGGAAGTGATTGGCACTGAAACACAGCTCCTCCTGACACCCCAGTTGCCCATGCTGGGCCACCAAAATGTTAGCGTAAGAACAAACACATAACCACCGGAATGGTTATATGAGGTGCTCTATTGCAGCGCTGGGAAACCAGGGGTACGCACCCAAATCTGGTTCCAACCTCATCACATCGCGTCCGCAATTTATATCCTAAAAGTTTCACAATTAATACATATTCAACATGGGTTACAACATTTAACTAATACATATGCATTAAGGATTGCCACATCAGTCCATTACATCAGCCTCTTCTGTGCTTGCGCAGCCCCCTCTGGTGGTCGTCTGGTGGTCGTTCCAATGAAGTAGGAGTCTTCCTCAGATGAAGTAAGAAGTCTTCCTCAGGTTGTCCTCTTCACCTTTCCCTTACTTGAGTAGGCTAATTGTGCTTTAGCCTGTTCCGTTTCCACATCTGAGTCCGTATATTTCTTTGCTGTCTCTTTAAGTCTTTCTAAAAAGGCAGATGGTGATTCCGCCTTTTCTTGTCTAACATTATATAATTTTGACCAATTTATTGATTTGGGCATAGCATGTTGTACTCCAAAAACTACCCAGTCTTGGTATCTCCGTAAATTTTTCATTTTTTCTTGTGTGTTAGAATTCCACATCGGGTCTTCCATCGGGAAGTTTTGATCTATATTTCCCGTAACTAATCCCTGTCTTATATCTTCACGGACCCGCTCCCGAGCACTTCGCACCACCATTTCCTTTTCTGTTGAGTCCATAAGGGTATCTAAAAGCACTTGTATATCATCCCAGTCTGGGTTTTGAGTTTTCATAATCATCTTCATTACTCGAGCTACTTTATCAGGATTTTCTCTATATGTTCCTGCCGATTGTTTCCATATAACTAAGTCCCCGGGAGAGAAAGGTATTTGAACGTACACTGGTCCTTCAACTCCGACTTCCTGCCTTAAAGGAGCAAGCACCGCACTAGCTGCTTGAGGCTGTGCTTTTCCTTCTCGCCCTCCCCTCCGGCGAGTTCTGTGTGAGACTGGGGTGGCAGGGAAATTTATTTCTCGACCTCCCCTATTTCCACAGTCTTCCTCACTCTCAAGATCACTATCGCTTTCCCCCTGCTCCCCCCTTTCCTCATCTGTCACTAGCGGAGCTACTTACAAACCAAGATCTTCCTCCTCCTTTTGATGTCGCCGACTATTCCCTAAGGCAAGGCATTTCACACATTCCTTTTCTCCAGCACACCCCTTGCATTCTTCAGCATTGCTTGCCTTAACAACCATTATTCCGCAAGATTTCTGCCACTTATCATTGTTTCTTAAGGTAAAGATCCACATATGGTACTTCATCCCATTTTCCTTCCCTTTTACAATACAACATCAACTGCAAGATAGTATTATACTGTAAAGTTCCATTCTCAGGCCATTTTTCCTGATCCTCTAATTCATATTGTGTCCACCATACATTGCAATAATCAATTAGTTTGCTTTTCCGCATACTCTGCCCAAATCCACCCTCCTTCCAATGGCTTAAAATACAGCCTAACGGAGACGACTTAGGAATTGGCGGAATTTTCTAATTACAAAGTGATCTCTAAACCAAGTTTCTCTCACAACATATACACACACACCCCACTATGTTACAAAATTTATACAGACAGATGCTGATCCCACAGGACAAATATCAATACCAAAACCACGTTTGCCAAACCCGCAGAGCTTTCGCTACTGTCTAACGGACGGCGCCTAGGCTTTTACCCTGAGAGCTCTCTAGCCCCAACCAAGTGCAGCTTTCACCGCGTCTAACAGGCAGGCTTTACTACTAGCCCAGCCAAACGCAGCTTTTCGCCGCGTATAACAGGCAGGCTTTTACCAGACCTTACCAAAGGTCAATACAACATACTTTTACTGGAAATTGGAACCATAATTTAAATAAAAGCACCTTTCTTACCGTGTCAGAGGTCCGTCATGAGCAGCAGAGGTCGGTTGCGGTCGATGGCTCCCCGAGAATCTCTCGGTGCCGGCTGGAGAGGGATCGAGACGCGATCCGCCTCAGCAATGCCCACGAGGTCCTATCTGGGTCGCCAAAATGTTAGCATAGGAACAAACACATAACCACCGGAATGGTTATATGAGGTGCTCTATTGCAGCGCTGGGAAACCAGGGGTACGCACCCAAATCTGGTTCCGACCTCGTCACATCGCGTCCGCAATTTATATCCTAAAAGTTTCACAATTAATACATATTCAACATGGGTTACAACATTTAACTAATACATATGCATTAAGGATTGCCACATCAGTCTATTACGACATCAGCCTCTTCTGCGCTTGCGCAACCGTCGTCTGGTGGTCGTCTGGTGGTCGTTCCGATGAAGTAAGAGTCTTCCTCAGATGAAGTAAGAAGTTTTCCTCAGGTTGTCCTCTTCACCTTTCCCTTACTTGAGTGTATTCCAATGCTTGTGTGGACGCTAGCATTTTCTTATCTTCCTTTGATTGCTTCTGGTATGCTCTTCTGGCTATCTTATGCACAGGTTCTACTTGGGTATAGTCTCCAGTGCATATTTTTCTAAATCCACCCATACAGCTTTCACCATATGTGGTTATGTTAGGTTTTTACTAAGACTACCATTGCAACACTGGTTATAGAACAGCCGTGATACAAAACTACAAAGTTATAACACTTTCTAATATACAAAACCTCACTATTGATTTATAAATTTCTCAAACATAATCATTTCTACTATTTTATACAATTGTTTTTATTATACAAAATTCTGCTCTTTCCCAACAGATGCTCAAAGGCAGGGTCTCCTCTACACATCATGCAAACGATGCTACATGGAGTGAGTGGGCCACGTTAATTACACAACAAACTCTAACAGTAAATCCCAGTCATCCAGGAATTCTAGAAGTCATTATAGACTGGCCAGAGGGCAAAGATTTTGTAATGTCACTAGAGGAGGAGGTGATGCATGCTGAAGAGGCCTCTCCATATAATAAACTGTCAGAAAGTGAGAAGCAATATTGATGCAGAGGGTTGACCAATGTACAGGGGGGTTGCACAAGGGGGTCATGCAAGGGGGTTGTGCAAGAGGGGATAAAGGCATTTTGTCTGTTTAACAGAAAGCATTGTTTGAAAATACCTGGCAAGCCTGCCATGCAGTACCAGGACAATAGGCTATTGTTAAGGGGGAGAAACAGTCTGTTAAGGGGAAGAAACAGACTGATAAGGGGGAGGAACAGTTGCTTAGTTCCAGTGAAGACCAGCTTTGTGGTTTGGACTTTGACCAGACTCCTAAAGAGCATGCGTGATGGCTAGAGGTGAAAAGCTCAGGCTCCAGGAAGACTCATTTACTTCATCTTGAGACCCTCGCCCATGACTGGGGGGGGGGGGGGGGGGGGCACTGCGCAGGCACAAAGGACCTTCTAGCTCATTATAATATGAAGCAGGGATAGGACATGAATATGTATAGGCGTATTGTGCAACCTTATGAATATATATAACCTTATAGAATAAATGTAGAGGAAAACAACACTGAGGCACACATGCCTTTGAAGGAGCTGTCCCCCATGCATCTCAGCACTGAATAAAAGCATATCTACTTTACAACTTTAACGAGTTGTGGAGTCTGTCCGCGTATCAATATGACTTGTTTACTGATCTGTCCTTCCGTATTGTAGGAAAGCATCAGAGATGGAAGGCATCTCTATGGAGTCCCCTACGACAAGGTGCAGAAACTGCTGGAGAGGGTGAATCGAGGCAGTTTGCAGAGGTGAACGCCATCTAGCTGGCCCTGGACTTTGCTGAACGAGAAAAATGGTCAGTACTTAATACTGACTCATGGACAGTGGCAAATGCCCTGTGAGGATGGTTGTAGCAATGGAATCAGAGCAACTGGCAATTCAGAGGTAAACCCGTCTTGGCCGCTGCACTGTGGCAAGATATCACTGCTCAGGTGCAGAACCTGGTGGTGAAGGTACACCATGTAGACGCTCACGTAACCAAGTGTCCGACCACTGAAGAACATCAGAACAACCAACAAGTGGATAAGATTGAAGTTTCTCAGATGGACTCAGATTGGCAACATAAGTGTGAATTATTTTTAGCCTGTTGGGCCCATGACACCTCAGCCCATCAAGGCAGAGATGCAACATATAGATGGGCTTGTGATCGAGGCGTGGACTTAATAGTGGACAATATTGCCTAGGTTATTCATGAATATGAAACGTGCTGCAATTAAGCAAGCCAAGCAGTTAAAGCCTCTCTGGTATGGAGGACAATGGCTGAAGTACAAATATAGGGAGGCCTGTGATTTGGACAAATCTCCATGAACTTGCCAACAAAGTTTTAAGTTGACAGGTAGGTATTCTTTATTGCTGTGCCGGGAGGCACGGGGAGACTCCTCCAAGCATGTCTCCTCCAAACATCAACCAGGCTGTGATTATATTGTCCTTAAACATACATATTCATTAGATTACATACGTTACATCATACTTTTAGAGAATGCCTCCTGTATGCACACAAAAATGTGGTAGTGGGCTTTCGGACCCCTGGTGGTTATTTCTTCATCACTTTGGTTTAGGATTGTTGTCATATCAGTCATACCAGTAACCACCAGGCGGTTCTGGCAAAGCTTATCTTAGTAATTTCCTTTCCTCTATAGTTCCTAACAAAGTCTAACATCCTTGAGGTTACTCATTTACAACCCTATTCTTCAATCAACCCCATTCTTCACCTGGCAGATAGATTGACTATATCCCCTCCCACCAACCTGCCAAGGCAAGCGCCATGTGCTTACCATGGTGGAAGAAACCAGCTGATGGCTGGAAATATATGCTGTACCCTATGCCTCTGCCCGGAACACTATCCTGGGTCTCAAGAAACAAGTCTTGTGGTGACACAGCAGCCCAGAAAAAAATGAGTCAGACAATGGGACTCATTTCCACAATATCCTTATAGACACTTGTGCCCAAGAGCACAGCATTGAGTGGGTTTATTACATCCCCCACCATGCACCAGCCTCTGGGAAAGTCAAGCAGTACCGATTCAGAGAAAACTCCAGGAACAAACTCGCCAACAAAGTTTTCAAGTTGACAATCAGGTATTCTTTATTGCAGCACCGGGAGACATGGGGGATAGGTCGTCCTAGCATGTATCAAACTATTGCCACACAAAGTGTGGCAGCTACACAAGCTGTCCTTATATAGTCACTGGGCATGCATACATATTCATGAGGCTATGTATGAATTACATCATTTTCCAGAAAGTTTCCTGCATGCATACAAAAATGTGTTGGTAGTCTTTGAGGCTCCTTTACTTCTTTCAGCAATCTTTATAACTTCTTTCATCCTTCAAAGCACCAGCTTAATTAACATTACAGACATAGCAATCATCCTGTCCTTCTACTTATCAGTTAGTTTAACTGTACCCATGCTGGACATCTGCTAGTTCCAGATACTCCCCATCCCCAGGTGCTGTTTTTCAATCCTGTTTTTCTTACACTTTTTTGTACTAAGGTCATAAGGACCTAAAACTATGTCAACTACAATGGTTTATCTTCATGCACCTCAGTTATTTTCCATTACAACTGTTACAAAGACATCAAACTTAAAATTACTTAAAACTGATTCCACTTATTTACAAAGGTTTATATTTCATTTTGTGATTTTGTGCCTCCTTGTCTCAGTACAATGGGCTGTTAAAAACTATGCTGAGAGCAGTGGGTGGTGCAACTTTCAAACATTTTCCAAAAGCCACCTGTTTAGTCAACACTAGGGGATCTGTCAACCGGGCTGACCCAGCCCAGTCAGAGCTTTTATGTACTGTAGAGTGGGATAAAGTTCCTTTGGTGCATATAAAAAATTTGCTGGGGAACACAGTCTGGGTTATTCCTCCTTCGGGTAAAGGCAAATCCACATGTGGGATTGCTTTTGCTCAGGGACCTGGATATACTTGGTGGGTAATGTGGGAAGATGGGACAGTCTGGTGTGTACCTAACAGCCAATGAACTTAATTATATGCTGTTGCCTGCCATATAACACTTCTATAGCCCATCAGCTAAATGCCCATCTCAGCCACTCTTGGCTTTGAAAAGAAGATATGCACTATCATGATCGTCAGCAGAGAATAAAGTAGTGGGAAAATACCGCAGCAGCAACAGGAGTCTCCCAGTACTGTCCTTATGTCACCATCAGCTGAACCTGATTTACCTCTGATTGTCTTCCCAACAAAGAATGAACTTTGATGAAATCAGGCAAGCTGAGCAGTGACCAGGCGAGTTCAGCAGTGTGAGACAAGGGGGGGGCACAAAATTACAAAATGGAGTACATAAACCTTTAGAATCAGTTCTAAGTAATGTTAAATTTCATGGCTTTGTAACAGTAGCAATGGAAAATTACTGAAGTGCATGATACACAGAAAAAAAAAAAGTAGAGTACAGCTAGAGAACATACTGAGAATTCTTGTGCAAGATAAACTGTTGACGTAGTTTTAGGCTCTGTGACCGTAGTACAAAATGAGTGTAAGAAAAACGGTCTAGAAGAACAGGATGCAAGGATAAGGAGTATCTGGGAATGGCAGGTGTCCAGGATGGGCTACAGTTAAACTAACTGATAAGTAGGAGGACAGGAGGATTATTATGTCTGTGGTGCTAACGAGCCAATTAGGCTGGTATAAGCATCTACTGGGCGTGCTTCAGAGGCTGCCAGAAGTGATGAAGATTGTTGGAAGAAGTAAATGACCCTCAGAGACCACCACCACAATTTTGAATGCATGCGGGGAACTTTCTGGAAAATAATGTAATCCATACGTAGCCTCATGAATATGTATGTATGCCCAGGGACTATATAAGGACAGCTTGTGTAGCAATACTGGGACACACGTTAGGAGGAGCTATCCCTCGTGTCTCCCGGTGCCGCAATAAAGAATACCTGCTTGTCAACTTGAAAACTTTGTTGGCAAGTTTGTTCCTGGAGTTTTCTCCAAATCAAGTGTCAGTAGCAGTCAACAATCCAACATTGCACACTGTCTCTCCTGCTCTGAAAGACTTTACAACAGATGGAGCCTGACATCATGGACTGAATGAACTCAGCAAACTTTACAGGGATAGTCCATAGACTAAGGAATGATATCTGTCTTTTTGCATGTGTGTGTGTATGTTTGTATATATATATCTATCTCGAGAGACAAAAATTTATATTATTTCGAAAAATGTGGAATTTGATCATGGTGGGAGGAGTTGAGATATGATTCCAATGACCATTCATTGCCTGGGAGAAGGGTGTGAGGAGCTGAACTGGGACTCCATTGTCCATTGTCTGAGAGAGGGGTGGGAAGAGCTGAGATCATAGAATCATAGAATAGTTAGGGTCGGAAACGACCACAAGAACATCTAGTTCCAACCCCCCTGCCATAGGCAGGGACACTTCACACTAAACCAGCCCACACAAGGCTTCATCCAACCTGGCCTTGAACACTGCCAGGGATGGAGCACTCACAACCCCCCTGGGCAACCGATTCCAATGCCTCACCACCCTAACAGGAAAGAATTTCCTCCTTATATCCAATGTAAACTTCCCCTGTTTAAGTTTTAACCCGTTACCCCTTGTCCTGTCACTACAGTCCCTGACAAAGAGACCCTCCCCAGCATCCCTATAGGCCCCTGTCGTAGTTTAAACCCAACCACAAACCTCGTTCACTCACACCTCCCTTTCTTGCCCTCCCCCTGCTCCTGGAGGGATGGAGAGGAGAATCGAAAAGAATGCAACTCCCACGGGTTGAGATAAGAACAGTTTACTAACTAAGGTATAACACAAATCACTACTGCTACCACCAAAAATAATAATGCTAAAGGAAATAACAAGGGAAGAGAATACAACACCTCAGCACCAGCCAACAGATAACTCGCCCCACTCCCCTCATCCGAGTACCGACCGACACCTCATCCAATCCTGCAGTCCCAGCCCTTCCGGGTAACTCTCCGTTACATCCTGAGCATGACGTGCTGTGGTATGGAATACCTCTTTGGTCAGTTTGGGTCAGGTGTCCTGTCTCTGCTTCCTCCCAGCTTCCCCTCCTCCCTGGCAGAGCATGAGTCTCAGAAAGTCCTTGGCCAGACCAAACATTTGAGCAGCAACTGAAAACATCGGCATTATCAACACTGTTCCCAGGCCAAAAATTCAAAACATAGCACTGCACTAGCTCCTAAGAAGGAGAAAAATGACTGCTACTGCTGATGCCAGGACAGCCCCCTTCAGGTACTGGAAGGCTGCTATGAGGTCTCCACGCAGCCTTCTCTTCTCCAGGCTGAACAGACCCAACTTTCTCAGCCTGTCTTCATACGGGAGGTGATCCAGTCCCCTGATCATCATCATGGTCCTCCTCTGGACTTGTTCCAGCAGTTCCATGTCCTTTTTATGTTGAGGACACCAGAACTGCACACAATACTCCAGGTGAGGTCTCACAAGAGCAGAGTAGAGGGGCAGGATCACCTCCTTCGACCTGCTGGTCACGCTCCTTTTGATGCAGCCCAGGATACGGTTGGCTTTCTGAGCTGCGAGCGCACACTACCGGCTCATGTTCATTTTCTCATCGACCAGCACCCTCAAGTCCTTCTCCTCAGGGCTGCTCTGAATCTCTTCTTTGCCCAATCTGTAGCCATGCCTGGGATTGCTCCGACCCAGGTGTAGGACCTTGCACTTGTCGTGGTTGAACTTCATAAGGTTGGCATCAGCCCACCTCACAAGCGTGTCAAGGTCCCTCTGGATGGCATCCCTTCCCTCCAGCATATCAACCGGACCACACAGCTTGGTGTCATCGGCAAACCTGCTGAGGGCGCACTCAATCCCACTGTCCATGTCAGCGACAAAGATGTTAAACAAGACCAGTCCCAACACCGATCCCGGAGGGACACCACTCGTTACCAGTCTCCAGCCAGACATCGAGCCATTGACCACAACTCTTTGTGTGTGGCCATCCAGCCAGTTCTTTATCCACCGAGTGGTCCATCCATCAAATTGATATCTCTTCAATTTAGAGAGAAGGATGTCGTGTGGGACAGTGTCAAATTCCCAGCTTCCCAGGTTGGTGGCCTCCTTCTTTCCTTCATGAGCTGGAGGGGAAGCTGAGGCCCCTGCACAGTTTGGGGCTGGAGCAAGCAGCCCTGCTTCCTCTCAGCTGCCCTGACATCTTGAAACCCGCTAATAGCATTCTGCACCTCAGCCACCTGCTGCAGGAGGACCTCCACCAGGGAGCACCGAGTGCAGCCCTGCCCATCGTGCTCCTTTCCCTCACAAGACCAGTGCAGGCACCCTCTACACTCCGAGCTCTGCACTGCAGCCTCCCCTCTCATCTGCTCTGTCTGGGTGCCTACACTGGCCACCGCCGGAGCAGCCGGAGCAGCCAGAGCAGAGCTTCCAGACCGGGCCCTGGTCATACGATGGGTGCTCACCATCCTGCACGAAATGCCTCGTCCCACTCTGTTTGCCGCGCTCCTAGTCGCTCGCGCTCCCTGTGGCAGGTTTTTAACCACTCAGGGCTGGTGCCGCTGCTCCTGGTTCTGCCCCCTGTGAGTCAGCGGCTCGCGTCAGCGAAGCTGCCGGCTCTTGGGCAGGTCCTGTCGAGGACTTGAAGCTCCCTCAGTAGCTCTGGCTGCTCTGAGTTGAGGCTCCTGGACGCTGATCTCTACCCTGCTCCGGTGTTAAAGGCGTCCTCTCTCGAGCTACTCACCTCAGCAATTCTTTCTGCATTATTTCAAGGATTGGTATAAGGAACTGCTGTCCATTATCCTGAGAATTGCTGAAGACGTGCAGTTGAAGAACTGGCTGCAAGACCAGTGAAACTGGTCCACCACGAATACCTGAGAGTAAGAACAGAGGTACTCCCCCCCATCTCATTATAAAAGGGGAAAAAGACATCGCCATGAGCACAGCTTCAACTGGACAACTCCAAAAGGACACTTCCAGGAGGACACCCTCCACGAGGGCACTCACCCACCTCTAACAACTACTACGGACTTTTGGGGACACTCTGCTCCAATACCGACTACGGACCCTGGAGGACTCCCACCACCTCCATCAACAGCTACAGATCCCCAGGAAACCATTGGATCCACAGTGGTGACTATCTCTCTGCACCCTGAATTCTTGATTGATTTCCATCCTTTTTACTATCTGTCCTATGTCTATCCCCTATTTTACAATAATTTTTTTTATAGTAATTGATTTTTGTAATAAACCAACTGATCGATTATGGTACTTGACCTCATTTTGTGTCTTAATTTCACTCTTGGTATCACGAAGGAAAGGGGTCCGACACCGGGGATTTCTACAATTGGACCCTGACAATACCTGACCCAAAATAGCCAAAGTGTTATTCCATGCCACAGCACATCATGCCCAGTATATAAACTGGGGGGAGTCACCTGGAAGGTCCAGATCTCTGCTCGAGCCAGGCTGGGTATCAGTCGGCGGGTGGGGAGCAATTGTATTGTGCATCACTTGTGTTTATTGTTTTCCTTTTTCCCCTTTTAGTTTTGTATTCTCTCCCCTTGTTATTTCTCTTATTGTTATTATTATTGGTGGTAGTAGTAGTAGGTTTCCATTGTACCTTTGTTATTGGACTGTTCTTATCTCAACACGTGGGGTTTACATTCTTTGGATTCTCCACCCCGTCCCTCCGGGAGCCGGAGGGGGAGGGAAGAAGGGGGAGTGAGCGAGCGGCTGCGTGGCTCTGAGTTACCGTCTGTGCTTAAACCATGTCACTTTATCAATGACATAGTAAGATGAGTGTACCCTCAGCAAGTTGGCAGAAGACATCAAGTTGAGTGGTATAGTTGATTGGCTGGATAAAAGGATGCCATCCAGACGGACCTTGACATGTGTTGTGGTTTACCCCTAGCCAGCAACTAAGCACCATACAGCTGCTCGATCATTCTCCCCATGACAGGATAGAGAAGAGAATTAGAAGGGTAAAAGTGAGAAAATGCATGGGTTGAGATAAAGAAAGTTTAACAGGGAAAGCAAAAGTCCCACATGCAATTAAAGCAAAACAAGGAATTAATTCACTACTTCTCATTGGCAGGTAGGTGTTTAGCCATATCCAGGAATGCAGGGCTCCATCATGCCTAACAGTTCCTTGGGAAGACAAACACCATAACTCTGAACGTCCCCCCATGTCCTTCTTCTTCCCCCAGCTTTTATTGCTGAGCATGATGTCATATGGCATGGAATATCCTTTTGGTCATTTGGGCTCAGCTGTCCCAGCTGTGTCCCCTCCCAACTTCTTGTGCACCCCCAACCTGCTCATTGCAGAGTGGTGTGAGAATCAGAAAAGGCCTTGACTCTGTGCAAACATTGCTCAGCAATAACAGAACACCTTTTTATTTTTTCAGCACAAATCCAAAATAGAATCACAGAATGGTTTAAGTTGGAAGAGACCTTAAAGATCATCTAATTCCAACCCCTCAAACGTGGCCTTGAACACTGCCAGGGATGGGACAGCCACAGCTTCTCTGGGCACCCTGTGCCAGCACCTCAGCACCCTCATGGGGAAGAGCTTCTGCCTAAAAGCTCATCTCAATCTCCCCTCTCTCAGCTTAAAACCATTCCCCCTTGTCCTGTCACCTCCTTCAGGTACTGAAAGGCTTCTCTAAGGTCTCTCTGGAACCTTCTCTTCTCCAGGCTGACCCAGCCCAGCTCTCTCAGCCTGGCTCCAGAGCAGAGCTGCTCCAGCCCTCGCAGCATCTCCGTGGCCTCCTCTGGACTCTCCAACAGCTCCACGTCCCTCTTGTGCTGTTGCCCCAGAGCTGGACCAGGGCTGCAGGGGAGGTCTCCCCACAGCTGCTGCTCACACTGCTGGCATTTTTGCCTGACTTCCTCTTTGCTAGGATGCATCACTTGTTAGCTTGGAGGAGGTAATCCCTGAGTATTAACCAGCTTTTTTGGGCCCCTCTTCCCTCCAGGGCTTTATCCTATGGTACTGTACCAACCAGATCTCTCAAGGGGACTAAATCTGCTCTCCTGATGCCCAGGGTAGCAAGCTTCCTGTGCACCCTTCTCATTGTCCCTAAGGATCTCAAACTCCACCATTTCATGGTCACTGCAGCCAGGCTGCCCTTGAGCTTCACATTCCCCACCAGCCCCTCTGGGTTGGTGAGAACAGTGCCCAGCGTAGCCCCCCCTCCCTGGTGGTCCGTCTATCACTTGGAGAATGAAGTTTTCATCAATGCATTCCAGGAATCTGCTGGATTGCTTCTGCAAACCAAGCAAATGTCCCCCGAAGCCTTTTTAGAGGCCCTTTGGTATAACTGCTAACATTTGTGTAAAATGAGCCTTGATAAAAGAGAGGTAAATAACACTTTTGTGAATATTGGCTTGTGTTATTGGTTTCTATTCATTAATTTAATTTTCCAATTCCTTGCTTTTAAAATCTCCCAAAGGTAAATATCTCCTCCTTTATAGCAGGGACATAGTATTTTCTGGCTGCATGCTAAACTGTAATGAAATCAATGCCTTGTTGGGTCCTGCTGCTTGTATTTCTGTAATTGTGTGAATATGCCTCTGCCTTGTCTCTTTTCATTTCAGTCTGGTGTCATGCCTGGAGTATGGCACCCAGGGCTGTGTTACTCCCCCTGCCTGCACTACAGCTGATCCCACACCAGCCCTATGATGACCATAACTGCCTTCAGAGCTGCACCCACAGCAGATGAGAGGTGGAAACAACACTGAAGGTACTCAGTGATGTGATGCTGCTGTCAGGCTATGGACGGTACAGCACTATCACCAAATAGAAAATCAGTGATCTGGTTACCCCCTTGCTTTGATTTGCCAGCACAGCCTCCCAACAGCACCCTCGCTGCTGCAGAGCTCCTTTTCCTTGCCACCCACCAAGATGTGCACACACATTTGACAGGGTTGAATAATTAGTAGTGTTTCTTGTTCTTAAGCAGCCTGCTAAGTGCATGGGACGGAAAGATTTTTCCTTACTAAAGGCAAGGTTCTGCCAATATCAATGTACACACACACATTTCAACCCATTCTGACACTGCTCCTATCCGCACAAAACCACCATTCCCTTTCACTCTTTTTCTGTCCTCATACGCAAAAAGCACCAAACCACAAAGCAGGAGTAAACATCACTCCCACCTTCTCACTGGGATGCTCCTCACAGGACCTCACAGGGGCATTTCTTTGTCCATTCTTCAGGCAGATCAGTGATTATCTGTCCTGATCAAGCTCTGCAACACTTCCTTGTGCCAGTTCAGTCCTGGACTGTGTGCCCCCAGAAATTACTCACTTTCCTCCTTCCCCTAGAAACTGTTTACTCGATTTAAAACCAAAGCAGTATCCAGGCTGGAGTCTCCTAGCATTCCAGGCCAAGCACGTCTTGCTACAAGCACCAAGATTTCAGCAGTTCTCTAGGAAGAAGGGCAGCTGATTTATGCAGGTGGATCTGTTTGGGATGCTCTGGTGAGGCTGCAGGCAGAACACACAACACAGAGCTGTCCCACCAGCCCCGAGCAAACTCCAGCTATGTTTCAAGGGAGCAGACTGGAATTTACAACTGATCTGAACTGAAATTCAAATAGGAAAGACCACCCCAGGAGAGGAGCCACCTCTGCTCAGGAGCAGACTTGCTTCCCTCTGACCACAGACCTAACAGCTTACTCTGCCTTGCTTCAGAGAGCCCACAGCAAACATGTCTGAGGCAAAAATCAAAGGAAAGAAAATGTGTGCCATGAGATCACTGTGTAATGTTAAACAGAAATGAAATGGTGCTTGTGCAGTAACAGCTAGAAGGCTTTGCCTTCTTCTGGAGACTTCTGGTCCTAGCCCTTGCTCAGAGCAGGGCCATACAGAAAAAGAAAGGATCAGATGCCCTTGGCCATTACAGTTAAAGCACATCTGTTCCTCCAGTACACAGCACTTGCAAAGGTTTGGTATTCCTTGTACATTCTTCCTCTGAAATGTGTGCGTGTGTGTCTTATATCACTTATTTCAGTCACACAGACAGCAATGTGGCCCACCTGAATTAATGGAGCAGGACATACATTTTTCCAGTGAGAGGAAAAGGGAGCCTGTTATTCTAAATCAAAAAATA
This sequence comes from Lathamus discolor, assembly GCF_037157495.1. NCBI lineage: Eukaryota > Metazoa > Chordata > Aves > Psittaciformes > Psittacidae > Lathamus > Lathamus discolor. Next base: position 595,626 of record NW_027069096.1, on the reverse strand, counting down.
AAGGTAGGAATAATATACACAGGTTGTGGACAGTAGCTGTGCAACAATTTACAATGTCCTTAGGTCAGCGGTCATAAAGTTCCATTGGGGATCAATGAATCTTTATATAGTCCTATAATGGACCAGCACACAGGCTTGATGAGTGGGCCTGCGTGAACATCATGAAGTTCAACAAGGCCAAGTGCAAGGACCTGCACCTGGATTGAAGTGATCACCAATATCAGTAGTGACTGGGGAATGGATGGATTGAGAGCAGGCCTGTTGAAAAGGACTTAGGGATATTGGTAGATAAAAAATTGAACATGAACTGGTCTAGAGAAAGGCCACAGAAATGGTCAGAGGGCTGGAACACCTCTCCTATGAGGAAAAGATGAGACAGTTGGGTTTTTTCAGACTGGAGAAGAAAAGGTTCTGGGGAGACCTTATGGCAGCCTTTCAATACTGAAAGGGGCTTATATGAAAGATGGAGAAAGACTTTTTACCAGGGCCTGTAGTGATAGGATAAGGGGGAATGGTTTTAAACTGATAGAGGGTAAATTTATATTAGATATTAAAAAGAAATTCTTTGCTGTGGGTGTGGTGAGACACTAGAACAGGTTGCCCAGAGAAGTTGTGGATGCCCCATCTCTGGAAGTTTTCAAGGTCAGGTTGGGTGGGGCTTTGAGCAACCTGGTCTAGTGGAAGGTATCCCTGGCAATAGCAGGGAGGTCAGAACTACATGATTTTTAAGGTCACTTCCAACCAAAACCATTCTATAATTGCACAATGTCCCACAGATGTTTTTTTCTCTACCCCTCCCAATTGCTGTTGTTATCTCAAATTCATTGAGTTCCATGTTGAATGCCAAAAAGGACTGTGTTGGTTTTAAAAGTCTGTTCTTTGTCAGCTGAGGAGGGAGGCAAAGACACTTAGCATATAATTACCAAGGGAATTTAGGTTGTGGTTTTTTATTTTAGCTATGCTCATTGCAGTGCCGCAGCCTAATGCATGGGGTACCCTGATACAGAAGAAAGCAGGGTTTATATATGTTGCAATATAGTTATGTAGGTCAACTTACCATGTTAAAGCGTGGTTAAATCAGTCACTATTGCTCACGTAATCTGTTGGTATTTGTCCTATGCAGGATCAGTACATACTTGTCCACTGCAGATGGTGTAGAGGTATGGTCAGCAGTGTGATAATCTTCACTGTTTTAATCTGATGTTCTGTGCAGGTTTTATACTGTATTCTGGTTAATCAAGGCTCTGGCTCTAGTTATGTGCCTGGTTTCTTTGAAGGGTAAATCTTCTATTGTTTTATTGTGAGTATGGGGTTTTCTCAGCAGGTAAAAGCTGGCTTAGGTTGGGTCTTCAGGTCACACCACCTCTGAAGTAAAAAAAAATCATGGGAGTACATAAAATAGGCAAACCCTTCACACATAGGGCAAATCTGACATGTTCTTATCTACATTCAAGTCCTTCTTCCAAAGTTTGGGCGCAAAACTCAGTAAGAAAAGCCATCTACTTTGAGACAATGGAAGGCAAAAGCAGAAGGAAGAAACGGAGAGAGCATGGGTCTGAAGCAAGCAGGCAGCCCAAACAAACATTTAAACCCAAGCACTGAAATCTGACCACATTACAATAAAAATGAAACAGACTTTTTATAGAAAGAGATTCCAGGAACCAATCATATTATAATAGGACATAGATTTCTATTGCATTCATCAAACAAGCAATTTATTTTATATGAAAAACTTTAGATAATCTCAGAAGTGTGGAATAGTAAGTGCTAAAAGTCATTAAGCCATATTATAGAGCATTTGGAAAATTAAAGGGTTTAGTTTTATATTCTCTCCCCTTGTTCTTTCCCTTATCATTATTATTATTAGTGGTAGTAGTAGTTTTATATTATACTTTAGTTATTGGACTGTTCTTATCTCAACCCGTGGGGTTTACATTCTTTCAATTCTCCTTCCCATGCTGCCAGGAGCAGGGGGAAAGTAGGGGGGGAGTGAGCAAGCAGCTGTGTGGTTCTGAGTTACTGGCTGGGCTTAAACCATGACAAATAGTAAAAGCACTTTTGTTTGATGAATTTGAAAGTCTCTGCAAGTCCATAGACAGATGAACTGGTTCAAAAATATTGTCTGCTATATTGTCCTCTCAGGAAGGAGGAAGGGAAAGTTGAAGAAAGTAAAAGACATTGGAAATAAATTTTAAGATAATGATGATTATTATTAGTTATTTATCATCTTCACTATCTTCCTTAACAGGTCAGTACAGCAACATTAAGATTAATTAATTTTGGGGAATTCATATTAATTCAGTCTTGGGTAAAAAAACCCCAAACATCAGAACAATTCACTTAAATAGTCCCAGTAGATTTAAGTCACTAACAAAATGCTATCAATGGTATATAATCCTTACAAGTGAATGTATAATCCTAACATAGGGGAAAAAAAGTAGAATATTTGTATCAACATGCCTGAAAATAGCTATTTAGTTCCTACTTAAATAGTTATTTATTTCCTACTATAGGCCAGGTTGGATGGGGCTTTGAGCAACCTGGTCTAGTGAAAGGTGTCCTTGCCAATGGCAGGGGGTTGGAACTAGATGATCTTTAAGGTCCCTTCCAACCTAACCATTCTGTGATTCTAAGATTCTACTACATTTAAATTTGTTTAAACTCTTCTACTGAAATAAGCTCTGTATTCTGCCCTCTCATTTTCTCAGACCTGACACTGCTAATTTCATTCAACTTAACACTTCTGGCCATGCTGGGCATCACTGCTATTGGCTTACATGATATCAGCACCCATTATTCCAAATATGAAAAATAGTCAGGATTTATAATAAAATAGTTTGGGTTTATAATAAAAAAAATCCCAATGAGTGTCAGTATGAAAGTTCTCTTGTCCCTGAGCAGTTTGGGACAGGAAGCTGTGATAATACAGTGAGTTTTGTTTTGAACATGTAACAATAAATAATTCTCAGTTTCCAAATGTTAGTCCATACTTTACTTTTAAAAAAAAAAGTTTTTAAGAGATTCTTAAATCTTTCTCCAAAACTTCTCTGTTCGTACTCATAGCAGAATATGAAAATACTTGACTTCTGCCCATCTCTGGATGATCATCTACATAAACTAGAGATTGTTTTGCAGTGTTGAAGCCAGACCCCCAACTTGCTTAATTTCCACCCTGCTTATGACTAAGATGAATTAACATATCATAACTCTCCACTTCTGTACCATAATGATCTTCAAAGTCTTTTCCAACCTAGTTGATTCTACAATCTACAGTCAGAATGAAAATATTGCCTTGCATTTGCAAGTCTACCATTTATCACTTCAGTGCAGCTACCAGCTGCGGACCAGTAATCCAACTGGAGACCAACAGGAAGTGGTGTCCCTCAGGGATCAGTGTTGGGACCAATCCTGTTCATCATCTTTGTTGGCAACATGGACAGTGGGATTGAGTGCACCCTCAGCAAGTGTGCCGATGACACTAAGCTGTGTGGTTCGGTTGATATGCTGGAGGGAAAAGATGCCATCCAGAGGGACCTTGACACACTCGAGAGGTGGGCCAATGCCAACCTCATGAAGTTGAACAAAGCAAAGTGCAAGGTCCTACACCTGGGTCAGAGCAATCCCAGGCACAGCTACAGGGTTGGTCCTCAACATAAGAAGGACATGGAGCTGTCGGAGCAAGTCCATAGGAGTGCCATGTAGTGGATAGGAACCTAGGTGAGAGTTGATTTCCTCTCATGACTGAGAGACATAACAAAGTATGTTTTTTGCCACAGTATTTGGTAGAGTACATATATTTAAATTCATCATGACTGTTTGTTGGAAAGAGACAGGAAAACATACATGTGCAGCTGTTCTATGACCTTCATACTTGGACACACTGGGGTGCCTGGCTGTCCTGGTTTTGAGCAGCAGCAGTCATTTTTCTCCTTCTTAGGAGCTAGTACAGTGCTGTGTTTTGATCTTTTGGCCTTGGAGCAGTGGTGATAACGCCGATGTTTTCAGTCGCTGCTCGAATGTTTGGTGTGGCCAAGGACTTTCTGAGCCTCACGCTCTGCCAGGGAGGAGGGGAGGCTGGGAGGTAGCAGAGACAGGACACCTGACCCAAACTGACCAAAGAGGTATTCCATACCACAGCACGTCATGCCCAGGATGTAACGGGGAGTGACCCGGGAGGGGTAGAGGGACTGCAGGGTTGGAGGAGGTATCGGTCGGTGCTTGGCTGGGGGGAGTGGGGTGAGTTATTGGTCGGCTGGTGTTGAGGTGTTGTATTCTTTCCTCTTGTTATTTCCTTTAGCACTATTATTATTGGTGGTAGCAGCAGTGATTTGTGTTATACCTTAGTTACTAAACTGTTCTTATCTCAACCCGTGGGAGTTGCATTCTTTTCGATTCTCCTCTCCGTCCCTCCAGTAGCAGGGGGAGGGCAAGAAGGGGGGGGGAGTGAGTGGACGAGGTTTGTGGTTGGGTTTAAACCACGACAGTTCTTTTTTGGCGCCCAACGTGGGGCCCGAAGGGTTGAGATAACGACGGAGATGATCAGATTAATAGTCATCACAGTGCTGATTTATTGGCTCTCGAAGTTGTTTCTCTTGCTCTCAGCGCTTCAGAATGTAGTACATTACTTAGAGCCGGTATTCCCTGTGGTAGTGTTTATCAAGTGTGGGGCATGGGCTAAGGTTTTTGTTTCACTGTACTTTATGGCAATGGCTTGTAATACGGTTGGGCTCCAGCAGCAGGGAGAGATGGACGTGGCCGTGGACTTGTACCGGGCCGTCCCGCTGCTCTTCACCGCCCTGGCCCTTGTCCTCGCCTCCGTCTTCGTGAGGCTGCGGGGAGCCGAGGGGGAGCGGCCCCGGGGACCAGGCGGCGGCGGGAGCGGGTCCCGAGCCCGGGAGGAAGGCGGCTGCTGAGCAGCGGGAGGAGACGGCGAAGGAGCCGAGCCCCGCGGAGGAGCCGAGCCCCGCGGAGGAGCCGAGCCCAGCGGAGGAGCCGAGCCCCGTGGAGGAGCCGAGCCTCGTGGCGGCCGAGAGCGTCCCCCGGCAGCCGCCCGCCGAGCCCCGGGAGGATGCAAGAGTCCCCGCAGCATTTCCCAGCAAGGCAGAGGAGGAAGAGCTGCACCCAGGAAAAGAGGAGCTGGTGGTGGGAGAGCCGGCAGGCACAGCAGCTGCACCAGCCCCAGGGACAAGCACAGCAGCAGCATTGGAGAGTTCTGAAGGGTTTGAATGGCCTTTGGGTACCCTTGGGACCTGCCTGCTGATTGTGATGGGGATCAGCATGGTGGCACACACACAGAGGGTGTTCTACCCACGGCCATTTTGTCTGATCTCAGAAGTTAAGCAGAGTCAGGTTTGCTTCTTGTATAGGGTTAGACCACAATATGGGAGGAACAAGAGATATTCCCCAAGGCTGGACAGCCATGAGTGGCAGAGTGTGTGGGACAGTATGAGCGAGTATCTGGTCCACTGGGCCCCTCCAGTGCTTTGGAAGCATTGGAGATGGAAGGCAGCTGTATGGAGTCCCCAGCAACAAGCTGCAGAAACTGCTGAAGGGGACAGTGAATTATTTTGAACCTGGTGGGCCCATGGCACTTCAGGCCATCAGGGCAGAGATGCGACACAGAGACGGACTCATGATCGAGGGGTGGACTTAGCAATGGACACTATTGCCCAGGTTATTCACGAGTGTGAACACTGCACACAGCCTCTCCTGCTCTGAGAGACTGTTACAAGAGATGGCGCCTGACATCATGGACCAGATGGACTCAGCAGCTTTATAGGTCCATGCACTAAGAAATGATGTTTTTCTCTGTGTATATGTAGATGTATATATATATGTAAGAGTGATGGCATATTGAAGATGTGGGATCTGAGCATGACGTGAATGGTATGGAATAAGGGGTGGATAATGTCCTGGTTTTGAGCAGCAGCAGTCATTTTTCTCCTTCTTAGGAGCTAGTACAGTGCTGTGTTTTGATCTTTTGGCCTTGGAGCAGTGGTGATAACGCCGATGTTTTCAGTCGCTGCTCGAATGTTTGGTGTGGCCAAGGACTTTCTGAGCCTCACGCTCTGCCAGGGAGGAGGGGAGGCTGGGAGGTAGCAGAGACAGGACACCTGACCCAAACTGACCAAAGAGGTATTCCATACCACAGCACGTCATGCCCAGGATGTAACGGGGAGTGACCCGGGAGGGGTAGAGGGACTGCAGGGTTGGAGGAGGTATCGGTCGGTGCTTGGCTGGGGGGAGTGGGGTGAGTTATTGGTCGGCTGGTGTTGAGGTGTTGTATTCTTTCCTCTTGTTATTTCCTTTAGCACTATTATTATTGGTGGTAGCAGCAGTGATTTGTGTTATACCTTAGTTACTAAACTGTTCTTATCTCAACCCGTGGGAGTTGCATTCTTTTCGATTCTCCTCTCCGTCCCTCCAGTAGCAGGGGGAGGGCAAGAAGGGGGGGGAGTGAGTGGACGAGGTTTGTGGTTGGGTTTAAACCACAACACTGGCCAACGCTCTCAGAATGGACAACTGTGAGATCATGAGAAACTGCACAGCCACACAAGTAAACAATTACATATCTGGCATAAAGCCGGTTGTCTTTCTAAGGGTATAAAAGCTGGACCCTCTTGTGGCCAGGAGAGAAGCCTCACCTATGGGTGGACTCACTGCCTAGGAGTTTTCCCAATTACCTGAGACTCCTGGCATCAGCTGCAGTGGGGCTTCCCAGCTTGAAGTGTGGGCCTGGATGATGCTTCAGTGTTATTTGGTGATGTATTTCTTCTTAATCTCTGTTCTCTTCATGCAGTAATGATTTGATGCATTGCTAACTTTCTTCGGTACTTATATATCTGTATCTCTGATTTGCTTTATTACACCTATTCACTATATATATAGAGAGATTTACCTAATTCACATTAATGCTCTTGTTTTCTTTAGTGCGCTTATTGGCTTTAGCATGCAGGTTTAATAAACTGTGCATATTATACAGCTAGTGTGTGGTCACTTTGTGGCATACCCTGCCTGTCAGCAGAACAGGCCACGAGGAGGATAAGGGGGCTGGAGCACCTCCCATGTGAAGACAGGCTGAGAAAGTTGAAGCTGTTCAGCCTGAAGAAGGCTGCGTGGAGACCTCATAGCAACCTTCCAATATCTGAAGGGGGCCTACAAGGATGTTAGAGAGGGACTCTTCATTAGGGACTGTAGTGATAAGACAAGGGGGAATGGTTTCAAACTTAAACAGGGGAAGTTTAGATTAGATATAAGGAAGAAGTTCTTTACTGTGAGGGTGGTGAGGCACTGGAACAGGTTGCCAAAATAAGTGATAAATGCTCCATCCCTGACAGTGCTCAAGGCCAGGTTGAACAGAGTCTTGGGTGACATGGTTTAGTGTGTGGTGTCCCTTCCCATGGCAGGGGGGTTGGAACTAGATGATCTTAAGGTCCTTTCCAATCCTAACTATTCTGTTCTATGATTCCATGATTACTGAATAATGTGTACTAGAACCATCTGATGTAACCAAGGAAACATGTTGCTTTCAATTACACTTGCTCTTCTCTTTAATGTGACTAAACAGGAAATGACAAGTCAGAGCTAGCACATGACAAGCAATAATGAGTGACAGATAGTGCCTTTACAAAGAACTTGTTTGGATATATTTTAAAAGGCATCATTCATTCACAGCTCCTTTAATTTACTCACTTGTGGTGTGAAATATCCATTTGGTCAGTTGGGGTCAGTTATCACAGCTGTGTCCCCTCCCAACTTGCACACTCCCAACCTACATGATCCAAGGGCAAAGTGAGAAGTAGAAAAGGCTTTGACACTGTGTAAACACAGTTCAGCAACAACTAAAATATTGGTGCATTATCAACACTGCTTTCATCACAAATCCAAAACATAGCAGCATACAAGTGGCTATGAAGAATATTAACTCAATCCCAGTGAAATCAAATACAACACTGGAAACAACTGGGATCAAGTTCTCATGTAAGATTTATTCTCTAGTGAAACAAGGGGGACAGAAAATCACAAAATGGAATATATAAACCTTTAGAATCAGTTTTAAGTAATGTTAAGTTTGATGGCTTTGTAACAGTAGCAATGGAAAATTACTAAAGTGCATGATACATAGAAAAAAAAATAGAGTGCAGCTAGAGAACACACTGAGCATTCTTGTACAAGATAAATTGTTATAGTTGACAGAGTTTTAAGAAAAACAGTCTAGAGGAACAGGACACAGGGATAAGGAGTATCTGGGAATGGCAGGTGTCCAGGATGGGCTACAGTTAAACTAACTGATAAGTAGGAGGATAGGAGGATTATTATGTCTCCTGTGCTAACGAACCAATTAAACTGGTATGAGCATCTACTGCGCGTGCTCCAAAGGCTGCCAGAAGTGATGAAGATTGTTGGAAGAAGTAAACGACCCTCAGAGACCACCACCACAATTCTGTACACATGCGGGGAACTTTCTGGAAAATGACGTAATGTACGTATGACCAGGGACTATATAAGGACAGCTTGTGGAGCCACAGAGAGACACACGCTAGGAGGAGCTATCCCCCGTGTCTCCCGGCGCCGCAATAAAGAATACCTGCTTGTCAGCTTGAAAACTTTGTTGGCAAGTTTGTTCCTGGAGTTTTCTCCGAATCAATCTGGCGACCCAGGTGGGACCCTCTCTGCTCGGCTGCAGGACCTGCTGAGGACAGGGCTCCCTAGGGCCCTCAGGAGTTTTTTTTCCCGGAGGGACCCCTCGACTCATTCGGATCACTGCAGGAGCAGACAAGGACCATCTTCATAAAAGGTATTCTTTTCTTTTGTATAGTCTGTAAGGTGCAGGGGGCATCTTGCATAAAGACTAAATTGGTAATTGGGTTGGTTTGGTAAGCGTACGCAAGGTTTGGAAGCCTTCCGTAAATCGAGATAGGAAATCTCCTAGGTAAAGGCGTATACCCGGCTGCTAGCGTCCGTTTGGTATACACCCACAAGAAGCAGGGGGCATCTTGTGGTTCGGGTCCCACAAGATGCAGGGGGTGTCTTGTGGAAATGGTTTTGGTTCTTGTTGGTATTTGATTTATTTTGTGGCTTGTTACATTAAGGATTTTGGTCTTGTGCTTTGGTATTGGTGACAGGATGCTATAACTGTGTTATTAACTTTTTTTTGTTTGATTGATAGAATTTTAGTCTCTGTCTCCAGTGTTGTAACTGTGTGGAGTGTGTCTGTGGGATCCCGTGTGTGTGTGTGTGAATGTGAGACTGATAATGGAAAGTCAGCAGAGTGAAGAGATCTTGAAAAGGAGTCTTTTAGGGTGCTTTTTGGCACACTGGAAGTAACTTGGAGGGTCTCCTGGGGGCTCGGTAAATAAGAAAACATTGGTAAAATATTGTAACTGATGGTGGCCTTAGTATATTTTGGAAAATCAGGGAAAATGGCTTGAAAATGGCCTGAAAATGGAACTCTGAACTATAATACATTGTTACAATTAGTGTTGTTTTGAGGTGGCAAGGAAAATGGGATGAAGTAATGTATGCAGATATGTTTTTCACTTTAAGAAACCACGTGGAGTGAGAGACTGAATGCAGAATTAATATAGCTCTGCCAGATCCCTTAATTTTGGCTTTGGAAAAGGACAGGGAAAAACTGAAAGTTAAGATGGAGAGATGCTGTTCAGCCTGTGATATTGGGGATATATGTTTAAAGTTAAAAAACAGTAATCAGGAAGATAGGTTGGAAAATTATGTGTCACAGGTACCTCTGAGAGGAGCACCCTCTGCACCTGTCCTATCTGATATTGATAAGGAGGAAGAGATTGCTGTCACTGGCAAAAAGCAGCAGATTCACATTCTGAGTTAAGAAAGGGTTAAAGCAGAAGTGCTGTTGCAGAGGCAGGCATCTGCAGCCCCTGCAGAGCAGGGTGAGCAACTGTGAGATAAAAAAACAAAAGGGAAAACCAAGGGGGAAAGGAGGGGAGCTCCAGCAGCTCCTGTGTTTGAGCCTGGGAGGAGGGATGTCGGGCAGAGGTGGGGGAGTGAGCTCTTCTTCTATGGAAGCGGATCGGTGTGCGTGCTATGGGGAGTTTGGACATTGGAAGTGAGACTGCCCTGGGTGGGGGGGCAGTGCCATGGGGTGGATCCGGTGACTGAATTGCAACTAGACTGACGGGGACCTGGGGAATCTACCCTACCAGATCCACTGGTTAAATTAAAACTAGGGACTAGAGGAAATAAAGTGGAATTTTAGCGATTACAGGAGCAAGTTATTTGGTATTAAATCAGAGAGAAAAGAACTCGTTACATATGTGGGAGCTACTGGCCACCAGGAAGAAAAAAAAAAAAAAAAGAGAGAGGCATTCTTTCTGAAACCTTTAAAATACAAATTGGGAAAACAAATAGGAATGCATAAATTTTTATTCATGCCAAATTCTCTAAAATCTTTATTAGGGCGAGAAGCAACATTTAAAGAAGGCAAAATGGAATTTAGAGTTAAAAATAATCAATTAATTGCAGTTTTGAGTTTATCATTAATTCAGCAGAAAAGCAAACAGGAGGACCTCCCTGAAATAGAAGAAAACCTTAATCAGGTATATCTAGGAGTATGGGCATCTAAAGTTCCAGGTAAGGCGAAAAATGCTTTGCCTCTTAAAGTGTAAATAAAAAGGGGGGGGCTTGCTCAATTAGAATAAAACAATATCCCTTAAAATTAGAAGATCAAAGGGAATAAACAATCACGGATAAATTTTAAAATATAGATTATTAATTGAATGTGAATTGGAATATAACACTCCTATCTGGACAGTAAAGGAATATGATGGGAAAAGTTGCAGATTGGTTCAAGATCTCAGGGCAATCAGCAAAACAGCAGAGGATATTCGTCCAGTAGTAGCTAATTTGTATGACATTGACTAAATTGAAGAATAATCAGAAATGGTTTGCCGTCCTGGATTTAAAGGACGCTTTCTTTTGCTTACCACTGGCCAAAGAAAGCCAAAGTTATTTGCTTTTGAATGGGAAAATCCTGACACAGGAAGGGAAACTCAATTAACTTGGACAGTATTACCTAAAGAGTTTAAAACAGTCCAGCAATTTTTGGAAATCAGCTATCATTAGAACTAGAATCACGGAATCCACCTACTCAGACGGGACTCTGTTACAATATGTGGATGACCTATTAATTGCTACAGAAACAAAGGCAGAATCACAGAATCACAGAATCCCAAGGGTTGGAAGGGACCTAAAAAGATCATCTAGTCCAACCCCCCTGCAAGAGCAGGGTAACCTACAGTACATCACACAGGAACTTGTCCAGGCGGGCCTTGAATATCTCCAGTGTAGGAGACTCCACAACCCCCCTGGGCAACCTGTTCCAGTGCTCTGTCACTCTTACAGTAAAGAAGTTCTTCCTGATGTTAACGTGGAACTTCCTATGTTCCAGTTTACACCCATTGCCCCTTGTCCTATCACTGGTTATCACTGAAAAAAGCCTAGCTCCATCATCCTGACACCTACCCTTCACATATTTGTAAACATTGATGAGGTCACCCCTCAGTCTCCTCTTCTCCAAGCTAAAGAGACCCAGCTCCCTCAGCCTCTCCTCATAAGGGAGATGTTCCACTCCCTTAATCATCTTTGTGGCTCTGCGCTGGACTCCTTCAAGCAATTCCCTGTCCTTCTTGAACAGAGGGGCCCAGAACTGGACGCAATATTCCAGATGCGGCCTCACCAAGGCTGAGTAGAGGGGGAGGAGAACCTCTCTTGACCTACTAACCACTCCCTTTCTAATGCACCCTAAGATGCCATTTGCCTTCTTGGCCACAAGAGCACATTGCTGGCTCATGGTCATCCTCCTATCCACCAGGACCCCCAGGTCCCTTTCCCCTTCACTACTTTCCAGCAGGTCAACCCCCAACCTGTACTGGTACATGGGGTTGTTCTTCCCCAGATGCAAGACTCTACACTTGCCCTTGTTAAATTTCATCAAGTTTCTCCCCGCCCAACTCTCCAGCCTGTCCAGGTCTCGCTGAATGGCAGCACAGTCCTCTGGTGTGTCAGCCACTCCTCCCAGTTTTGTGTCATCAGCAAACTTGCTGATGGTGCACTCAGTTCCCTCATCCAGGTCATTGATGAAAATATTAAACAGCACCGGTCCCAGCACCGACCCCTGGGGAACTCCACTAGTCACAGACCTCCAGCTAGATTCTGCGCCATTGACCACAACTCTCTGCCTTCTTCCTTTCAACCAGTTCTCGATCCACCTCACTACTTGATCGTCAAGCCCACACTTCCTTAGCTTATCTATGAGGAGGCTGTGGGAGACAGTATCAAATGCCTTACTGAAATCAAGAAAAACTACATCTACCGCTCTACCATCATCCCTCCACCTAGTCACTTCCTCATAGAAGGCTATAAGGTTGGTCATACATGACTTCCCCCTCATAAAACCATGTTGGCTGTTCTTAATGACCCCCTCATCCTTGATATGCCTAGTGATGGAGTCAAGAATAAGTTGTTCCATCATCTTTCCAGGGATGGAGGTAAGGCTGACCGGTCTATAATTACCCGGGTCCTCCTTCTTGCCCTTCTTATAGATTGGTGTGACCTTTGCCATCCGCCAATCCTCAGGCACCTCGCCCGTTTCCCACGACTTACCAAAGATGATGGAGAGTGGCCTAGCAATGACCTCCGCCAGCTCCCTCAGCACCCGTGGGTGCATTCCATCCGGACCCATCGATTTACAGATGTCCAGTTTGCATAGCTGATCCCTAACCCAATCCTCATCTACCAAAGCAAACTCCTCCTTTGTCCTGACTCCTTCTGGAGCTATAGAAATTCGGGGCCCTTGGGGAGAGTCTGCAGGAGTAAAGACAGAGGCAAAGAAGGCATTCAGCACCTCTGCCTTCTTTATATCCTCTGTCTCCAGGGTACCCACTTCGTTCAGCAGTGGGCCTATATTGCCTCTTGTTTTAGTTTTATTTGCTATGTATTTGAAGAAGCCCTTTCTATTGTCTTTAACCCGACTAGCAAGATTGAGTTCCAAGGAGGCCTTAGCTGTCCTAACTGCCTCCCTACATCCTCTAACAACTGTCCTATATTCCTCCCAAGCGGCCAGCCCCTCCTTCCATAATCCATAGATTCTCCTTTTCCAATTGAGTTTGCCCAGCAGCTCCTTGTTTAACCACGCCGGTCTCCTAGATCCCTTACTTGACTTCCTACTCATTGGGACGCTCCGATCCTGAGCTTGGAAGAAGCGGTCCTTGAATGCTAACCAACTATCTTGAGCCCCTTTACCGCCTAGTACACTTTCCCATGAGACTTCCCTTAGCAGTTGACTGAAGAGGCCAAAGTTGGCCCTTCGGAAATCCAGAACTGTGGCTTTGCTAGGTATTCTATTCCTCCCACACAGGATCCTAAACTCCACCATCTCATGGTCACTGCAGCCAAGGCTGCCATTGACCGTCACCACTTCGACCAAACCCTCCTTGTTGGCGAGTACTAAATCTAGGAGCGCTGCTCCCCTAGTTGGTACGTCCACCATTTGCATTAAGAAATTATCATCAATGCACTCGAGGAACCTCCTAGACTGTGAATGACTGGCTGTGTGAGTCTTCCAGCAAATATCGGCGTAGTTAAAGTCCCCCACGACGACTAAGGCATGTAGTCGCGAGGCTACTTCCAGTTGCCTGTAGAAAGCCTCATCAACTCCTTCGTCCTGATCAGGAGGTCTGTAATAGACCCCCACAACTGTATCACCCGTGCCAGTCAGCCCCTTGATTCGTACCCACAGACATTCCACTTGCTCCTCATCCGACCCCGGACAGAACTCAATACATTCTAGTTGCTCTCTCACGTAAAGAGCCACTCCACCACCTCGCTTCGCTGACCTATCTTTCCTAAAAAGGACATAGCCATCCATGACCACATTCCAGTCATGTGAACTGTCCCACCATGTCTCTGTAATCGCCACTAGATCATAACCTTTAGCCCGCACACAGACTTCTAACTCCTCCTGTTTATTCCCCATGCTGCGTGCATTGGTGTACAGGCATTTCAGGGAGCCAGTCCTAGTACCCTTTTTCCCCTGCGGGACAGGGTCTAAAGAGCTATCCTTTCCCACAAGTGAAACAAGAGATTGATAGTCCTCCTTAGCCCGCCATCCTTCAATCCCTAGCATGTTCCTCTTGGGCTTGTCCCCAACAGGCCCAGTTAAATCCCCTCCCCCCTTCATAACTAGTTTAAAGCCCTGTGGACAGTGGAATTATTAAATTTTCTGGGACTGAATGGTTATTGGGTATCCAAATGAAAGGCCCAACTAATCCAAACCTGAGTTTCCTACCTAGGATATGAAATAGCAGGAGGACAGACAGAACTTGGAGCTGCTAGAAAAGAAGCCATTTGTCAGACTCCATGACTGTTGACCACCAAGGAGCTCCGGGCATTCCTGGGAATGACCGGATGGGTGCAGACTTTGGATCCATGATTATGGTGTTCTCGTAAGACCACTATATGAACTGTTGAAAGGAAACCCTCCCTCTTTAAAACAGACTGATACAGCAGAGGGGCTTTTAAAAATTTAAAAACAGAGCTAATGAGAGCTGCAACTCTGTGACTTCCAGATGTGACTAAATCCTTTAGGCTATATTCCTATGAAGAACAGAGAATAGCTTTGGGGGTCCTTGCTCAGAAACTAGGACCATACAGAAAGGCAGTGGCATATTTTTCAAAAAGCTGGCTGAAGCGAGCAAAGGATGGCCCGGATGCCTAAGGGCTGTGGCGGCGGTTGTCATGAATATTGAAGATGCTCGCAAATTCACTTTGGGACATAAGATTACTGTGCTAGTGTCCCATGTGGTATCAGCAGTCCTGGAAAAGAAAGGAGCCCACTGGTTATCTCCTTCACGTTTTTTAAAATACCAGGCCACCCTTGTGGAACGGGATGATATAGAAATTGTGGTCACTAATGTTGTGAATCCAGCATCCTTTTTGCAGGAACAACTGACAGAACTACTAACACACAATTGCTTGGCCACCATAGAGACTGTGTATTTGAGCCGACCAGACTTGAAAGAAAAACCTCTGGAAGGTGCTGATTCTTGGTTTACTGAGGTAGTAGCTTCATGAACGAAAGCAGGTGAACGAAAGGCAGGATATGCCGTTACCACCACTTCGAAGGTAATAGAAGCTAAACCTTTACCAGCAAACACCTCTGCCCAGAAGGCAGAAATAATAACATTAATGAGATCCCTGGAATTGGCTGAAGATAAAAGGATAAATATTTGGACTGATTCTAAATGCACATTCGGTGTGGTCCATGCACATGGTGCTATCTGGAAAGAGCAAGGACTTTTGAACACACAAGGGAAACAGATTAAACATGCTACAGAAATTCTACAATTACAAGAAGCTGTTCAGCTACCTGGCGAAGCAGCTATTATGTACTGTAAAGGACATCAAGGTGACTCTGATCAGGAAATTGGAAATAATTTGGCCGATTTTGAAGCCAAACGAGCAGCTGAACAATCTCAAATCATGTCCTTAATCCCTGATGGCAAACTAACAATTGAGAAATCTAAACCTAGGTATTCAAAAGAGGATAGAAAATTGATTCAAGATCTAAAAGGACAGGAAAATAAAGAGGGTGGGGTTCAGATACCTGATGGGAGAATTGTAACCCCCTATAACCAACTCTGGAAGTTAGTTCAGGAGGAACATAATGAAACTCATTGTGATAGTAACTCTTTGTATAAACACTTAAACAAACAAATTGTAGGAAGAAATCTA
The DNA here is from genome assembly GCF_037157495.1 of Lathamus discolor. Lineage (NCBI taxonomy): Eukaryota > Metazoa > Chordata > Aves > Psittaciformes > Psittacidae > Lathamus > Lathamus discolor. The sequence continues at coordinate 579,858 of NW_027069096.1, read as the reverse complement.
TATACTATAGTTCAATTAGTGACAAAACAATGTCAGCTATGTCTTAAGAATAATCCTAAAACTGAAAATAGAAATCAAATTGGGACAATTGTGAGAGGAAGTTATCTGGGACAGCAGTGGCAAACAGATTTTTCTGAATTATCAAGAAAAGGAGGTTATCGATATTTGTTGGTGTTAAAGGATGCTTTTTCAGGCTGGCCAGAAGCATTCCCTTGTAGGATAAATAATGCAAGACAAGTGATTAAAATATTATTTAACGAGATCATACCTCGTTTTGGAGTACCAGAGGCAATTTCTTCAGACTGAGGTTAACACTTTAGTGCAAAATTGTTGCAAGAAATTAGCAAAAAATTTGAAATTGATTGGCAACTACATGTTCCATACAGGCCTCAGGCCAGTGGGCAAGTAGAAAAGATGAACCATCTGATTAAACAGATTAGTAAAATATGTCAGGAAACAAATTTATATTGGTACCACTGGCTCTATTAAGAATTCAAACTAAACCTTGGTCAAAAGAAGAGGTTAGCCCATTCGAGATTTTGTATGGAAGACCATATCAGTCCCAGTTTAAAGGAGAAAGTCTTCAGGAAGTGGGGGACAGTTTCTGATCCATCTGGGAAAACAGTTGGAGGAGATAAATAAGAGAACAGTAGGGACAAGAGCAAGAGGTCTGGATTATCCGATTCACCCTTTCAGATCTGGAGACTGCGTTTATGTTAAGAATTTTTCAGGAGATCCTCTACAGGAGAAGTGGAGCGGACCGTACCAGAGATTACTGACCACCTTTACCGCAGTGAAGATAAAGGAACAACCTGCTTGAATGCATTACTCAAGAATAAAGAAAGCACCAGAGCCAGAGAAGACATGGCAGGTCAAACCGTCAGGACCCTTGCGTATGAAATCTCATAATTTGGACTCATATGATAACTGGAGCACAAGCTTGGAACCAGAACTTATACCTGAAATTAGTGCAGAATGTCACTAAGGTTTTCAATCGTAGTGACTGTTGGGTGTGTGCACAGTTGCCTAAATCAGGAGAAAGCCTGGATCTCCCATTAATTGGAGTTCCAATTCCTAACACTGTCTCATGGACAAAGGTTAAAATTTGGATGTATTACACCGGGAACCAGGATAGGAGATCATGCTTGGTTAAATGTCACAGATGTAGGTCACCATTCAAATTGCAATCACACTATTAATATAGATGGTATCGTAGTTCAGTGGTGGCCCATTCCTAAAGGGAAAGGATGGTATTGGTTATGTGGAGAAAATTCTTATAAGACTCTAGCCCCCAACTAGAAGGGGGCATGCACCTTAGGTGCTGTAATACCCAATATTGCTAAACAGATTAAGCAAGGGTTTAACCCTATTATTGAACAGCACACTGCATTTCATAGTTTTGAAAGAGGGCTAATTCCATCTTTGGGAATAAGTGAAATATAAATTATAAATATCTCAGCAACCATAGAGGAAATGGAAAATAAAAACTTTGATATGACTTCTTCGCCTCGGTCTTCACTGGCAAAGGCTCTGACTGCACCACCCAGTTCTTAGAAAGTAGATGCAGGGGCTGTGAGAATGAAGACCTTGGGCCCACTGTAGGAGAGGATCTGGTTCGTGACCATCTTCAAAATCTGAACGCACACAAGTCCGTGGGACCTGATAGAATCCATCCGCGGGTCCTGAAGGAGCTGGCGAATGAAGTTGCTAAGCCACTGGCCATCATTTTTGAAAAATCATGGCAGTCAGGTGAAGTTCCCGACGACTGGAAAAAGGGAAATATAACCCCCATTTTCAAGAAGGGGAAAATGGAAGACCCGGGGAATTACAGACCAGTCAGTCTCACCTCTGTGCCTGGTAAAATCTTGGAGCACATTCTCCTGGACAACATGCTAAGGCACATGAAGAACAACAAGGTGCTTGGTGACAGCCAGCATGGCTTCACTAGGGGGAAATCCTGCCTGACCAATTTGGTGGCCTTCTATGATGGGGCTACAGAATTGATGGATAAGCGTAAAGCAGTTGACGTCATCTACCTGGACTTGTGCAAAGCGTTTGACACTGTTCCACACGACATCCTTCTCTCTAAATTGGAGGGACATCAATTTGATGGATGGACCACTCGGTGGATAACGAACTGGCTGGACGGCCGCACACAAAGGCGGAGGTCATTGCTAGGCCACTCTCCATCATCTTTGGTAAGTCGTGGGAAACGGGCGAGGTGCCTGAGGATTGGCGGATGGCAAAGGTCACACCAATCTATAAGAAGGGCAAGAAGGAGGACCCGGGTAATTATAGACCGGTCAGCCTTACCTCCATCCCTGGAAAGATGATGGAACAACTTATTCTTGACTCCATCACTAGGCATATCAAGGATGAGGGGGTCATTAAGAACAGCCAACATGGTTTTATGAGGGGGAAGTCATGTATGACCAACCTTATAGCCTTCTATGAGGAAGTGACTAGGTGGAGGGATGATGGTAGAGCGGTAGATGTAGTTTTTCTTGATTTCAGTAAGGCATTTGATACTGTCTCCCACAGCCTCCTCATAGATAAGCTAAGGAAGTGTGGGCTTGACGATCAAGTAGTGAGGTGGATCGAGAACTGGTTGAAAGGAAGAAGGCAGAGAGTTGTGGTCAATGGCGCAGAATCTAGCTGGAGGTCTGTGACTAGTGGAGTTCCCCAGGGGTCGGTGCTGGGACCGGTGCTGTTTAATATTTTCATCAATGACCTGGATGAGGGAACTGAGTGCACCATCAGCAAGTTTGCTGATGACACAAAACTGGGAGGAGTGGCTGACACACCAGAGGACTGTGCTGCCATTCAGCGAGACCTGGACAGGCTGGAGAGTTGGGCGGGGAGAAACTTGATGAAATTTAACAAGGGCAAGTGTAGAGTCTTGCATCTGGGGAAGAACAACCCCATGTACCAGTACAGGTTGGGGGTTGACCTGCTGGAAAGTAGTGAAGGGGAAAGGGACCTGGGGGTCCTGGTGGATAGGAGGATGACCATGAGCCAGCAATGTGCTCTTGTGGCCAAGAAGGCAAATGGCATCTTAGGGTGCATTAGAAAGGGAGTGGTTAGTAGGTCAAGAGAGGTTCTCCTCCCCCTCTACTCAGCCTTGGTGAGGCCGCATCTGGAATATTGCGTCCAGTTCTGGGCCCCTCTGTTCAAGAAGGACAGGGAATTGCTTGAAGGAGTCCAGCGCAGAGCCACAAAGATGATTAAGGGAGTGGAACATCTCCCTTATGAGGAGAGGCTGAGGGAGCTGGGTCTCTTTAGCTTGCAAAAGAGGAGACTGAGGGGTGACCTCATCAATGTTTACAAATATGTAAAGGGTAGGTGTCAGGATGATGGAGCTAGGCTTTTTTCAGTGATATCCAGTGATAGGACAAGGGGCAATGGGTGTAAACTGGAACATAGGAAGTTCCACGTTAACATCAGGAAGAACTTCTTTACTGTAAGAGTGACAGAGCACTGGAACAGGTTGCCCAGGGGGGTTGTGGAGTCTCCTACACTGGAGATATTCAAGGCCCACCTGGACAAGTTCCTGTGTGATGTACTGTAGGTTACCCTGCTCTTGCAGGGGGGTTGGACTAGATGATCTTTTTAGGTCCCTTCCAACCCTTGGGATTCTGTGATTCTGTGATTCTGTGGTCAGTGGCTCGATGTCTGGCTGGAAACCGGTAACGAGTGTTGTCCCTCAGGGATCGGTGTTGGGACCGGTCTTGTTTAACATCTTCATCGCTGACATGAACAGTGGGATTGAGTGTGCCCACAGCAGGATTGCCGATGACACCAAGCTGTGTGGTCCGGTTGATACGCTGGAGGGAAGGGATGCCATCCAGAGGGACCTTGACACGCTTGTGAGGTGGGCTGATGCCAACCTTATGAAGTTCAACCACGACAAGTGCAGGGTCCTACACCTGGGTCGGAGCAATCCCAGTCACGGCTACAGATTGGGCAAAGAAGAGATTCAGAGCGGCCCTGCAGAGAAGGACTTGGGGGTGCTGGTCGATGAGAAAATGAACATGAGCCGGCAGTGTGCACTCGCAGCCCAGAAAGCCAACCGTATCCTGGGCTGCATCAAAAGGAGTGTGACCAGCAGGTTGAAGGAGGTGATCTTGCCCCTCTACTCTGCTCTTGTGAGACCTCACCTGGAGTATTGTGTGCAGTTCTGGTGTCCTCAACATAAAAAGGACATGGAACTGCTGGAACAAGTCCAGAGGAGGGCCACGAGGATGATCAGGGGACTGGAGCACCTCCCGTATGAAGACAGGCTGAGGAAGTTGGGGCTTTTCAGCCTGGAGAAGAGAAGGCTGCGTGGGGACCTCATAGCAGCCTTCCAGTACCTGAAGGGGGCCTATAGGGATGCTGGGGAGGGACTCCGTCAGGGACTGTAGTGACAGGACAAGGGGTAATGGGTTAAAACTTAAACAGGGGAAGTTTAGATTGGATATAAGGAGGAAATTCTTTCCTGTTAGGGTGGTGAGACACTGGAATGGGTTGCCCAGGGAGGTTGTGAGTGCTCCATCCCTGGCAGTGTTCAAGGCCGGGTTGGATGAAGCCTTGTGTTGGATGGTTTAGTGTGAGGTGTCCCTGTCCATGGCAGGGAGGTTGGAACTAGATGATCTTGAGGTCCTTTCCAACCCTAGCCATTCTATGATTCTATGATTCTATGATATAATCCAGGCAGAACGAGAGATAACTGGCCTATCTAAGGTGGTATTACAAAACCGAATGGCACTAGACATGTTATTGACATCACAAGGAGGGGTTTGTTCCATAATCAGTGAAAGCTGTTGCTCCTGTATAGACCAAAGTGGCAGAATTGAAACAGATCTGGAGGAAATTTGGAAACAAACTAAGATATTTCATGAAATGGCCATGGATGACACCTCCTGGGGTTTAAAAAAAAAATATGGAAAGGGTTAACTTCATGGTTACCTGATCTCTCCTGGTTGAGGCAACTGGTTGCAGGTATATTGGTGTTAATTATTTTAATATTGATTACTTGTGGTATGATACAATGTTCTCTCTGGTGTTGTAAATGCTATGATAAATTATGAAGACTGGAAAAGGAGTGAAATTAAGCACCAAGTAGAAAAGGGAAATTATTTCAAAAGACTTTTGATGGTAATGGTAATATATAAAATGTTGCAAAAGAATTTGCAAAAGGACAGAAAAAGGGGGGATTTGAAACAAGGGGGACAGAAAATCACAAAATGGAATATATAAACCTTTAGAATCAGTTTTAAGTAATGTTAAGTTTGATGGCTTTGTAACAGTAGCAATGGAAAATTACTAAAGTGCATGATACATAGAAAAAAAAATAGAGTGCAGCTAGAGAACACACTGAGCATTCTTGTACAAGATAAATTGTTATAGTTGACAGAGTTTTAAGAAAAACAGTCTAGAGGAACAGGACACAGGGATAAGGAGTATCTGGGTGTTGGAGTCGCGGGAGACAAGCCTCATGCTCTCATGGTCAGCAAGTCTCGTTTATTTAGCAAGACACATCCACTTTTATAGCTTGCAGGGTTAGTTACATTGTCTGATAAGATACAGCAAAATCATTGGTCAGCCTGTGTCGACGCAGGGGTCTCCAGGTAACTGTGACCACTTCTTGTTTCAACATGTTTCAACATGTCCCAACTTGCCAAAGCAAGACCATTGTGCTATTCCAGCAAGATACCGTTGCTCTTATCTCAGCAAGATGCATATCCTGTTTCTTAAGCAAATCAGGGTAAACATTAACCACGAGATTGCTGTGCCCTGGGGGCCTACATTTCCACCAGCTGCACGGTATCATGCCCTTTGTTACTTAGCCATTCAGTTGTTAAGCTCTCTACACTTCCCCTGTTTTCTTTAACAGCAAGCATAGCCATTTTATGATTAAAAGCGTTCGATATCATTTTTTGTAAACACTGCATAATACACGGCAAAAGCAATACTGCTAATAATATTACAACCACCACCAAAACAATTTTTTCTATTAGGGTAACAAGCCAGGGAGATAGCCCAAAAGACGCCAGCCAGTTGGTAAAGGGATCACTTGTTTCTTGTAACTTTCGCATATTGTTTCTCAACTGTGCCAATTGTTTGTGAATGGAGTTAGAATGGTCCGAGAGATTCATGCAGCACATACCTTCAAACTCATCACACCCATGACCTTGTGCGAGGAGTAAAAAATCTATGGCGGCTCGATTTTGGAGAACTGCATGCCGGACTCCTTCTAAGTCCATGGCTAGATTTGACAATATGTTTGTTGTAATGTTTATTTGTTTTCCTGTCCAACAAGCTAATTTTCTTAATTGAGTGAGAGCTTGAGCAGATGCTATACCCGGAGCAAAAATACTGGCTAAAATAACTTCAGGAGGATCCCAGAGCGTAACAATATCGGAGCACTCTGGGCCCAGTTGTGTGGTGGCTCTTTTACGGCGTATATGAGTTTTATTGGCTTTAAGAACTGTCATTATGTCGGGTGCAAACATTGTTAGCTGGCCTATATAGCAGGGTCCCCCCTCCGGGCTTCTGGGGATTCCCTGCCACGCCCTATCACCGCAAATCAAGAAATATCCATCAGGTAAATAGCCTGTGTTGGACGTTACAATGGTTTTGTGTGTGATGTTTTAGCAATAAGCGGTCTCATTATAGGGCCTATTTGAGGAAACATTTACTGAGTTATGTGGAAGCCCAAAAGGGTCCTTCCAAGAGTCAAAGTGAAAACAATATTGTGCAGGCGCAGAACCAAGCAGGTTAAATTCTTGGATTTCAGAGACATTTTTTCTTATATTGAGCTGAAAGGTAAAATTGGCTGGGATGCCTATCAAACAGGTTCTAAAGGGGTCAGAAGCTTTAGCAAGAGCAAGGCATAAACTACTTTGGTTAACTTTTTCAGCCCAAGTGACCCACATGTTTTTTCGTTCCTCTATTTTGTTTAGAGTGTCCCAAGCTCCTGTATTGAGGCCGAAAACGGCGACAAATACGATCCCAATCTTCAGGTTTAACTTGCCACAAAAGCGGAATACCCACATCTTTACCGCACTTAATCTCTAGAGGCACTGTGGCTAATGCGGTTTGAATCTGGGAGAGAATCTCCTGAACCCGATATTTCAAATATCGTTGTTCCAGATCTTCCCGGTTCTCGACTAATAGATACGTTAAGGGTAGATTTATGGGAGGAGTTATACCTGCCTCCGCCAGCAGTGCTCTATAAGGATTGTAATTATGATGGGGATTCCAGGTACAGTTTACACAAGCACCATGTGCCTGTAATTGGCTTTGGGACACCCAAACCTTTTGGTGACAATTTCCACACTTAATTTTGATCCAAGCTCTATGATAATCTTGTAAACACGCTAAACAATGACGAGTAGGAGACAAAATCCGATCAAATGTTCTCATAAGTTCCCAAAACAAATGGAGTTCTGCCTCTTCTTGAGTCGAATAAGAAAAGCGAATCCCAAAACGTCTTTCAAGCGGTTCCAGCAATGGGCGAAGGATCAGCTGCAGACGATGACGACGACGGAGTTCTGGGCTGTTAATTCGTTTGAGCAGCTCGAGTCCAGCGAGCAGGGATCCACTTGGGTCCAAACACCAGGGGCCTGACAGTCGCGACGAATGTGGCCTAATTTTCCGCATCGAAAACACTTCATTCGGGAGGCTGGAGCTGCTGGACGAGTCTGCGCAACTGCCGCCTGAAGAGGTGCAAGGGCTGCCAAAACTTGGCTTTGAACTTTAGATTGGGCGTTAAGGCCTTCACCAATTTTGTTAAGGGCTTCCACTACAAAAATTTGACTGCTTGAGGGGAGAGTATTTGCTTTATCTAAGAGATCTTGAATTACCCAGTTGCCAGGAGCAGTAGCGATAAGGGAGCGTGTGACTTGATTACCATTTTGTATAACACACTGCTTTAAGAGTGCGTCCTGCATGTGCTCCGCAACACCAGCTTTAGAAAGGGCTTGCATCAATTTGTCAACAAATGACCCAAGGGGTTCCTCTCGACCTTGTTTAATATTCATATACATAGGAGGCCCCCCCGGCTCCCGAATTTTGTCCATTGCCCTTTTTGCCACCCGCATGACCTCTCTTAATTTTTCTACTCCTATACCAGCCTGAGCATCTGTTCGAGTATAATCACCGTTTCCTAGTAATTCATTCATTGTAATTCCAAAAAGGGGGTCTCCTTGGGCACGAGGTAATGCTACTGAAGCAGCCGCTTCCTTCCCCCATCTTGCATCAAATGTAAGTTTCTGATGAGGGGTATAAATTAAACGAGCAATACCCTTGATGTCTACAGGCAGGAGAATCATTGAATTAAATAAGTAATCAAGCATCTGCTTGGCCGGTTCACTAGTAACCCCAAATTGAGAGACTGTAGCTCGGAGTTGTGCTAATATTTTCCAATCCATTTGAGTGATATCTACCCTATGACCGCCGCCTGGTCGAGGGTGAAAAATAACAGGAAAGGCCATAGAAGTAGCAACATGGTCTTGTGCCGCGTCGGCAAGGACCCTATCTCCGTTTTCGACTCCGTGGCGTGCCAGAGCAGCCCAAACTTCCCGTCTCTGACTTGCCATAGCCTCCGCGAGGTCCGAAAGGGCTCCGGGGGACGGCTCCGTGGCATTAGGAAACATTGATATAATCCGGGCCGAACGAGAGATAACTAGCCTATCTAAGGTGGTATTACAAAACCAAATGGCACTAGACATGTTATTGACATCACAAGGAGGGGTTTGTTCCATAATCTGTGAAAGCTGTTGCTCCTGTATAGACCAAAGTGGCAGAATTGAAACAAATCCGGAGGAAATTTGGAAACAAACTAAGATATTTCATGAAATGGCCATGAATGACACCTCCTGGGGTTTTGAAAAAAAAAAAATATGGAAAGGGTTAACTTCATGGTTACCTGATCTCTCCTGGTTGAGGCAACTGGTTGCAGGTATATTGGTGTTAATTATTTTAATATTGATTACTTGTGGTATGATACAGTGTTCTCTCTGGTGTTGTAAATGCTATGATAAATTATGAAGACTGGAAAAGGAGTGAAATTAAGCACCAAGTAGAAACGGGAAATTATTTCAAAAGACTTTTGATGGTAATGGTAATATATAAAATGTTGCAAAAGAATTTGCAAAAGGACAGAAAAAGGGGGGATTTGAAACAAGGGGGACAGAAAATCACAAAATGGAATATATAAACCTTTAGAATCAGTTTTAAGTAATGTTAAGTTTGATGGCTTTGTAACAGTAGCAATGGAAAATTACTAAAGTGCATGATACATAGAAAAAAAAATAGAGTGCAGCTAGAGAACACACTGAGCATTCTTGTACAAGATAAATTGTTATAGTTGACAGAGTTTTAAGAAAAACAGTCTAGAGGAACAGGACACAGGGATAAGGAGTATCTGGGAATGGCAGGTGTCCAGGATGGGCTACAGTTAAACTAACTGATAAGTAGGAGGATAGGAGGATTATTATGTCTCCTGTGCTAACGAACCAATTAAACTGGTATGAGCATCTACTGCGCGTGCTCCAAAGGCTGCCAGAAGTGATGAAGATTGTTGGAAGAAGTAAACGACCCTCAGAGACCACCACCACAATTCTGTACGCATGCGGGGAACTTTCTGGAAAATGACGTAATGTACGTATGACCAGGGACTATATAAGGACAGCTTGTGGAGCCACAGAGAGACACACGCTAGGAGGAGCTATCCCCCGTGTCTCCCAGCGCCGCAATAAAGAATACCTGCTTGTCAGCTTGAAAACTTTGTTGGCAAGTTTGTTCCTGGAGTTTTCTCTGAATCACTAGTCACCAGGCACTTCATTCAAATATGTGGCTTTGTCTTCAGTGAATTTAATTCACTGCAGGCATGTCCTCAGTGAGACATTTCTTTATGACTGGCACACATGTGCAGAGACCTGGAAGGAGAGGAACTATTGTCTGTTTTGAAGCTTTATAACTGTTTTTAGTACAGTCTTAAAACCAAAACACGAGTGATTACTGAATATAGGCAGTGGCACCAGAAAGCCAGAAGGGTTTGTGAGGCCCAGACATCATCTAACAGTCAACCACTACCACAAATGGCCCCATTAGAAAACTGCACAGTACTTGGGATGGTACTGTGATACTTGGTGGTATTTGGAATCAGTACTTAGTGAAAGGTTTCTCTTCAGAAAATTAAGTAAAATTCATTTCACAGAGTTTACAACACATGATAACACTTCTCAAGACAGAGTCTTATTTAAAGACCCTCAGAGAAGGGGTGTTTGTGGCATGACAGATTTTTATTGCCTCTGGGATCTATAAAGCCTGAAATCCACAGGGAAAAAAAACACCTTCAACTTGTTAGGTGGCTGCTCAGTTTGCCCTGCTCCTTGTCCCACCACCTGGACCTTATTATAGCAATTATTCATTTTTTGAGACCTATGTTGCACTTTCATAAGTAAAGCAAGTGTTTTCTCTGACAGTTGTCTTTTAGCCCCTCATTCACACTAGAAAAGCAGATAGCATTATGTCTGTTGAAGAAAAAACATGAACAAACCATTACTTTGTTGCACTTAAGAACTGGGTTTGTTGGCAGAACCATTGCATTGTACCAACTTGTTCTGTGTCTGTTCTCATTAATATAGTTGGTCCCATGCTCTCTGTATGAATTGAGGATAGAAAATAACATGACTACATGACTACATGACCAGGAAAAAGCATCTTTAGTTAACAAAAAGCAATTACCTTTTTGTCTCATCTTCCTTCTCATTAAGTCTAATTGTATTTAAAGTACAAAAGTAGAGAGTCCAGCCTTCACTTTCTGTGAATGACAGTTTGTGAGCACTGGTAACCCGTTACCATTCTCTTACTGTTGGAAAAGAGCAGAATTCTGTATGATAAAAACAATTGTATAAAATAGTAGAAATGATTATGTTTGAGAAATTTATAAATCAATAGTGGGGTTTTGTATATTAGAAAATGTTATAACTTTGTAGTTTTGTATCACGGCTTTCTATAACCAGTGTTGCAATAGTAGTCTTAGTAAAAACCTAACATAACCACATATGGTGAAAGCTGTATGGGTGGATTTAGAAAAGTATGTACTGGAGACTATACCCAAGTAGAACCTATGCATAAGATAGCCAGAAGAGCATACCAGAAGCAGTCAAAGGAAGATAAGGAAATGCTAGCATCCACACAAGGATTGGAATATATTCAAGTAAGGGAAAGGTGAAGAGGACAACCTGAGGAAGACTTCTTACTTCATCTGATGAAGCCTTGTGTGACATGGTTTAGTGTGAGGTGTCCCTGTCCATGGCAGGGGGGTTGGAACTAGATGATCTTGAGGTCCTTTCCAACCCTAACTATTCTATGATTCTATGATTCTATGATTCTTACTTCATCGGAACGACCACCAGGCGACCACCAGAGGGGGCTGCGCAAGCGCAGAAGAGACTGATGTAATAGACTGATGTGGCAATCTTTAATGCATATGTATTAGTTAAATGTTGTAACCCATGTTGAATATGTTTTAATTGTGAAACTTTTAGGGTATAAATTGCAGACGCGATGTGACGAGGTTGGAACCAGATTTGTGTGCGTTCCCCTGGTTTCCCAGTGCTGCAATAAAGCACCTCATATAACCATTCCGGTGGTTATGTGTTTGTTCCTATGCTAACATTACTATTTTCAAAATATTATTTGGATTAATATAGAGCAATCACTGTATATTTGAAGGTAGACCATAGCAGTAGTTTATTTCTATTTATGATTATTCCTTACTTAAACAGTGTCATAATCAAGGTTTTTTTGGTGCACGAAAGTATTTCCTTGCTCATGAAGCATAGATCTTGAGGAGAGATCTAAAACTGTGTGTGGGAGTTAAATTAGGATTATTTCATTATACAACATTTAAGACTCCCATTTATTTATTATTTATTGCTGAGGTGAGTAGCTCGAGAGAGGATGCCTTCAACACCTGAGCAAGGGGAAGCTCAGCGTCCGGGAGCCTCAATTCAGAGCAACAAAAGCCACCGAGGGAGCCTCAAGTCCTCAACAGGACTTGCCCAGGAGCTGGCAGCTCAGCTGGCGTGAGCAGCTGACTCACAGGGAGCCGTGCCAGGAGGGACCACACCATCCCTGACTGGTTAAAAACCCGCCTCAAGGTACGCGGTGAACGGGGTGTGCAAACAGGATGTGGTGCAGCAGGTTGCTCCGGCAGGCGAGTGGGATGATGAATTCTCGCCTTATGACCAGGGCTCAGTCTGGGAGCTCTGCTTTGCCTGCCTCGGCAGCGGCCAGTGTAGGCACCCAGAGCCGATGAGAGGGGAGGCTGCAGTGCAGAAAGTGCCTGCACTGGTCTTTTGAGGCGAGGGTGCACAGTGGTATGATAAACACGTAAATGAATGTATTGGCTTTCGCAAATCACAGGTGTGGTTATGTGGATATAACTGTATGAGTTTACAATAACAGAAACAAACTTGCTAAAGACACAAGATTAGACAACAAGTTAAAAAGGGCCAGAACTCTTGAGCAAAACGGAGTCACACAGTAAAAGAATCTGTAAAGGTTAAGGAGCCGGCAGTGTGCGTTCGCAGCTGAGAAAGCCAACCGTATCCTGGGCTGCATCAAAAGGAGCGTGACCAGCAGGTCAAAGGAGGTGATCTTGCCCCTCTACTCTGCTCTTGTGAGACCTCACCTGGAGTATTGTGTGCAGTTCTGGTGTCCTCAACATAAAAAGGACATGGAACTGCTGGAACAAGTCCAGAGGAGGGCCACGAGGATGATCAGGGGACTGGAGCACCTCCCGTATGAAGACAGGCTGAGGAAGTTGGGGCTGTTCAGCCTGGAGAAGAGAAGGCTTTGTGGAGACCTCATGGCAGCCTTCCAGTACCTGAAGGGGGCCTATAGGGATGCTGGGGAGGGACTCTTCGTCAGGGACTGTAGTGACAGGACAAGGGGTAACGGGTTAAAACTTAAACAGGGGAAGTTTAGATTGGATATAAGGAGGAAATTCTTTCCTGTTAGGGTGGTGAGACACTGGAATCTGTTGCCCAGGGAGGTTGTGAGTGCTCCATCCCTGGCAGTGTACAACGCCAGGTTGGATGAAGCTTTGTGTTGGATGGTTTAGTGTGAGGTGTCCCTGCCCATGGCAGGGGGGTTGGAACTCGATGATCTTGAGGTCCTTTCCAACCCTAACTATTCTATGATTCTATGAAAGAGGGAGGGGACTTGATATAAGAAAAGCTAGTGCCTGGAAAACATAGAGTTAAAGTACTTTTTAGCTTAACTTAGGTTGTAGAAAGAGAACAATGTTTATGTTGTAAGTCTGTGGAATGTAGTGGCCCCACTAAACATGAGTTAATTGTTTCACACTAGTCTTCTAAAGTATCTTTAGCTTTAAAGAACAATGTTTATGTTGTCTGTGGTGAGAGAACAGGATTTAGTGGCCCCCCTAAACATGAATGAGTTATTTCACACCATCCTTCTACTTATCAGTTAGTTTAGAGACAGAGCCTCCCAAACATCTGCTAGCTTGGGATACTCCTTGTCTGCCCATCCTGCAATAAATTTTGCAGGAAGGTCACACTGTTCTAAATCTTTGCTAGTTATCAGAAGAATTACAGATATGGCTGGTTTCAGCTAGTTGTGTTATTACTGGGGCATCCAACTGTGCCAAAGGTGAAAAGTACACTGTGAGGAAGACTGCTTACTTCATCTTGAAGACCCCTACTCACAAGAGGAAGACTGCTTACTTCATCCTCAAGACCCTTGCCCACAATCACCGGAGAGCAGTGCGTAGACATCAAGAGGAGGGGACTTATGATAATAAGTTCCTGAAGCTAGTTATAATATTCCCTACCTATACGCGGGAATTATGAATATGTATATGACTAATACAATGGTGAAAGTATGCAAACCTGTAACAAATACTAATCACTCGCGCCTCCGGCTGTGGTCATGCGCCCAGTGCTGTTGCTTTTGCTTTATTGACTTTGTCCCTCAATAAAACCTTGTTATCTTGTTTAGAGGAGTGAGCTCGTATTTCACAAATGGGGGCAGGTCTGCACTCGGTGTGCCCTGGTGGAGGTCCTCCTAAAGCAGGTGGCTGAGTTGCGTCCTTTTGTCAATAGGCTAAAAGATGTCAGGGAAGCTTAGAGGAAGCTGGACTGCTTGCTCCAGGCCCAAACTGTGCAGGGGCCTCAAGAGTCCACTGTAGCTCATGGAGGAAAGAAGGAGGCTGTTAACCCAGGAAGCTGTGAACTAGTAACAAAAAAACCCAACAAAAAAACAGGAGGAAGAGGGCAATTAAAAGCAAGGGACTTCTTCCTAAATCTGTTGTCCCCACGCAGAACCGCTTTGCAGTTCTGCAGGGGGCTAACAAGGAAACACGCTCAAAACATGAAGAACTGGCTGATGCACTGGTAAAGAAGATGGTGCTGCCTGGTGCTGCCTGGTGCTGCCAGGAAAAAGCAGCAGGTCATAGTAGTAGGGGACTCTACTTTCAAAGGCACAGAGGCACCCATCTGTCGGCCTGACACAGTCTCAAGGGAGGTGTGTTGCCTACCAGGGGCATGGATCAGGGATGTTGCAGAGAGTCTGTCTGGTCTAGTAAGTCCCACTGACTATTACCCCCTTCTAGTTGCCCATGTGGGTGCTAGTGATATAGACAGCAGTAGCCCGGAGAACATTAAGAAGGACTACAGAGCCCTGGGAGAGATGGTTAGGGGCTCTGGAGCTCAGATAGTCTTTTCATCAATTCTCCAGGATAAAGGGGAGGACTTTAAAAAGGCTAACTGGATTTGCCAGGTTAATAAATGGTTAGACCAGTGGTGCCATAGTCAGGGGTTTGGGTATTTAGAACATGGGACTCAATTTGGGAGGCCAGGTCTACTGGAGGCTGGTGGAGCTGGTCTGGCAACAAAGGGGAAGAGCGGTTTTGGTAGGAGGCTTGCCAGACTGGTCAAGGAAGCTTTAAACTAGATGTGTTGGGGGAGGGGGGCATCATTCCATCCCAGCACTCCCAGTCAGTTGCCAGCACCTATAATAAATGCTCGGAGCAATGTAGAGATATTCCAGCTGCTCCAGCCAATGAGCCGGCTTCATTTGGAGCTTGGCTCAGATGCCTCTGTACAAATGCCCATAGTATGGGGAACAAACGAGGAATTAGAGATGTGTGCAAGTCTACGGGGATATGATATAACAAGTATCACAGAAACATGGTGGGATGGCTCCTATGACTGGAGTGTTGGAATGGAAGGTTACAGATTCTTTAGAAAAGACAGGTGATTCAGTACAATTCCATTTGAGTAGCTCTATTGGACCTAAACTGCTGCCTTTCCATGGCCATTCCTCATCCATTAGAGCCCCTCCACAGATCCAGCAGTTAGTTACATTCAATTCTTTACTTATCCTTTCTCCCAAATCTACAAATAAATTTTGTCCAAACATCAGGTATCCTATATCCTTTTCCAGACGTTGTATTAACTTAGTGTATAGATTATAGGTAGGTAGCTTTTCTACTTCCTGCTGTCGCAATCTTTTGGGCACGCTTTTAACTATTTCTTCTTTTAACATATCTTGTATCCCTCCTCCATCTGAAATGTCCCAGTGCCCTGCTTTAGTAAAACGTATCCAATCTTCCAACTTTTCTAGTTTCTTTCTTATGTCTGGCCATGAGTGTGTCACAAAATTAACCTTTAATAATTCCTGTCCTGCCTCACTTGCAGGATCTATTCCTGAATATTGTTGAATGCTGCGTCTCAGCCTCTCCAACAACTCAGTCAGGGTTTCTTCTTTACCTTGCTGATTATCAAAGGCCTTACTTATATTCTGTCCCCTTGGGGCTGCCTCTCTGATTCCCCGAACTATCAGTGACCTATAATCACCCATACTCCCCCTTCCTGCTTCAGTGTTCTGATTCCACTGGGGTTAGGTAGCTGGGAGTTTTTGATCTGTCACTACCCCTCCCTGATTTTCACATTCCCATATTCTCATTCCTGCAGCTCTAATCATCTGCTGCTCCTCAGGAGAGAAGAGGATTCCCATGATTGACTGCATCTCTTCCCAGGTATAAATGTTTGGTCCCAGAAACTGATCAAACTTTTCCAATAGTCCTACTGGACCTTCTAATAACTTTCTCATTTCCTTCTTAAATCCCCTTACTTCTACACTCGTAAGGGGAGCATTCACAAATCCAACCCCTCCCTGAATCCCAGGCATGAGGACTTCCCGTAAGGGATAAAGTTTAGTCCTTCTAATTTCCTCCCCCTCTTTTTCCTTTAGCAAGGCAATTACATGCCCACCCCCTTTTCACTGCTGACGGGTCCCCGGAGGGGCTGTTGGTGTTGCTAGCATCCTCCGGTCATTATTTCTATCCCCTGATTCGTGCCTATTCTGATCCCCTAACGTGTCTGGTGGATCCATATTCACAGGATTATAGGGAGTAGGTAAGTTACCCAGTGGGTCCCATTTCTTTCTTTCTTCCTTCCTCCTTGTCCTCTCCTTGTTTTGTTTCTTTTACTCTAAGTACCCTTATCTCTTGTGGCCAGATTTCACCTTTCCAGCATGCTGCATAATCACTTTCTTCCTGACTAAAAGGTTCCTTAGCATTAACAAAAAGGGTTAATGCCTGGAAAACCCAGCCCTCATAAGACCCATACTGGGGCCAATAAAGTGAATCGGGTCTAATAGGACCTTCTGTCCATTCGAACATACAATATTGTACCATTTTAGTTTTATCCTTCCCTTTAGTATAAGGAACATAAATCCAATTTGCCAACGTCCTCCCTAATGGACTGTTGGGACGGTATTTTTCTGTTCCCTTTTGTTCCTGGACTGGGCTTACCTCCCTCTTGTCCCATTGTTTCCCAGGGAGGTCACTCACTTAGTCTCTTCACCGGCCCATTCCCTCGCCGGCTATGGGAACTGTGGTTAAAAAGACTCAACACTCACTTTGTAGGACAATCCTACATCTCACGCACACTCCTTCCACCTCTCCTATCCCAGCCACCCAAGTGATACTTACAGTCCGTCTTCTTCTCACTCGGGTCTTGTGCACAAGTATTATTGGCTGCTGCGGTGCTTCCCTGGGAGCTCCTTCCCCTTCTTTGGTCCACAAGTCCCCTGCCGGGGTCGCTGCCGTCAACCCTCGCTGGTGCCTGAGGGAGCCGAAGAGACCACTGAACTCAGCAGGGTGCACCTTCCATTCGGGACCACCAAGCCCCGCGAAAGAGAGGCTTCAAGTATCCCAGACGAGCCCCCAGTTGTGAGAAACGTGCTCACTTCTAAAAACATTTATTGGGGACAAAGTCAATGGATCAAAGAAAACAGCGCTGGGCGCATGACCATAGCCATAGGCGCCCCGTTGTACCTATACACAAGCTTTTTATCCATTCTCTATTGCATCAGCCAAATATATATTCATAGCTATCCCGGGAACAGGGAGGAACTATTACAATTGCTCCTCCGAAAGGATTTCCTTAAGTCTACCCTGGTCTCCTCCTTTTGGTGCTTGCTCTCTGCCTCCTGGTGGTCATCTCGGGGGTCTTTGGGGATGAAGTAAGACATCTTCCTCTAAGGTAAACTTTTCACCCTGGGTCTTGAGCTAGTTCTGACCAGTCCTGTGGGTGTTTGTTCTTTCAGTTTCTCTCACTGGTGTTACATTACAGGATGGTCATGTTTGATAAGCTTTTATCTTGTGCAGGCCACATATGCTTGGTGAAAGCAAAATTTCATTAACCCTTTATTACCTCTCACACACGTATACAGTTCTCCTGCACTATAATTCAGGTCTCTTGTTAATTAATTGTGATTTCATGTTCACTGAGCTTATCTTTCCTTAGATTTAACATAGCCAAATGTCTTGAAAACATTTTGTGCATTTAGCAAGCATCACAAAAGTATCAAAATAGTGCTGCCTTCTAACTTTATTTTTTAAATTTCCATTTGAAACAGTTTATGTGTCATACGGTAGGAAGTTCATGACACAGGGTGCCATTATAGATGCATTTTCATGAGGAGTTACAGATGCCATTCTTAATGTTAAGTTTTGTGCATGAAACTCACAAAGCTGTGTGGATGTTTACCCCTGTGCCTGGAGTGATTAATTCCAGTGAAGAACTCCTTAAGGTGCAGCTTGCAATGCACACATGAACATACAGTCAGATACTTCCCTTTGCAAAGGAAAAAGTGCTTAAGGTAAAGGTTGCAATGCGTGTTTCCCACCTTATTAAATGCTGCTCTTTGATAAATTAGATCAGACTTGGACTGATCACTCCAGACTAGCTGGAATGGAGTGAAAAGTTTATGTTCAAATTACAGTGTTCAAACGAATCTTTTTCTGTGTTTAGCTTCAAATATATCTTCATCTGTATTTTGCTTTAGGTACAAATAATTTACCAGGTTTTCTCTTCTTTACCTGAATTGCAACTACTTAAATGGGACAGTTGCTTCTTACATTTCTTGAACCGATGAAGGAAGGAATACTTGTGTAGTTTTCACTGTATGCTGATTCTTGGTTTACTGATGGTAGTAGCTTTGTTAAAAATGGAAAACGAAAGGCAGGATAAGCCGTTACCACCACTTCACAGGTAATAGAAGCTAAACCTTTACCTACGAACACCTCTGCCCAGAAGGCAGAAATAATAGCATTAACGAGAGCCCTGGAATTGGCTAAAGATAAAAGGATAAATATTTGGACTGATTCTAGATATGCATTTAGTGTGGTACATGCACATGGTGCTATCTGGAAAGAACGAGGACTTTTGAACACACAAGGGAAACAGATTAAACATGCTACAGAAATTCTACTGCTACTGGAAGCTGTTCAGCTACCTGAGGAAGTAGCTATTATGTACTGTAAAGGAAATCAACAAGGTGATCAGGAAATTGGAAATAATTTGATCAGTTTCGAAGCCAAACGAGCAGCTGAACAATCTAAAATCATGTCCTTAATCCCTGATGGCAAACTAACAATTGAGAAATCTAAACCAAGGTATTCAAAAGATGATAGAAAATTGATTGAGGATCTAAAGGGACAGGAAAACAAAGAGGGTGGGGTTCAGATACCTGATGGGAGAACCGTAATCCCCTATAACCAGCTCTGGAAGTTAGTTCAGGAAGAACATAATAAAACTCATTGGGGTAGCAACTCTTTGTATAAATATTTAGACAAACAAATTGTAGGAAGGAATCTATACACAACAGTTCAATTAGTGACAAAACAATGTCAGTTATGTCTTAAGAATAATCCTAAAATTGAAAATAGAAATCAAATAGGGACAATTGGGAGAGGAAGTTATCGGGGACAGCAGTGGCAAATAGATTTTTCTGAATTACCGAGAAAACGGGGTTATTGATATTTGTTAGCGTTAATGGATACTTTTTCAGGCTGGCCAGAAGCATTCCCTTTGTTATAAAAATTTAGTCTTAGCCATGATCTTGATAGGAAAGGGCGAAGTTTTATGATAAAATAACCGTATAAAATAGTAGAAATTATTATATTTGAAAAATCTAAAAATCAGTAGTGAGGTTTTGTATATTAGAAGATGGTTGTAACCTTGCAGTTTTGTTTGAAGTTTTGTATCATGATTACTCTATAACAAACGTTACAGTGGGAGTCTTAGTAGCAAAACCAAACATAACCATATATAGTGAAGGGTGCATGGTGGATTTGGAGAAGTGTGTGTTGTGAAACCCTACTCAAGCAGAACCTACACATGCCAGAGGCAGTCAAGGGAAAATAAGAAAATGCTGGTGTCCACACAAAGGTTGTGACATGTCCAAAGAACAAAAAGGTGAAAAGGACAAGCCGAGGAAGACTTCTTACTTCATCCGAGGAAGACTCCTTACTTCATCAGGACGACCACCAGAGGGGGCTGCGCAAGCGCAAAGAGGCTGATGTAATACACTTTGTCATCCTTGATGTATATGTATTAGTTAATGTTGTAATCCGTGTTGAATATGTATTAGTTACAAAATTTTTAGTGTATAAATTGCAAATGCGATGTGAATAGGTCGAAGCCAGATTTGGGCGCGTGCCCTTGGTTTCCCAGCGCTGCAATAAAGCACCTCATATAACCATTCCAGTGGTTATATGTTTGTTCCTACGCTAACAATCTGATTCAATTATTTTATAACAATTGATTATATTACAATTGATTAATATTGAGAGGCAATAAGCAAGCAGCACTGGGTGCGCCAGGGAGTCTCCGCTCCACCAGAGACGCACACTGGGGTCTCTGGGGTCTAGTCTCTCATACTTCTTGGTTCGGGGTCTCAGCCAATCCCTTCTTCTGTACCAGGATGCCAACGTGGACCCTTTCCATTATTCTTTTCTTGTTGCTGGGGTCTTTCTCTGCTGAAGACGTCGCTGAACTTCTTGGTCATACATTAACGGGGAGATGTCTTTCACATGCAATTAACCACCATCTTGGCCCCATAAATTCCATTCCTTATAGAATCATAGAATCATAGAATAGTTAGGGTTGGAAAGGACCTCAAGATCATCTAGTTCCAACCCCCCTGCCATGGGCAGGGATACCTCACACTAAACCATCCCACACAGGGCTTCATCCAACCCGGCCTTGAACACCGCCAGGGATGGAGCACTCACAACTTCCCTGGGCAACCGATTCCAGTGTCTCACCACCCTAACAGGAAAGAATTTCCTCCTTATATCCAATTTAAACTTCCCCTGTTTAAGTTTCTGAATCCCACTGTCCATGTCAGCGACAAAGATGTTAAACAAGACCGGTCCCAACACTGATCCCTGAGGGACACCACTCGTTACCGGTCTCAAGCCGGACATCGAGCCATTGACCACAACTCTTTGTGTGCGGCCGTCCAGCCAGTTCGTTATCCACCGAGTGGTCCATCCATCAAATTGATATCTCTCCAACTTAGAGAGAAGGATGTCATGTGGGACAGTGTCAAACGCTTTGCACAAGTCCAGGTAGATGACATCAACTGCTTTATCCTTATCCATCAATTATGTAGCCCCATCATAGAAGGCCACCAAATTGGTCAGGCAGGATTTCCCCCTAGTGAAGCCATGCTGGCTGTCACCAAGCACCTTGTTGTTTTTCATGTGCCTTAGCATGCCGTCCAGGAGAATGTGCTCCAAGATTTTACCAGGCACAGAGGTGAGACTGACTGGTCTGTAATTCCCCGGGTCTTCCATTTTCCCCTTCTTGAAAATGAGGGTTATATTTCCCTTTTTCCAGTTGTCGGGAACTTCACCTGACTGCCATGATTTTTCAAATACGATGGCCAGTGGCTTAGCAACTTCATTTGCCAGCTCCTTCAGGACCCGCGGATGGATTCCGTCAGGTCCCACGGACTTGTGCGCGATCAGATTTTGAAGATGGTCTCGAACCAGATCCTCTCCTACAGTGGGCCCAAGGTCTTCATTCTCACAGTCCCTGCGTCTACTTTCTAAGACCTGGGTGGTGCAGTCAGAGCCTTTGCCAGTGAAGACGGAGGCGAAGAAGTCATTCAGAATCTCAGCCTTCTCCAAATCCTGCGTAGCCAGTTCTCCCGAAAGCTTCCTCAGGGGGCCTATTTTGTCCCTAGTCTGTTTTTTGTTTGCTACGTACCTGTAGAATCCCTTCCTATTATCCTTAACATCCCTGGCTAGGTTTAATTCTAACTGGGCCTTAGCCTTCCTAACCTGGTCCCTAGCTTCCTGGACAACATCCCTGTACTCTACCCAGGCCGCCTGTCCTTGCTTCCATTTTTTATAAGCCTCTTTTTTCCTTTGAATTTTCCTCAGCAGCTCCTCATCCATCCAAGGAGGTCTCCTGGCCCTCCCGCCGCACTACCTTCTAGTTGGGATGCAGCACTCCTGAGCTTGTAGCAGGTGATCCTTGAATATCAACCAACAGTCTTGGGCCCCCCTGCCCTCCAGGGCTATATCCCATGGAACCTTACTAAGCAGGCTCCTGAAGAGGCCAAAGTCTGCTCTTTTGAAGTCCAGGGCAGTGAGCTTGCTACACGCTCTTCTCACTGTCCTGGGGATCTGAAATTCGACCATCTCGTGATCGCTGCATCCAAGGCTGCCCTGGAGTACCACATTCTCAACAAGCCCTTCCCTGTTGGTGAGCACAAGGTCAAGCATGGCACCTCTCCTTGTCGGCTCCTCTATTACTTGCAGAAGGAAGTTGTCTTCCACACAATCGAGGAACCTCCTGGATTGCTTGTGCCGTGCAGTGCCATCGTTCCAACAGATGTCAGGGTGGTTGAAATCCCCCATGAGAACAAGGGCCTGCGAGCGTGAGGCTTTTCCTATCTGTCTGTAGAGTGCTTCATCCACAGGTTCTCCTTGGTCAGGCGGCCTGGAACAGATCCCCACAGTAATGTCTCCCATGGCTGTGTTCCCTTTAACCCTGACCCACAAACTCTCTGTATACTGCTCACCTGCCCCCAGACAGAGTTCCATACTCTCCAGCCTATCCCTAACATAAAGGGCACCTTCCCCTCCCCACCTGCCAGGCCTGTCTTTTCTAAAGAGCCTGTAACCTTCCATTCCAACACTCCAGTCATAGGAGCCATCCCACCATGTTTCTGTGATGCCTATTATATCATACCCCCATAGATGTGCGCACATCTCTAATTCCTCTTGTTTCTTCCCCATGCTACGGCCGTTTGTATAGAGGCATCTGAGATGAGCTCCAATTGAAGCCGGCTCGTTGGCTGGAGCAGCCGGAATAATGTCCATCTGGAGTAGGCCAACCGTTTGCTATATTAGTTCCATTTGTCCAGTTATGGAATTGTTGATTCATTTCTATAGGATCTCCCCATTTTTCCCAGTCTTTCTTTGTTCTGTTCCATATATAACCTCCTTCACAAAGCAAATTTCCTACTGGTTTGCCATCATTTTCTAAATTTTGCCAACAACTTTTTCCAATTCTATTTTTTTGTAAGATCCATTGCTGACTTCTATTATTTCCTTATTGATTTCTCCAGATTACAGTATCGCTCATGTTACTCTCCATTGCTTCCTGGGGCCATCTTTCTCCCTGGTTAGTTCCTCCACAAAAATAGCAGTTGTTTAAATTCAATGCTTTAGCTATATTTTACAAAGAGATTTTTAGCAACAGTGGGAATTTCATATTGGACTCCTGTTTCCATTTCATGATAAAATGAATTTAATAATAAATTATGTTGTATTGATTCCTTTCCATAATTTTAATTTGGACTATAGCTCCTGGATCCTTTCCTGTAGCCCATATTTTAATTCCAAATTCCTTAATTTTCTTATTTTTCCATTTTCCAATATTCATGATAGTTAGATTGAGTAGGGTACCTATGTGTGGTCCACAATCTGGCTTTACTGGGACATTTTGAATAAAGGCTTCCAATTCAGGACAATGATATTCATAACCTCAATTTGTGGTAGCCCAACATACACAGTCCCATCCATATCCACACAGGTGGCCTCCCAACTGGGGGGTGCAACCAGGGTTTCCGTTTGTCATACAAATATATTTGGCTAGATTTCCATAATATCTTCTTCATCCTGTATCTCCACATCCTCCGGTATTCAGATCTTTGATAATTGCTTTACTGTCCTGCGTTTACCAGTAGCTGTTTTGCTCCTTCTTAGTAACTGGTGCAAGCTCTGTGTTTTGACTTCCAGCCTGGGCAGAGAGCTGATAACACCGATTGTTTTTAATTGTTGTTAAGTAATGTTTATTCTGGCCAAGGACTTTGTGAGTCTCATGCTCTGCCAAGGACGAGGGGAGGCCGGGAGGAAGCAGAGGCAGGACACCTGACCCAAATTAGCCAAAGAGGTATTCCATACCACAGCACGTCATGCCCAGGGAGGCAAGTGGGAGTTACCCGGAGGGGCACACTGTCGCAAAGAGCTGGGAGACACGAGCATAACTTGCTTTAGAAGTCTCGTTTATTGCTAAGCAGCTGGATGCTTATATACCTTGCTTGCATATTTATAGTTTCATTACAGAGATATTATTGGCTTATAGCTTTTGCATGTTACAAGATCATTGGTTTATAGCTTTTACATGTTACAAGATTATTGGTTAAAGATACAGTAAAGGAATTCAGCAAAACAGGATACAAAATAGGATCAGGGATAAAGAGTCTGGTCAGTAAGATAAACATTAAGCAACTTGAAGGTCACAAACAATTATCGTTCTGCTTCTGCCGCGGTTTATCTCCAGGGCACGCTCATCTTGCTCCCTTGCACTTTTCCATCTGAGATCTGCACCAGCTGCAGTATGTCACCATCTGCATGGCCTCTGCCACGCAGCCAGTCCTCTGCAAAGCTCTCCACAGCACACTCTCTCTTCGGGGGGGTCGAACTCGTTCGGCGGTGGTATCATATTCTCTTCTCTTGCTATTTTCTCTTACCAATATTATCATTGGTGGTAGCAGTAGTGATTTGTGTTATACCTTAGTTACTGGGCTGTTCTTATCTCAACCCGTGGGAGTTACATTCCCTTGATTCTCCACCCCATCCCTCCGGGAGCTGGGGGGGGGGGGGGGGGGAGGAAAGAAAGAGGGAGAAAGAGAAAAAGGGGGGGCAGTGAGTGACCGAGCTTCTGTGGTTGGGTTTAAACCACAACAGTTCTTTTTGGCGCCCAACGTGGGGCACGAAGGGTTGAGATAAAGAAAGATCTGACCGGATTAATAGTCATTCGTCACAATGCTGATTTATTGGCTCTCAAAGCTGTTCCTCTTGGTCTCACAGGTTCAGAACTCTGTACATTACATACAGCCGGTATTTGCTGTGGTACTGTTTTTCAAGTGTGGGGCTTGGGCTAAGGCTTTTGTCTCACTGTACTTTATTATAATGACTTGTAATACAATAGATTCATTGATCATGAAACTGATCGGTCTTATGTTCCCAGTGTGGTCACCACCTTTATACTTTGGGAGGTATATAATAAAGGTGCTTAGCAATTTCACATCTTTTTTCTCCTTCTCGGGTGGTCAACCTGCGAAGGAGACATTCTTTTACCCTCCCAGCCCTCCTCCCAGACCATTTACAGCATCATTTGAGAGGTTTTAAGTTCTTGAATGGCCTTTTAATACTGTTGAGACCCGTTTGCAGATTGTGATGGGGATTACCGTGTTGGCAGGCATACAGAGTGTGTTTTGCCCACGACCATTTCGTCTGATTTCAAGAGTTAAGCAGAGTCAGGTTTGGGCCTTGTCTGGGGTTAAAGGACGATATAGGAGGACCAAGAGATTTTCCCTGGGGCTGGACAGCCATGAGTGGCAGGGTGTGTGGGATAGTAAGGGCAAGTATCTAGGTCAGTGGGCTCCTCCAGTACTTTGGAATTTCACCACCGAACAAGTGCAAAATCCGGAAGAATTAGTAAAACACTTAAATGAGGTGCGTGGTCAGTCTGGCCATACCAGAGACGGACAAATCACGGCAACGTGCTGGGGCTTGGCCTATGCTTACAGGGCCTTGTTCAACACTATCCAGCACCTTCAAAAGGAAAAAAATGCCCCTGCATCTGAGGGCAAAGCAACAGTCAGCGCAGCTACTCCAGCTCCAAGCACAGCAGCTACACCACCCCCAGCGACGAGTACAGTCGCTACCCAAACTCTGGCTGCAACAGACAGCATGGCTACCCCAGCTCCAAGCACAGCAGCTACACCACCCCCAGCGACAAGTACAATTGCTACTCAAACCACAGTGATAATCACTGCAGCTAAACCAGAGGACCAATTAGTACCAATATTGATTGCCCCTCTACGCAAGAGAAAAAGCAAAAAGGAGGCAAGAAGGGTGAAGCAAGATGAAGAAACAATGTATTCACCACCTAGTCCAGTATTTGAGGAGGAGTTATCATCACATGACAAAGAAGAAGAAGAGGTGACTTCTTGACCTCGGACCTCAACCGAGCTACGGAATATGCGAAAAGATTTTACCCATCAACCAGGGGAGCACATCATCACCTGGCTGCTCCGATGCTGGGACAATGGGGCCGATAGTCACAAACTAGAAGGTAGGGAAGCCAAGCAGCTGGGATCACTTGCTAGAGAAGGGGGAATTGACAAAGCAATTGCAAGAGAGAAAAAGTCCCTCAGTCTTTGCAGGCGGCTCTTGGCAGCTGTGAAAGAAAGGTTTCCATACAAGGATGATGTTATGAGTCGTTCGGCCAAGTGGACTACTTTAGACAAAGGAATCCAGTCTCTGAGGGAATCAGCCATCGTAGAGATGATCTATCACATCAAGCCAAATAACGGGGATATACCCATAGTCCCAGATGAAGTCGAATGTACACGACCCATGTGGCGAAAACTAACACGGAATGCACTGTCATCATATGCCCATTCATTGGCAACAGTAACCTGGAATGACATAGTACCACTAACAATGGATGAAATGATTCATAAACTCCGAGAGATCGAAGACAACCTCACCCCTTCCATCATCTCAACTGTGGAAAAACTGTCCCAGGATCTCAAACAATTGAGGGACGGTCTATCTGATTTATCCAGCTCCTCACGTGTACCAACAAACATCTCAGCTTAACAAAAGACATCCTATACTTCGAGAGAGAAGATACAGGAGGTATACACCACAGGCCACGCTATGGTTTTATCTGCGAGATCACGGAGAAGACATGACAAAGTGGGACGGAAAACCTACTTCAGCTTTGGGGGAACGGGTGTGTGAATTGAAGAGGGGAGCGAGAGACAAGACTCATCATCCTATGGGGGCTGCAGCTTCAGTCTCTGGTGAGCAGGCCCCCAGATGGAGTGGAAGAGCTGACTTTACTCCAGCTCCTGTGATAGAGAAGAATAATTTTTTTCAATATGACTTAAGTGTTCAAAGTTGTGATAACTATTAGAGGGGCCCTGCCTCCAGCCAGGTGGAGGGAGGGGATAATCGTATTTACTGGACTGTGTGGATCAGATGTCCTGGCACATCAGTCCCACAGAAGTATAAGGCTTTAGTAGATACCGGTGCACAGTGTACCCTGATGCAGTCAAGCTGTCAAGGGGTGGAACACATCTATACTTCTGGAGTGACAGGAGGATCCCAAGAGTTGACTGAACTGGAGGCTGAAATCAGCCTAACTGGGAGGAAATGGCAAAAACACCCCATTGTGACTGGTCCAGAGGCTCTATGCATCCTTGGCATAGACTACCTCAGGAGAGGGTACTTCAAAGACCCAAAAGGGTACCGATGGGCTTTTGGTATTGCTGCTTTGGAGACTGAGGAAATTGAGCAGCTGTCCACCTTGCCTGGTCTCTCAGAGGATCCTTCTGTGGGGTTGCTGAAAGTCAAAGAACAACAAGTGCCAATCGCGACCACAACCGTGCACTGGCGGCAATATCACACCAACCGAGACTCCCTGATTCCTATCCATCAGCTGATTCGTAGATTGGAGAGTCAGAGAGTGATCAGCAGGACCCGCTCACCCTTTAATAGCCCCATATGGCCAGTGCAAACGTCTAACAGAGAGTGGAGACTAACAGTAGACTATCGTGGCCTGAATGAAGTCACACTGCCATTGAGTGCTGCCGTACCGGACATGCTAGAACTTCAGTATGAATTAGAGTCAAAGGCAGCCAAGTGGTATGCCACAATTGATATTGCCAATGCATTTTTCTCAATTCCTTTGGCAGCAGAGTGCAGGCCACAGTTTGCTTTTACTTGGAGGGGTGTCCAGTTCACTTGGAACCGACTGATCCCAGGGGTGGAAACACAGCCCTACCATCTGCCATGGATTGATCCAGACTGCACTGGAACAGTGGCAAGCTCCAGAACACCTGCAATACATTGATGACATTATTGTGTGGGGCGATACAGCGGAAGAAGTCTTTGAGAAAGGGAGGAAAATAATCCAAATCCTGCAGAAAGCCGGTTTTGCCATAAAACGGAGTAAGGTCAAAGGACCTGCACAGGAGA
This sequence comes from Lathamus discolor, assembly GCF_037157495.1. Taxonomy (NCBI): domain Eukaryota; kingdom Metazoa; phylum Chordata; class Aves; order Psittaciformes; family Psittacidae; genus Lathamus; species Lathamus discolor. Next base: position 551,972 of record NW_027069096.1, on the reverse strand, counting down.
TTCAATTTTTGGGAATAAAGTGGCAAGATGGACGTAGACAGATCCCCACAGATGTGATCAACAAGATAACAGCAATGTCTCCACCAATTAATAAGAAAGAAACACAAGCTTTCTTGGGTGTTGTGGGGTTCTGGAGAATGCACATCCCAAATTACAGTTCGATTGTAAGCTCTCTCTATCATGTGACCCGGAAGAAGAATGATTTTAAATACGGTCTAGAGCAACAACAAGCCTTTGAACAAATTAAAAGCGAGATAGTTCATGCAGTAGCCCTTGGACCAGTCCGGACTGGGACAGATGTAAAAAATGTACTGTACAGCGCAGCTGGGGAAAACGGTCCTACCTGGAGCCTCTGGCAGAAAGCTCCAGGGGAGACTCGAGGTCAACCCCTTGGCTTTTGGAGTTGGGGGTACAAAGGATCTGAGGCCGGCTATACCCCAAGTGAGAAAGAGATACTGGCAGCCTATGAAGGGGTTCGAGCTGCTTCGGAAGTGATTGGCACTGAAGCACAGCTCCTCCTGGCCCCCTGGTTGCCCATGCTGGGCTGAATGTTCAAAGGCAGGGTCTCCTCTACACATCACGCAACCGATGCTACATGGAGTAAGTGGGCTGCACTAATTACACAACGAGCTCGAATAGGAAATCCCAGTCATCCAGGCATTCTAGAAGTCATCATAGACTGGCCAGAGGGCAAAGATTTTGGAATGTCACCAGAGGAGGAGGTGATGCGTGCTGAAGAGGCCCCACCATATAATAAACTGTCAGAAAGTGAAAAACAGTATGCCTTGTTTACTGATGGGTCCTGCCGTATTGTGGGAAAGCATCGGAGATGGAAGGCAGCTGTATGGAGTCCTTGGCGACAAGTTGCAGAAACTGCTGAAGGAGAGGACGAATCGAGTCAGTTTGCCGAGGTGAAAGCCATCCAGCTGGCCCTGGACGTTGCTGAATGAGAAAAGTGGCCAGTACTTTATTTCTACACTGACTCATGGATGGTGGCAAATGCCCTGTGGGGGTGGTTGCAGCAATGGAAGTGAAGCAACTGGCAACGCAGAGGTAAACCCATATGGGCTGCTGCACTGTGGCAAGATATCGCTGCCCAGGTGCAGAACCTGGTGGTGAAGGTACGCCATGTAGATGCACATGTACCCAAGAGTCAGGCCACTGAGGAACACCAGAACAACCAACAAGTGGATAAAGCTGCTAAGATTGAAGTGGCTCAGATGGACTTAGATTGGCAACATAAAGGTGAATTATTTTTGGCCCAGGGGACCCAAGACACTTCAGGCCATCAGGGCAGAGATGCAACACATAGATGGGCCCGTGACCGAGGGGTGGACTTAACAATGGACACTATTGCCCAGGTTATTCATGACTGTGAAATATGTGCTGCAATTAAACAAGCCAAACGGTTAAAGCTTCTTTGGTATGGAGGACGATGGCTGAAGTACGAATATGGGGAGGCAGACCTTTCCAGATGCAGCACCAATTCCCTCCGGTCTTGCCCTCTCTGGTAAGTCAGAGGTATATTTCCCGTCGGCTATTACGGCAGTAATATTTGACCCACAACAACTGTTCTAATGAGATTGTAGTTGCTCACCGAATGCAAAAGAACTGCAATGGATTCCTCAAAAATTGTTCCTGATCTCCTCTATGAGTAATAATATATTTTGAACAATTGGGACACCTGGCCCTCATATATAGTTTGCAACATTTGCAAATAGGACATGGCCACTTGGGAGGAATATAGGACAGTTGTTAGAGGATGTAGGGAGGCAATTAGGACAGCTAAGGCCTCCTTGGAACTTAATCTTGCAAGTCAGGTTAAGGACAATAGAAAGGGCTTCTTCAAATACATAGCAAATAAAACTAACACAAGAGGCAATATAGGCCCACTGCTGAACGTGGTGGGTGCCCTGGAGACAGAGGATATAAAGAAGGCAGAGGTGCTGAATGCCTTCTTTGCCTCTGTCTTTACTCCTGCAGACTCTCCCCGGAGGCCCAAGATTCCTGTAGCCCCAGAAGGAGTCAGGACAAAAGAGGAGTTTGCTTTGGTAGATGAGGATTGGGTTAGGGATCAGCTATGCAATCTGGACATCTGTAAATCGATGGGTCCGGATGGAATGCACCCACGGGTGCTGAGGGAGCTGGCGGAGGTCATTGCTAGGCCACTCTCCATCATCTTTGGTAAGTCGTGGGAGACGGGAGAGGTGCCTGAGGATTGGCAGATAGCAAATGTCACACCAGTCTATAAGAAGGGCAAGAAGGAGGACCCAGGTAATTATAGACCGGTCAGCCTTACCTCCATCCCTGGAAAGGTGATGGAACAACTTATTCTTGACACCATCTCTAGACATATCAAGGATGAGGGGGTCATTAAGAGCAGCCAACATGGTTTTACCAAGGGGAAGTCATGTTTGACCAACCTTATAGCCTTTTATGAGGAAGTAACTAGGTGGATGGATGATGGTAGAGCAGTAGATGTGTTTTTTCTTGATTTCAGTAGGGCATTTGATACTGTCTCCCACAGCATCCTCATAGATAAGCTAAGGAAGTGTGGGCTTGATGATCAGGTAGTGAGGTGGATCAAGAGCTGGTTGAAGGGAAGGCAGCAGAGAGTTGTGGTCAGTGGGGCAGAATCTAGCTGGAGGTCTGTGACTAGTGAAGTACCTCAGGAGTCGGTGTTCGGACCAGTGCTGTTTAATATTTTCATCAACGACCTGGATGAGGGAACTGAGTGTACCCTCAGCAAGTTTGCTGATGATACTAAACTGGGAGGAGTGGCTGACACACCAGAAGACTGTGCTGCCATTCAGGGAGACCTGGATAGGCTGGAGAGTTGGGCGGGGAGAAATTTGATGAAATTCAACAAGGGTAAGTGTAGAGTCTTGCATCTGGGGAAGAACAACCCCATGTACCAGTACAGGTTGGGGGTTGACCTGCTGGAAAGTAGCGAAGGGGAAAGGGACCTGGGGGTCCTGGTGGATAGGAGGATGACCATGAGCCAGCAATGTGCCCTTGTGGCCAAGAAGGCCAATGGCATCCTAGGGTGCATTAGGAAGGGTGTGGTACACTCTTTTTGTCTAGGACAGGAAAGACTTGTGGGAAATTCTCCTTGTTAAGTTGCAATATTTAGCCTTCTAGAAGACACACTCTGGGCTTGACCACTGCAGTCAAAGGGAATATTTCCTCTATCACTAAGCATGAGGACTTGTATGTATTACTATATACACAATAGGTTACCTTATACAAGACTCACTATACTGTTAGATACTTGAGACATATTATCATAGAATCATAGAATGATAATATATGATAAATCATTGAATACCTCCAATGCCTCACTCTAGACCATGTCACCCAAGGCTCTGTCTTTCCTGTCCTTGAACACTGCCAGGGATGGAGCATTTACCACTTCTTTGGGCAACCTGTTCCAGTGCCACACCAACCTCACAATAAAGAACTTCCTCCTTATATCCAAGCTGAACTTCTCCTGTTTAAGTCTGAACCCATTACCTTTTGTCTTATCACTACAGTCCCTAATGAAGAGTCCCTTCCCAGCAACCTTGTAGGCCCCCATTGATATAAGGAAAGCAAGTGCCTGGAAAACATGGTTAAAATACTTTTAACTTAACTTAGGTCTAAGATAGAGAACAATGTTTGTGTTGTAAGTCTGTGGTGTGATAACAGAATTTAGTAGTCTTACTAACAAGAGTGAATTATTTCTTTTCATCCTTCTAATGAGTGAATTATTTCTTACCATCCTTCTAATTATCAGTTAGTTTGGAGACAGTGACTCCCGAACATCTGCTAGCTTAGGATACTCCTTGTCTGCCCATCCTGTTCTGCTTGCAATAAATTTTGTAAGAAGGTCACATTGTCCTAAATCTTTGCCAGCTATCAGAAACTTGCAGATATAGCTGCTTTCAGCTAGTTTTGTGATTACTGGGGCATCCAACTGTGCCAAAGGTGAAAAGTGTACTGTGAGGAAGACTGCTTACTTCATCTTGAAGACCCCTGCCCAGGACCATCGGAGGGCAGTGCACAAGTGGCAAAAGGGAGGATACTTATGATAATGAGTACCTAAACTAATTGTAATATCCCTGCCGCTCTCTCAGGAATCTAATGAATATGCATGCTTGTGTGTAATAAATATCTGCTTGCCCTCGGTGTGCAAGTTAGGAGGAATGATCCCCCTTGCACCTGGGCCTGTAATAAACATACCTGCTTTATAACTCAATCTGAGTTGTAGAGTCCGATTCCGTGCTTCACACCTCAGATATTGGAAGGCTGCTATGAGGTCACCACGCAGCCTTCTCTCCTATAGGCTGAACAACCCAAACTTTCTCAGCCTGTCTTCATACGGGAGGTACTCGAGCTCCCTTGTCATCCTCGTGGCCCTCCTCCGGATTTGCTCCAACAGCTCCATGTCATTATGTTGAGGACACCAGAACTGCACACAGTACTCCAAGTGAGGTCTCACGAGAGCAGAGTAGAAGGGCAGGATCTCCTCCTTCAACCTGCTGGTCATGCTTCTTTTGATGCAGCCCAGTATACAGTTGGAAAAGTTGTGTAATTATTAATAGTTCCTGTTAGATAGCTCCCAAAAGATTACATTCTTGAAAGTGTCTAGCCTTCCTGGACCCCTTTGTCCTTCAGTAATGTTTCCCAAGGAATTCTGCAAACCACACAGGCTAAAGTCAGCTTTCTGGAAGTCTAAGGTGGAGGCTTTGTTGACCTTCCTGACTTCTCCAAGGATTGAAAATTTAATCATTTGGTGATCACTTTGCCCAAGATGGCCTCCAACCATCACATCACCCACCAGTCAGTCCTTCTCTGTGAACAGCAAATCTAGCTGGGCATCTCCCCTAGTTGGCTCAATAACCACTTGGGTTAGGAAGTTATCTTCCATCCCCTCTAAGAGCCTCACGGATTATTTCTTCCCTGCTGTGTTGTACTTCCAGCAGGCATCTGGTATGTTGAAGTTGCCCATGGGAACAAGGGCAAGTGATCGTGAAATTTCTCCCAGTTGTTTGAAGAACACTTCATCTGTAGCTACATCCTGGCTAGATGGTCTATAACAGATTCCTACCAGGATATCAGCTTGGTTGGTCTTCCCCCTAATCTTCATCCACAAACATTCAGCCTTCTCACTCACAACACTGAGTTCAAGGAAGTCAATGCACTCCCTGACATGCAATGCAACTCCACCACCTCTCTTTCCTTGCCTATCCCTTCTGAAGAGCCATCCATTGCAGCATTCCAATCATGTGAATCACTCCACCACGCTTCTGTGATTGTGATTATGTCATAATTTTCCTGCTGCACAATAGCTTCCAGCTCCTCCTGTTACTTGAAGTATTATTGACGGCACTGAATAGCACTGCCATTTCAAGGCAAACCTTTGCTGCTGATATTTCCCCTTTAAAACCACATTAGTAATTAAACTTATATGGGCAATCAGTATCCTAAAAATTAACGCAGAACAGATTTGTTGGACTTTACCTTAGAAAAAAAATAATGTCGGCTTCTTCTGTGCCTCTGTTCTCATGCAGTAATTCATTATTCCCCAGTGAGGAATACATTCAAAAGGACAGAGACATACCGGCTTATTTTCTGGTGATGTTTTGGTGAGCCTAATGCTAGCAGCCTTCATCTCACTAGCTACCCAAAGTTCACTTTCTGTGTATTACACTTCTGCTCTGTCGAAAAGCCGTTGTCAAGAGAGACTAGTTACTATGGCAATGTCTCTAAAATAGAACAAACCCAACACACATCAATGCCTGTGTTGGAAAAGAGCAGAATTTTGTATGATAAAAACAATTGTATAAAATAGTAGAAATGATTATGTTTGAGAAATTTATAAATCAATAGTGAGATTTTATATATTAGAAAATGTTATAACTTTGTAGGTTTGTATCATGGCTGTTTTGTAACCAATGTTGCAATGGTAGTCCATAACCATATATGGTGAAAGGCGTATGAGTGGATTTAGAAAAGTATGTACTGGAGACTATACCCAAGTAGAACCTATGCATAAGATAGCCAGAAGAGCATACCAGAAGCAATCAAAAGAAGATAAGAAAATGCTAGCGTCCACAAAAGGATTGGAATATACTCAAGTAAGGGAAAGGTGAAGAGGACAACCTGAGGAAGACTTCTTACTTCATCTGAGGACGACTTACTTCATTGGAACAACCACCAGGCGACCACCAGAGGGGGCTGCGCAAGCGCAGAAGAGACTGATGTTGTAATAGACTGATGTGGCAATCCTTAATGCATATGTATTAGTTAAATGTTGTAACCCATGTTGAATATGTATTAATTGTGAAACTTTTAGGATATAAATTGCAGACGCGATGTGACGAGGTTGGAACCAGATTTGGGTGCATACCCCTGGTTTCCCAGCGCTGCAATAAAGCACCTCATATAACCATTCCAGTGGTTATGTGTTTCTTCCTACGCTAACATTTTGGCACCCGAGATGGGACCTCGCAGGCATTGCTGAGGCGGATCGCGTTTCGATCCCGCTCCAGCCGGCACTGAGAGATTCTCGGGGAGCCATCGACCGCAACCGACCTCTGCTGCTCACGACGGACCTCTGACACAGTAAGAAAGGTGCTTTTATTTAAGTTATGGTACTGATTTCCAGCAAATATATGGTATATTGACCTTTGATAAAGTCTGGTAAAAGCCTGCCTGTTATATGTGGCAAAAAGCTGCGTTTGGCTGGGCTAGTAGTAAAGCCTGCCTGTTAGACGCGGTGAAAGCTGCGCTTGGTTGGGGCTAGAGAGCTCTCGGGGTAGAAGCCTAGGTGCCGTCCGTTAGACAGTAGCGAAAGCTCTGCGGGTTCGGCAAACGTGGTTTTGGTATTGGTATTTGTGCTGCATCTGTATAAATTTTGTAATATAGTGGGGTGTGTGTGTGAGGGAGAAACTTGTTTTAGAGATTGCCTTGTAATAACAAAATGCCGCCAATTCCTAAGTCGTCTCCATTAGGTTGTATTTTAAGCCATTGGAAGGAGGGTGGATTTGGGCAGAGTATGCGGAAAAGCAAACTGATTATTGCAATGTATGGTGGACACAATATGAATTAGAAGATCAAGAAAAATGGCCTGAGAATGGAACCTTACAGTATAATACTATCTTGCAGTTGATGTTGTATTGTAAAAGGGAAGGAAAATGGGATGAAGTACCATATGTGGATCTTTACCTTAAGAAACAATGATAAGTGGCAGAAATCTTGCGGAATAATGGTTGTTAAGGCAAGCAATGCTGAAGAATGCAAGGGGTGTGCTGGAGAAAAGGAATGTGTGAGATACCTTGCCTTAGGGAATAGTCGGACATCAAAAGGATGAGGAAGATCTTGGTTTGTTAGTAGCTCCGCTAGTGACAGATGAGGAAAGGGGGGAGCAGGGGGAAAGCGATAGTGATCTTGAGAGTGAGGAAGAGTGTGAAAATAGGGGAGGTCGAGAAATAAATTTCCCTGTCACCCCAGTCTCACGCAGAACTCGCCGGAGGGGAGGGCGAGAAGGAAAAGCACAGCCTCAAGCAGCTAGTGCGGTGCTTGCTCCTTTAAGGCAGGGAGTCGGAGTTGAAGGACCAGTGTACGTTCAAATACCTTTCTCTCCCGGGGACTTGGTTATATGGAAACAATCAGCAGGAACATATAGAGAAAATCCTGATAAAGTAGCTCGAGTGATAAAGATGATTATGAAAACTCAAAACCCAGACTGGGATGATATACAAGTGCTTTTAGATACCCTTATGGACTCAACAGAAAAAGAAATGGTGGTGCAAAGTGCTCGGGAGAGGGTCCAGGAAGAGATAATGCAGGGATTAGTTGGGGGAAATATGGATCAAAACTTCCCGATGGAAGACCCGATGTGGAATTATAACACACGAGAAGGAATGAGAAATTTACGGAGATACCAAGACTGGGTAGTTTTTGGAGTGCAACACGCTATGCCCAAAACAATAAACTGGTCAAAATTGTATAATGTTAGACAAGAAAAGGCAGAATCACCATCTGCCTTTTTAGAGAGACTTAAAGAGACAGCAAAGAGATATATGGACTTAGATGTGGAAACGGAACAGGCTAAAGCACAATTAGCCTTGATTTTCCTGGGGCAGTCTCAAGATGATATTAGAAAGATACTGCAAAAACTAGAAGGGGCACGGTTGCGAGACCTAGATAGGCTGTTAGAGGTGGCTTGGAAGGTGTACAGTAATCGGGAAAAAGAAAGCTCTCGGAGACAACAACAAAATTTACTGGCAGTAATACAGGGAAGAGAACAAGGATTCTCTAACCCTAGGGGAAGAGGACGAGGAAATATGCGAGGATGGGGACAAGGCAGAGGATTCTATAATCCAAAAATAGGAATGAGCACAGAAAGAATAGGATATAACCAATGTGCACTTTGCAAACAGGAAGGACATTGGAAAAATGAATGTCCATCCAGAGGGGGGCAGTTCATGTCAACAAGAAATCCTTTTGCAGGATCCGACATGGCTAAAACAATGGTGTTGGGGGAATTTGTCAATCAGAGCTGACTAAGCTGAGTAGGAAATAAGGAATCCCTTGTAAAAATCCAACTAGGAGAGGAAGAAGTAAAATTTTTAATAGATACAGGGGCCACTTATTCAGTTTTAAAGGATTTGCACAGAAAAATAGGAAAGAAAGCTGCGACAATTGTGGGGGGGCACAGGGAAAGAAGAAGTGCGACCATTCTTGCAACCCCTAAATTTACAATTTCAAGGAAAAGAATTGATGCATGAATTTTTATATGTGCCTGAATGTCCCATTCCTCTATGGACTAATTGCCAAACCCCTGTATGAGGCCCAAAAATCACATGCCTTTGTCTGGGACAAACAACAGAGAGAAGCCTTTCAGAAATTAAAAGCAGCACTGACAAAAGCACCAGCATTGGGGCTCCCAGATTTGACAAAGGATTTCCAATTATTTGTCCATGAGAGACAGAGATTGGCATTGGGGGTATTAACTCAGAAACTTGGGAGCTGGAAAAGACCAGTGGGATATTTCTCAAAACAACTGGATCCGGTGAGTGCAGGATGGCCCTCATGCTTGCGAGCAGTAGCAGCAACTGTTATTTTGATCCAAGAAGCTAGGAAACTAACTTTGGGAAAACACATTGATGTATTTGTGCCACATATGGTAACCACTGTTCTGGAACAAAAGGGGGGACATTGGTTGTCCCCTAGCCGGATGATGAAGTATCAGGCAATCCTAATGGAACAGGATGATATAAGCTTGAGAACTACTAACCTGTTAAACCCAGCAGCTTGTCTAGGAACAGATTTAGAAGAAGGAACTCTTGAACATGACTGCATAGATGTCATCGAACATACATATGCAACCAGAGCGGACTTGAAGGATGCACCTCTGGAACAACCAGACTGGGAACTCTTTACAGATGGAAGCAGTTTTGTGGAAAACGGGACACGATACGCAGGATATGCTGTGACAACGCAGCAAAAGATAATCAAAGCCAAAGCACTACCTCCTGGAACATCAGCCCAACAGGCAGAATTGATAGCTCTTATAAGAGCATTGGAACTGAGCAACGACAAAAAGGTAAATATATGGACAGATTCAAAATATGCATTTGGTGTGGTACACATTCATGGAGCATTATGGAAAGAACGGGGACTTTTATCTTCACAAGGGACTAACATAAAATATCAGAAGGAAATTTTAGAATTAATAATTGCTGTGCAAAAACCTAAACAAGTAGCCATCATGCATTGCAAAGCACATCAAGGAGGAACTTCAAAGATATCTGAAGGAAATACATTAGCAGATCGGATGGCCTGCCAAGTAGCCCAGAAGGTATGGAACATGATGGCTTTGATACCTCTGAAGGTAAGCCCACTCCATACCTATCTTCCACAAAGCCCAAATTATTCAACAGAAGATGAGAAATTAGCAGGACTCTTAAAGGCCCAAAAGAACTCTGAAGGGTGGTATGTAACAACAACAGGACAAGTAATAGTGCCACCAGCAATAATGCAAAAAGTTCTACAAACTGAACATCAGAAATGTCATTGGGGTGCAGATGCATTGGTAACTTACTTAAAACGAGGAATAATTTCCACACAGATGTTAACTATGGCAAAATCAGTGGGATCAAAATGTGAAATTTGTTTGAAAAACAATCTGGTAGTAAAGAGACAAATTGAAATGGGAAGAATTAGAAAAGGAATGGAACCAGGAGATTATTGGCAGGTTGATTTTGCAGAACTACCAAAAGTACAAGGGTACAAATATCTGTTAGTAGGGGTTGACACTTTTTCTGGATGGCCGGAGGCCTTTCCCTGTCGCACCAATCAAGCAAAAGAAGTGGTGAAATGGTTGCTTACAGAAATCATCCCACGATTTGGAGTTCCTTTAGGAATATCATCAGATGGGGTCCACATTTTATTGCAACCGCAGTACAAGAAGTGTCGTGGTTTAAACCCAACCACAAACCTCGTCCACTCACTCCCCCCACTTCTTGCCCTCCCCCTGCTCCTGGAGGGACGGAGAGGAGAATCAGCACTGTTCCCAGGCCAAAAGATCAAAGCACAGCACTGTACTAGCTCCTAAGAAGGAGAAAACTGACTGCTGCTGCTCAAACCAGGACATTATCCACCCCTTATTCCATACCATTCACGTCATGCTCAGATCCCACATCTTCAATATGCCATCATTCTTACATATATATATACATCTACATATACACAGAGAAAAACATCATTTCTTAGCGCATGGACCTATAAAGCTGCTGAGTCCATCTGGTCCGTGATGTCAGGCTCCATCTCTTGTTACAGTCTCTCAGAGCAGGAGAGGCTGTGTGCAGTGTTCACACTCATGAATAACCTGGGCAATAGTGTCCATTGCTAAGTCCACCCCTCGATCATGAGTCCATCTCTATGTTGCATCTCTGCCCTGATGGCCTGAAGTGTCATGGCCCACCAGGCTCCAAATAATTCACTGTCCCCTTCAGCAGTTTCTGCAGCTTGTTGCTGGGGACTCCATACAGTTGCCTTCCATCTCCGATGCTTCTAAAGCACTGGAGGGGCCCAGTGGACCAGATCCTCGCTCATACTGTCCCACACACACTGCCACTCATGGCTGTCCAGCCTTGGGGAAGATCTCCTGGTCCTCCCATATTGTGGTCTAAACCCAAACAAGAAGCAAACCTGAGTCTGCTTGACTTCTGAGATCAGACAAAATGGCCGTGGGTAGAACACACTCTGTGTGTGTGCCAACATGCTGATCCCCATCACAATCAGCAGGCAGGCCCCAAGGGTACCCACAGGCCATTCAAACCCTTCAGAACTCTCCAATGACGCTGCTGTACTTGTCCCTGGGGCTGGTGCAGCTGCTGTGCCTGCCGGCTCTCCTACCACCAGCTTCTCTTTTCCTGGGTGCAGCTCTTCCTCCACTGCCCTGCTGGGAAATGCTGCCTGGGCTCCTGCATCCTCCTGCGGCTCTACAGGCGGCTTCCGGGGGACGCTCTCGGCCGCCTCGAGGCTCGGCTCCTCCGCTGGGCTCGGCTCCTCATCGGGGCTCGGCTCCTCGGCCGCCTCCTCCCGCTGCTCAGCAGCCGCCTTCCTCCCGGGCTCGGGACCCGCTCCCGCCACCGCCTGGTCCCCGGGGCCGCTCTCCCGGGCCGCTTCGGCCGCCGCCGGCTCCCGGGGCCGCTCCCCCTCGGCTCCCCGCAGCCTCACGAAGACGGAGGCGAGGACAAGGGCCAGGGCGGTGAAGAGCAGCGGGACGGCCGGGTACAAGTCCACGGCCACATCCATCTCTCCCTGCTGCTGGAGCCCACCCGTATTACAAGCCATTGCCATAAAGTACAGTGAAACAAAAACCTTAGCCCAAGCCCCACACTTGATAGACACTACCACAGGGAATACCGGCTCTAAGTAATGTACTACATTCTGAAGCTCTGAGAGCAAGAGAAACAACTTTGAGAGCCAATAAATCAGCACTGTGACGACTATTAATCTGATCATCTCCGTCGTTATCTCAACCCTTCAAGCCCCACGTTGGGCGCCAAAAAGAACTGTCGTGGTTTAAACCCAACCACAAACCTCGTCCACTCACTCCCCCCACTTCTTGCCCTCCCCCTGCTCCTGGAGGGACGGAGAGGAGAATCGAAAAGAATGCAACTCCCACGGGTTGAGATAAGAACAGTTTAGTAACTAAGGTATAACACAAATCACTACTGCTACCACAAATAATAATAATTCTAAAGGAAATAACAAGAGGAAAGAATACAACATCTCAGCACCAGCTGACTGATAACTCGCCCCACTCCCCCCAGCCAAGCACCGACTGATACCTCGTCCAACCCTGCAGTCCCAACCCTTCCGGGTCACTCCCCGTTACATCCTGGGCATGACGTGCTGTGGTATGGAATACCTCTTTGGCTAGCTTGGGTCAGGTGTCCTGTCTCTCCTTCCTCCTGGCCTCCCCTCCTCCCTGGCAGAGCATGAGGCTCAGAAAGTCCTTGGCCAGACCAAACATTCGAGCAGCAACTGAAAACATCAGCGTTATCAGCACTGTTCCCAGGCCAAAAGATCAAAGCACAGCACTGTACTAGCTCCTAAGAAGGAGAAAACTGACTGCTGCTGCTCAAACCAGGACAAGAAGTTAGTAAACTATTAGAAATATCATGGAACTTACACACTCCTTGGAGGCCCCAATCTAGCGGACAGGTAGAAAAGATGAACCAAACAATAAAAAGACAAATCAGTAAAATATGTCAGGAGGCCAAAATAAAATGGCCACAAGCATTGCCTATAGCTCTGCTACGAATCAGAATAAAACCCAGAAGCAAAATGTCAGTAAGCCCCTATGAAATCCTCTATGGAAAACCATACGAGGCACTGGAACCCAACCCTAATACCCATATTAAAGGGAATCAGGATGTTTATAATTATGTGCTGTCTCTCGGTAGAACCTTAACTCGACTGCGAAGCACTCTGGTGTGGAATAGGCCACTATCTCTGGAAAATCCAGCACATGACATCCAATCAGGAGACCAAGTATACATCCAGAACTGGAACGAAGAACCATTAAAAGAACGGTGGGATGGACCGTATCAAGTACTGCTAACTACATTCACAGCAGTAAAGGTAGAAGGAATAGATTCTTGGATACATTATACACGAATAAAGAAGGTTCCAAAGGTTTGGGAAACACAGGTACTAGGCCCTACGAAACTAAAACTGAAATGCTGATCCGCCACGGATGGAGCACTCACAACCTCCCTGGGCAACCGATTCCAGTGTCTCACCACCTTAACAGGAAAGAATTTCCTCCTTATACCCAATTTAAACTTCCCCTGTTTAAGTTTTAACCCATTACCCCTTGTCCAGTCACTACAGTCCCTGAGGAAGAGTCCCTCCCCAGCATCCCTATAGGCCCCCTTCAGGTACTGGAAGGCTGCTATTAGGTCTCCACGCAGCCTTCTCTTCTCCAGGCTGAACAGCCCCAACTTCCTCAGCCTGTCTTCATACGGGAGGTGCTCCAGTCCCCTGATCATCCTCGTGGCCCTTCTCTGGACTTGTTCCAGCAGTTCCATGTCCTTTTTATGTTGAGGACACCAGAACTGCACACAATACTCCAGGTGAGGTCTCACAAGAGCAGAGTAGAGGAGCAGGATCACCTCCTTTGACCTGTTGGTCACACTCCTTTTGATGCAGCCCAGTATGCGGTTGGCTTTCTGGGCTGCGAGCGCACACTGCCGGCTCATGTTCATTTTCTCATCGACCAGCACCCCCAAGTCTTTCTCTGCAGGGCCGCTCTGAATCTCTTCTTTGCCCAGTCTGTAGCTCTGCCTGGGATTGCTCCGACCCAGGTGTAGGTCCTTGCACTTGTCATGGTTGAACTTCATAAGGTTGGCATCAGCCCACCTCACAAGCATGTCAAGGTCCCTCTGGATGGCATCCCTTCCCTCCAACATATCAACCGGACCGCACAGCTTGGTGCCATCGGCATGAGGGCGCACTCAATCCCACTGTCCATGTCAGCGACGAAGATGTTAAACAAGACCGGTCCCAACACCAATCCCTGAGGGACACCACTCGTTACCAGTCTCCAGCCGGACATCGAGCCATTGACCACAACTCTTTGTGTGCGGCCGTCCAGCCAGTTCTTTATCCACCGAGTGGTCCATCCATCAAATTGATATCTCTCCAACTTAGAGAGAAGGATGTCGTGTGGGACAGTGTCAAACGCTTTGCACAAGTCCAGGTAGATGACATCAACTGCTTTACCCTTATCCATCAGTTCTGTAGCCCCATCATAGAAGGCCACCAAATTGGTCAGGCAGGATTTCCCCCTAGTGAAGCCATGCTGGCTGTCCCCAAGCACCTTGTTGTTTTTCATGTGCCGTAGCATGCTGTCCAGGAGAATGTGCTCCAAGATTTTACCAGGCACAGAGGTGAGACCGACTGGTCTGTAATTCCCTGGGTCTTCCATTTTCCCCTTCTTGAAAATGGGGGTTATATTTCCCTTTTTCCAGTCGTCGGGAACTTCACCTGACTGCCATGATTTTTCAAATGCGATGTCCAGTGGCTTTGCAACTTCATTCGCCAGCTCCTTCAGGACCCGTGTATGGATTCCATCAGGTCCCAACCTATCATCTTCCTGATTACTCTGGTTGGTTGGGTTTTTTTTAACTTTAAACATCATTCCCCCAATATCACAGGCTGAACAACATCTCCCCAGCTTAGCTTTCTGATTTTCCCTGTCCTTTTCCAAAACCAAAATTAGGAATCAGGCAGTGCTATTTTAATTTCACATTTCAACTGCCACTCCAGGTCGTTTCTTAAAGTGAAAAACATATCTGCACACATCACTTCTTCCCATTTTCCCTGCCGCCTCAAAAACAACATTAATTGTAACAATGTGTTATAATTCAGAGTTCAATTTTTAGGCCATTTCTCCTGATCCCCCAGAGTATACAACGGCCACCGTTTGTTACAATATTTCACCAACGTTTTCTTATTTACTGAGGCCCCAGGAAATCCTCCCAGCTCTTTCCAATGTGCCAAAATGCACCCCAAAGGACTCTTTTTAAAGATCTCTTCACTCTGCCAATTTCCCATTATCAATCTTGCATTGACACACACGGGATCCCACAGACACACTCCACACAGTTACAATACTTGAGACAGAGACAGAGACTAAAACTATATCAAACGAACAACAAGAATACCTTTTATGAAGATGGTCCTTGTCTGCTCCTGCAGTGATCCGAATGAGTCGAGGGGTCCCTCCGGAAAAAACTCCTGAGGGCCCTAGGGAGCCCTGTCCTCAGCAGGTCCTGCAGTCGAGCAGAGAGTGTCCCATTTGATTCGGAGAAATCTCCAGGAACTCACCAACAAAGTTTTATGTTGACAAGCAGGCATTCTTTATTGCGGTGCTGGGAGACACGGGGGATCACTCCTCCAAGTGTGTCTCTGCCAGGCAGTGATTATATTGTCCTTTAACATACATACTCGTCAGATTACATACATTACATCATAGTTTTTAGAGAATGCCTCCTGTATGCATACAAAAATGTGGTAATGGTATTTTGGACCCCTGGTGGTTATTTCTTCATCACTTTGCTTTAGGATCGTTGTCATACCAGTAACCACCAGGTGGTTCTGTTAAGGTTATCTTAGTAATTTCCTTTTCCCTATAGTGGCTAACAAAGCCTGATGTTCTTGATGTTACTTATTTACAACCCTATTCTTCAATCCACCCCATTCTTCAATCCACCCTATTCTTCAATCAACCCCATTCTTCAATCCACCCTATTCTTCAATCAACCCCATTCTTCAATATAGAACTGGTGGTTTGGGCAAGGAATCACCCGTTATGTGGAGAAAATCTTTGCATTCCCCTTTTTTGTTTTATATATCTTTTAGATGACCCTACTTGAGTAGGGGATTTGGACTATATCATATCACCAACATATGCCAGCCACAGGCTGCTGGGCCTGCCCTTTTTCTCCTGGATGGTTCTCTGATAACAGGGGAGGCCATCCCTCACATCAAGGTCTGGCATGGCATGTGTCCCCAAAACTCAATGCCTGCTGGGTTGCAGCCAGCAGCAGAGCTAAAGGTTCTTCTTGATGGCAAACACAGAGGCCAATCCAGTCTTGCCCTTGACTGTGGTAGCAGGCATTTGGCCAACCTCAGTCAGTCCTTTAACCTTGTCAATGCAGAGTTTCACCTGCTTCATCCAGTAACAAATCGCTACTATGGCAAAGCACATACAGATTTACATTAGCAGAGTAACTACTACAGGGTGCAGCAGCATGTTGAAGATGCTGACGGCAGCAAGGGACCAACCAAAGAAATTTCTTACCAGTGGAGTTCTCCCACCCTCTTAATTTGTTTCATTACCTGCTTTATAACACTACCATTGTATTAGAACCTTTCTAGCTTTTGCCTTAGCATTTTCTAGCAGCTACTGCAAATTTGCATACTCTAACATCTCTTTTGCAAGTGACAAATCCATACAATACAAGGTGTAGTTTCTTATTAGCAACTGGCTAGTAAATACAGGTGTTTTTTATACACAAAATCACAGCCTCTAATAATAGCTACTTTACAAACACACATATTCAAGTTGTTACTTTTCAGTTGCCCCCAAGTGATGTTTTGCAGTCATTCGTTTTTCTCTTCCATCTCATTCTGCTCGGGGTATTCACGGTCAGCTCCTGTAGCTGAGGCATTGGGTTCCTCCACTTGTCTGTTCAGCTCATGGCAAGGCTTGACAAATTTTGTAGGCAGCTGCCATGGACCTGTAGGTAGAAGGACACAAATATACCCCCTCTCCCAGGTTATCAGTTCTTGAGAAGGAAACAGATTAAAGTGTTTCCTTAAAGCGGAAGCATTCTGATGAAAAAGGAATGTGAAGCAGCTGCAGAAGTAAACTGCACAGTGTTAACAGTCAAGGAGATTGCTGTGTCATTACCTGGGGTTTTTTTTCCTTCTTTTTCTGCCACCCTGATGCTGCTTGGGTGGCGGCTAATAAAGCTTGTGGTTGTGATGCGAAGGGTAAAGGGGGGGTTAGGTTTAACCCCCATTGGAATGGACCTTACGTTGGTAAGACAATTAATAGAACATCCAGACCTGATAAATATAATAAGAGGGGTCCAGGAAAACAGAAAGAAAACTTTAATTACCGTCCATCATGACACAGAAGAAATAAGCAGAGTTCTATTAAGGGTAGGACAAGATACAAGCCACCACTGGTGGGATGTACTTTTCTGATGGTCACCAACTGCAACTGGTATACTGAATATGTTGTGTCACCCCATTGTTGTCCATCTAATATTAGTATTAGTTTCGTATTGTCTATTGGATTATGTGTTTGGAACTGGCGAATGTTACAACACATAAAGGTTTTGACCTCTCTATCAAATGCACATGGTAAGGCACTGAGAGATACCTTCCGCAGGAGTTGGTTGAAAGAGGAAGTTGTCTGAAGAGTAAAAGAATTTGCTCACTTTGTAGAAAAGGGGGGACTGATGCAGAGGGTTGACCAACGTACAGGGGGGTTGTACAAGGGGGTTGTGCCAGGGGGATTAAAGGAATTTTGCTTGCTTAACAGAAAGTATTGTTTGCAAATACCTATCATGCTTGCCATGCAGTACCAGGACAATAAGCTACTGATAAGGGGGAGAAACAGACTGATAAGGGGGAGAAACAGACTGATAAAGGGGCGAAACAGTTACTTAGTTCCAATAAAAAACAGCTTTTTGGTTTGGACATTGACCAGTCCATAAGTATGTCCATATTTCTATTGACCCTTGGAAACCTTTATAGATATTGCTGGCCACTTCTTCCTACATAGGCTGGCCACCTGTGTCGGAATGAGTGTGCATTTTGGTCAGTATAAAAGCCCAAGCCTCATGCGATGCAGGGGAGGCAGAGCCTCCAAGGGGATGCCCGCTGAGATTGAGCCTTCTACCTCGCACTGGGATGCTGCTGCTCAGAGCTGGTTTCCTGATTGTCTTCACAGGGTCCTTGCGCCACATACTGTACATGGGGGCGTGTAGTGGGAGTAATGATTGTCTGGATTTTCTGTTTCAAATATTGTAGTTGTGTGGAGTGTGCTTGTGGGATCCCGTGTGTGTGTGTTGAGGGCAGACGGTGTTCTGTGTATTTTTTGTTGTTGGGTTTGCGTAAAGGTTTTTAATGGGTAGCAGATTAACATTCTGGGTAAGATAGGGTTAATGCAAAAGTGCGGTTGCTGGCAGGTATTGATGGCTGCTGCTGAGCAGGTAGGCAGCTGTAGCTGCTACTGAGCAGGTAGGCTCATAGGCAGCTTATAGCTGCTGCTGAGCAGGCCGGCGTTTGTAGCCCTGCAAAGAAGGGTGAGCGACTTGGAGGAAAAAAAAAGTCCTCTCGATCTATTGGGGCAGTTTGTAGAGACACCACAAACAAAGCCTAAAGATGCCTACAACACACTGGGCGCATGAGAGGAGCCCTGCTTAGTGTGTTTAAATTAACCTGGGGGTGAATCCAAGCCTTGGAGGAACAGATCGATTGAAACAAGAACTGCTAACTGAAAAAGCGAGAGGGGTATTGTAACTTGTACACTAGTAGACTCCACAACTCGTTAAAGTTGTAAAGTAGGTATGCCTTCCATACCTACTGATGCTCCAACCATCATCCCAACAGAGAATGAATTCTGATAGAACCAAACAAGTTCTGCAGTGAAGGAACAATCAGCATCAGCAGGCAACGATCCAACACTGCACACAGGCTTTCCTGCCCTGAAAGACTGTTACAAGGGATGGAACCTGACATTATGGACCGAATGGACTTGACAGCATTATAGGGATTGGTCCATGCACTAAGAAATGATTTCTTTGTCTGTGTGTGTGTGTGGATGTATATATATATATATATATATAGCCATTGACCACAACTCTTTGTGTGCGGCCGTCCAGCCAGTTCTTTATCCACCGAGTGGTCCATCCATCAAATTGATATCTCTCCAATTTAGAGAGAAGGATGTCGTGTGGGACAGTGTCAAATGCTTTGCACAAGTCCAGGTAGATGACATCAACTGCTTTACCCTTGTCCATCAATTCTGTAGCCCCATCATAGAAGGCCACCAAATTGGTCAGGCAGGATTTCCCCTTAGTGAAGCCATGCTGGCTGTCCCCAAGCACCTTGTTGTTTTTCATGTGCCGTAGCATGCTGTCCAGGAGAATGTGCTCCAAGATTTTACCAGGCACAGAGGTGAGACTGACTGGTCTGTAATTCCCTGGGTCTTCCATTTTCCCCTTCTTGAAAATGGGGGTTATATTTCCCTTTTTCCAGTCGTCGGGAACTTCACCTGATTGCCATGATTTTTCAAATATGATGGCCAGCGGCTTAGCAACTTCATTCGCCAGCTCCTTCAGGACCCGCGGATGGATTCCATCAGGTCCCATGGACTTGTGCAGACTATATCTTCTCTCTCGAGCAATAGGATGCCTTTTTTTAAAAGCTGAGACATGGGTTGGTACACGTGGGGAGCTGGACAGATTGTATAGATCATCTCTCAATTGTTTGAACTCCTGAGACAGTTTTTCCACAGCTGAAATTATGGAAGGGGTGAGATTGTCTTCGAACTCTCGGAGTTGACGCATCAGTTCATCCACTGTTGGTGGTTCTACATCATGCCAGGTTATTGCTGCCAGTGAGTGGGCATATGATGATAGTGCACTTCAGATAAATTTCTGCCAAATGGGTCATTGTCCTGGGTTTACCAGGAGCCGTTTTGCTCCTTCTTAGTAAGTGGTGCAAGCTCTGTGTTTTGACTTCCAGCCTGGGCAGAGAGCTGATAACACCGATTGTTTTTAATTGTTGTTAAGTAATGTTTATTCTGGCCAAGGACTTTGTGAGTCTCATGCTCTGCTGGGGACGAGGGGAGGCCGGGAGGAAGCAGAGACAGGACACCTGACCCAAACTAGCCAAAGAGGTATTCCATACCACAGCACGTCATGCCCAGGGAGGTAACTGGGAGTTACCTGGAAGGGCACACTCTCTCTTCGGGGGGGTTGAATTCATTCAATGGTGGTATCGTATTCTCTTGTTATTTTATCAATATTATCATTGGTGGTAGCAGTAGTGATTTGTGTTATACCTTAGTTACTGGGCTGTTCTTATCTCAACCCGTGGGAGTTACATTCTCTCGATTCTCCTCCCCATCCCTCCGGGAGCTGGGAGGGTCGGGGAGGGGTGAGTGGACGAGCTGTGTGGATCGGTTTAAACCACGACACCATATAACATCTCAAAAGGTGATATTCCAGTAGTCGAATTTGGCATGGTTCTAATATTTAGTAACGCCAGAGGAAGACATTTGATCCATGACATTTTAGTTTCAATCATTGATTTTGAGAACTGATGTTTTAAGGTTTGGTTCGTCCTTTCTACTCTTCCAGAACTTTGGGGATGCCAAGGAGTGTGATAATCCCATTGGATTCCCAAAGCTGAAATAACATTTTTAAGAACTTTAGAGGTAAAATGGGGTCCTTGATCTGAATCTATTACCTTCATTATCCCATACCTAGGAATGATACTTTCTAATAGTTGTTTTGTCACCACTTAGGCCGTAGCCCTTGTAGTGGGAATGGCCTCAACCCAATGCGTTAATTGATCTATTATCACTAAAAGGTATTTATATCACCCCACTTTTGGTAGTTCAGTAAAATCAACCTGTATCCTTTCAAAAGGTCGGTGGGCTAAGGGTCTTCCCCCTTTGGGAGCCTGTCTCATTTGTTTCTTATTAACCTTTTGGCATGTTAAACATCCTTGTACTTCTTGTTTGGCTATTTCAAAAATCCCCATACAACCATAGAATTTTAAAAATTGATCAGTAAGTGCTCTTGTTCCCCAATGTGTTTGTTGATGCAATCTGTGCAATATTCTTCTAGCATAACCCTTAGGTAACATTTCTCTCCCATCTGGAAACATCCATTTATTGTCTTCTAATTTGGCTCCTAGTCTTTCATATTCTTTTATCTCACTTTGAGAGTATGCTTTCGGTTCATTCATCTATTCTCCCTCTTTCTCTAAGTATTCACTAGTTGTTAGGGTTAAAAGAGCTGCCCGTTTTGCTTCTTCATCCGCTAAATTGTCTTCTCTGGTTCTAAATTGTAGCCCCTTCTGGTGTCCTTTGTCATGAGTTATAGCTATTGCTTCAGGCTCCCTTATAGCCTGTAATATTCGTTTTATTAACTCCTCATGTACTAACTCTTTGCCTTGCGTGTTTATCAAACCTCTCTCTTCCCATATTTTCCCAAAGGTATGAACTATCCCAAATGCATATTTCGAGCCTGTGAATATGGTTCCCCTTTTATTCTGTAGTCTTTTTAATGCTCTTAACAAGGCATATAACTCACATGCCTGTGCTGACCAGCTTGCACCTAATGGTCCGGACTCTATTACTTCCCATTTTTTTCCATCCACAATTGCATATCCCGACTTTCTTTTCCCATCAACTAACAGCGAGGATCCATCCACAAACAACTTTTCTCCTTCTTCTAACTCTTCTTCCTCTAAATCTGGTTTAGTTTTTGTTTGCAATTCTATCACATCTATACAATCATGAGTGGGTGCTTCTCCCAATTCCCCAATTAAGAGTTGTGCTGGATTTTGAGCTACTGTAGATCTTAATTCCAAGTCGGAAGAATGGACTAAAATAGTCTCATATTTCAATATTCTGTTATACGTGAGCCATTTGTCCGCTTTTTGTTGGAGGATTCCCTGGATGTCATGTGGGGTATAGACCACTAGGGATCCTCCAAAGGTCACTTTTCTAGCCTCTTGAACTAATAAAGCCACTGCTACCTCTGCTTGTAGACACGTTGGCAGCCTTTACTTACAGGGTCCAACGATTTTGAGAAATATCCAACAGGCTTTTTACTTCCTGCCCAATCTTGGGTTAATACCCCATATGTAGTATGATTACTTGTATCTACGAATAGTTGAAATGGTTTATTTAAATCTGGAAGGTTCGACACAGGAGCTCTCATTAAAGTATTTTTAATGTGTTGAAATTTCTCTTCATCTTCTGGGGACCACTTTATTACATTTAATGTGAGTTTTTCATATAAAAATTTTACTTTTTCATTAAATCCCTCTATCAGTTGTCGACAATACCCTAGTAATCCTAACCGCTGTCGAACCTCGCTTTTTGTCCTTGGGGCAGGTAGAGCTATGATCCCTGCCACTCGGTCTGGGTCTAATTTCTTTTTCCCTTTACTAAAACACTGTCCCAAATACTTCACCTCCGGTTCTGTAAATTGTAATTTAGATTTCGAAATTTTTAATCCCTTTTTTTCCAAGAAAATTCAATAGACCTATGGTGTTTTCCCGAACTTCATTCCCTTGATAAAGGGGTGGTAAATTATCTAATGGCTCCCATGATGGTTTATTTGGTTTTTTTTACCTTTCCTTTCTTTTCTTTTAAGGGAAATAATGAAACCGTTACAGATGATCCTTTCCATAATGCAGCATAGAATCATAGAATCATAGAATAGTTAGGGTTGGAAAGGACCTCAAGATCATCTAGTTCCAACCCCCCTGCCATGGGCAGAGACACCTCACACTAAACCATCCCAGACAAGGCTTCATCCAACCTGGCCTTGAACACTGCCAGGGACGGAGCACTCACAACCTCCCTGGGCAACCAATTCCAGTGCCTCACCATAATCTTGAGACCTCACCGTGGGCCCCTTGGCTGGTGCCAACATCAAGGCGTTTTTTCAATTGGTGGAAGGCTCAAGTGGCTTCCTTTGTCCACTGAAGATTCTTGTTGCCTTTTACGATAAGCATATAGAAGCTTAACAATTAGTCCATAATGGTAGATCCACAATCTACACCATCCTGTCATACTGTCCAGGCCACACAGGCCTCTTCTGTCTGGATAGCTATTAGGATGTTATCTATGTACTGCAATAACTTCCCTTCTTCCGGTAGAGCTTCCCAGGACTCTAAGTCTTT
Source organism: Lathamus discolor (assembly GCF_037157495.1). Taxonomy (NCBI): domain Eukaryota; kingdom Metazoa; phylum Chordata; class Aves; order Psittaciformes; family Psittacidae; genus Lathamus; species Lathamus discolor. The sequence continues at coordinate 528,962 of NW_027069096.1, read as the reverse complement.
TGAAAGTTGTTCTCCAAACAGGGTGGGACTGTTCTTAAATCCCTGAGGCAAAACCATCCTGGGCTGGGTTTTGCACCCACTCTTAGGGCTTTCTCATTCAAATGCAAAGATTTTCTGGCTGGCTTCCTGGAGAGGGAGGTAAATGGAAGCATCCTTCAAATCTAGAAGGGTAAACCAAGTTAGCTCTGGTGTTAAGCATGTTAGCAAAGTGTATGGATTTGTTACTACAGGGTAAACATCCTCAGTTATTTTGTTAACAGCCCATAAGTCCTGTACCACCCCATATGACCCATCAGGTTTACAAACAGGTAAAATAGGGGTTTTAAAATCAGATTGGCACTCTTTTAGCAGTCCTAGCTGCAGGAAATTTTCAATCATTGGGCAAATTCCTTCTCTATCTTCCCTTTTCAGTGGGTATCTTTTAATCCTGACTAGCTGTTTTCCCCCCTTGAGCTTAATCTGTATAGGGGGTGCATTTTTGGCTTTTCCAGGTACATTTGTGGCCCATACTCCTGGGAATACCTGGTCCAGTACATCTTCCCTGACTTCTTCCTCGACGTGGTTAGCAACCAAAACTAATCTTAACATCTCTATATACTGTTGGTCGTTTACTTTTAAAGTGATCTCGCCTCCTTTGAAAGTAATGGTCGCTCCCAAGTATTCTAACAAATCTCTCCCCAAAAGAGCTTTTGGGGAGTTAGGCATATACAAAAACTTATGGATGATCCATTGTTTTCCCAATTGATATTTTAACGGTTTACAAAAATAAGCCTTTTCACTTTGGCTAGTCACTCCTTTTACCATAATATAATCATCCCCCAAAGGCATTAAAGCTATTTAAAACTGAATACATTGCGCCTGTATCAACTAAAAATTCCACTTCCTTTCTTTTGTCCCCTAGCTTCATTATAACCAGTGGATCTGCTAGGGAAGATTTCCCTGGTTCCCATCAGTCTAGCTCCAATTCAGTCACCAGAGCCACCCCATGGCACTCTCCCCCCAACTGGGCACTCTCACTTCCAGCGTCCAAACTCCTCATAGCGCGCACACCGATCCGGTTCCACAGAAGAAGAGCCCACTCCCCCGCCTCTGCCCAACATTCCTCCTCCACCAGTTTCAAAGCAACCACCACAGCCGTGGCTATAGCACGACCTAGCTTTTTCTTTTCTACCTGTTCCCGATTCCTATACACTCTCCATGCTTCCTCCTTCACTCCTGTCCACATTTATTCAACAACCCCACAGTCCCGTCTGTCAACATGTTTGTTCCCACTTGTTTGTCTGCCCCAGCACCCATCCCATGCTGAAACACAGGAGTTGCACGAGCTCTCCTCCTTTTCCCCTTGGTTTTCCTTTTTTTTTTTTTCCTCACAGTTGCTCACCTTGCTCTGCAGGGGCTGCAGATACCTGCCTCTGCAACAGCACTTCTGGTTTAACCCTTTCTTAACCCTGAATGTGAATGTGCTGCTTGTTGCCAGTGACAGCAATTTCCTCCTCCTTATCAATATCTGACAGGACAGGTACAGAGGGTGCTACTCTCGGAGGTACTTGTGATACTTGTTACAATTTTCCTACCTATCTTCCTGATTATTGTTTTTTAACTTTAAACATCATTCCCCCAATATCACAACCTGAACAACATCTCTCCATCTTAGCTTTCTGTTTTTCCCTGTCCTTTTCCAAAGCCAAAATTAGGGAATCTGGCAGAGCTACATTAATTTTGCATTCAGTCTGCCACTCCGGGTGGTTTCTTAAAGTGAAAAGCATATCTGCATACATTACTTCATCCCATTTTCCTTGCTGCCTCAAAACAACATTAATTGTAACAATGTAACAGTGTATTATAGTTCAGAGTTCCATTTTTAGGCCATTTTTCCTCATCTTCCAAAGTATATAAAGGCTATCATTGCTTACAATATCTTACCAATGTTTTCTTGTTTACCTAGCCCCCAGGAGACCCTCACAGTTCTTTCCAATGTGCCAAAATGTAACCCAATGGGCTTTTCTTCAGAATTCCCTTGCTTTGACCGGTTTCCATGTCAAACAATCTTTTACAAATCTCTATAGCCTCTCTCTCTCAGTGCTCCTTGGATGCAGTTATAAAAATAATATGAGAGCACCTACACACAAGTTTTATGACATTCTCAGGGGGTTCAATAAAATAATATCTCTGGGTTCTGCAGATCAACTCCCCTGTTGTTTGATCATAGTTTCAGTTCCAGCAAAATTTACACTGTCCTAGAATCCACGGCAGGTTCCACTGTTCAAAAGTTATTATGCACCCATATGTGAGGCTATAATTCTCTGAGTGTAAAGTCCAGGTCTCAGGAATAGGACCACAAATATTAGAGTTTATACTTCTCTTATACATCCACTGGGGCGCAGAGAGGGAACTCTTCTTAACCCCCCCATTAGCCATGGTTTACTTTTGTCTACTCCTCCCCTACCACTTAAACACTGTAATCTTTAACACTAACAACAGACATGTACACAAAAGTCCTAAATAACGGCCAATATAAATGGTCCGGTCAAATTTCTCTTTAGTCCACACTTCCATACAGTAATGGACCATTTTTTCCTTACTCTTTCCTTCCTGGGACGGCCAAAAGCCCCAGTATTTAAGCATTAACCCCAAGAGACTGTCCGGGGGTATATCTGGTAGTTCACTCCCTGCCTTATTCTTGGGACCTCACCGTGGGCCCCTTCCTGGGTGAGAGTTACGACTCCTAATCTGACCCATTTCCCCGCCGGGTGTGTCTCCTTTCAATCAACCAATATCACTTCCCTCCTTCAGCGGCCAAGAGATTGGAAACACGGCTAGAAGAGGTCCACACTTGCTTCACAGGTCTTCAGTATCCTGGACCGTTTTTCCACAGATCCACGTTACTCAGCCCGTGTCTCAGTTCATTCACTTCCACATACCGTCTCTTAACTGGGTAGTCAGATTCCAGATAGAGGAAAACTTCCCATATATGCCATTCGTACACACACACACTGGCACCCCACCAAACCATACAATACTCACAGTCTGTTGTTCTCGTCCGGATCTTCGTACACAAGAATTATGGGTATTTTATACTGCAGTTTTCCAGGAGCTCAAATTCCTTGGTTATTGCCTCTCTGTTCGTTTATCTCACAAGACTGTCCGGGACTACCACTCCCGAGTCCTAAGTTTTGTGTAACATAGACATGGCATAGCTATGAAGGGTATTTGTCTTCTGTTGTGTCTGTTTGTTCTTGTGTACATGTCTGTTGTTAGTGTTAAAGATTACAGTGTTTAAGCAGTAGGGGAGGAGTAGACAAAAGTAAACCATGGCTAATGGGGGGGGTTAAGAAGAGTTCCCTCTCTGCGCCCCAGTGGATGTATAAGAGAAGTATAAACTCTAATATTTGTGGTCCTATTCCTGAGACCTGGACGTTACACTCAGAGAATTATAGCCTCACATACAGGTGCATAATAACTTTTGAACAGTGGAACCTGCCGTGGATTCTAGGACAGTGTAAATTTTGCTGGAACCGAAACTATGATCAAACAACAGGGGAGTTTGGAGGATCCCTAGTGGTCTATACCCCACATGACATCCAGGGAATCCTCCAACAAAAAGCGGACAAATGGCTCACGTATAACAGAATATTGAAATATGAGACTATTTTAGTCCATTCTTCCGACTTGGAATTAAGATCTACAGTAGCTCAAAATCCAGCACAACTCTTAATTGGGGAATTGGGAGAAGCACCCACTCATGATTGTATAGATGTGATAGAATTGCAAACAAAAACTAAACCAGATTTAGAGGAAGAAGAGTTAGAAGAAGGAGAAAAGTTGTTTGTGGATGGATCCTCGCTGTTAGTTGATGGGAAAAGAAAGTCGGGATATGCAATTGTGGATGGAAAAAAATGGGAAGTAATAGAGTCCGGACCATTAGGTGCAAGCTGGTCAGCACAGGCATGTGAGTTATATGCCTTGTTAAGAGCATTAAAAAGACTACAGAATAAAAGGGGAACCATATTCACAGGCTCGAAATATGCATTTGGGATAGTTCATACCTTTGGGAAAATATGGGAAGAGAGAGGTTTGATAAACACGCAAGGCAAAGAGTTAGTACATGAGGAGTTAATAAAACGAATATTACAGGCTATAAGGGAGCCTGAAGCAATAGCTATAACTCATGACAAAGGACACCAGAAGGGGCTACAATTTAGAACCAGAGAAGACAATTTAGCGGATGAAGAAGCAAAACGGGCAGCTCTTTTAACCCTAACAACTAGTGAATACTTAGAGAAAGAGGGAGAATAGATGAATGAACCGAAAGCATACTCTCAAAGTGAGATAAAAGAATATGAAAGACTAGGAGCCAAATTAGAAGACAATAAATGGATGTTTCCAGATGGGAGAGAAATGTTACCTAAGGGTTATGCTAGAAGAATATTGCACAGATTGCATCAACAAACACATTGGGGAACAAGAGCACTTACTGATCAATTTTTAAAATTCTATGGTTGTATGGGGATTTTTGAAATAGCCAAACAAGAAGTACAAGGATGTTTAACATGCCAAAAGGTTAATAAGAAACAAATGAGACAGGCTCCCAAAGGGGGAAGACCCTTAGCCCACCGACCTTTTGAAAGGATACAGGTTGATTTTACTGAACTACCAAAAGTGGGGTGATATAAATACCTTTTAGTGATAATAGATCAATTAACGCATTGGGTTGAGGCCATTCCCACTACAAGGGCTACGGCCTAAGTGGTGACAAAACAACTATTAGAAAGTATCATTCCTAGGTATGGGATAATGAAGGTAATAGATTCAGATCAAGGACCCCATTTTACCTCTAAAGTTCTTAAAAATGTTATTTCAGCTTTGGGAATCCAATGGGATTATCACACTCCTTGGCATCCCCAAAGTTCTGGAAGAGTAGAAAGGACGAACCAAACCTTAAAACATCAGTTCTCAAAATCAATGATTGAAACTAAAATGTCATGGATCAAATGTCTTCCTCTGGCGTTACTAAATATTAGAACCATGCCAAATTCGACTACTGGAATATCACCTTTTGAGATGTTATATGGTGTCGTGGTTTAAACCGATCCACACAGCTCGTCCACTCACCCCTCCCCGACCCTCCCAGCTCCCGGAGGGATGGGGAGGAGAATCGAGAGAATGTAACTCCCACGGGTTGAGATAAGAACAGCCCAGTAACTAAGGTATAACACAAATCACTACTGCTACCACCAATGATAATATTGATAAAATAACAAGAGAATACGATACCACCATTGAATGAATTCAACCCCCCCGAAGAGAGAGTGTGCCCTTCCAGGTAACTCCCAGTTACCTCCCTGGGCATGACGTGCTGTGGTATGGAATACCTCTTTGGCTAGTTTGGGTCAGGTGTCCTGTCTCTGCTTCCTCCCGGCCTCCCCTCGTCCCCAGCAGAGCATGAGACTCACAAAGTCCTTGGCCAGAATAAACATTACTTAACAACAATTAAAAACAATCGGTGTTATCAGCTCTCTGCCCAGGCTGGAAGTCAAAACACAGAGCTTGCACCACTTACTAAGAAGGAGCAAAACGGCTCCTGGTAAACCCAGGACAATGACCCATTTGGCAGAAATTTATCTGAAGTGCACTATCATCATATGCCCACTCACTGGCAGCAATAACCTGGCATGATGTAGAACCACCAACAGTGGATGAACTGATGCGTCAACTCCGAGAGTTCGAAGACAATCTCACCCCTTCCATAATTTCAGCTGTGGAAAAACTGTCTCAGGAGTTCAAACAATTGAGAGATGATCTATACAATCTGTCCAGCTCCCCACGTGTACCAACCCATGTCTCAGCTTTTAAAAAAAGGCATCCTATTGCTCGAGAGAGAAGATATAGTCTGCACAAGTCCATGGGACCTGATGGAATCCATCCGCGGGTCCTGAAGGAGCTGGCGAATGAAGTTGCTAAGCCGCTGGCCATCATATTTGAAAAATCATGGCAATCAGGTGAAGTTCCCGACGACTGGAAAAAGGGAAATATAACCCCCATTTTCAAGAAGGGGAAAATGGAAGACCCAGGGAATTACAGACCAGTCAGTCTCACCTCTGTGCCTGGTAAAATCTTGGAGCACATTCTCCTGGACAGCATGCTACGGCACATGAAAAACAACAAGGTGCTTGGGGACAGCCAGCATGGCTTCACTAAGGGGAAATCCTGCCTGACCAATTTGGTGGCCTTCTATGATGGGGCTACAGAATTGATGGACAAGGGTAAAGCAGTTGATGTCATCTACCTGGACTTGTGCAAAGCATTTGACACTGTCCCACACGACATCCTTCTCTCTAAATTGGAGAGATATCAATTTGATGGATGGACCACTCGGTGGATAAAGAACTGGCTGGACGGCCGCACACAAAGAGTTGTGGTCAATGGCTATATATATATATATATATATACATCCACACACACACACAGACAAAGAAATCATTTCTTAGTGCATGGACCAATCCCTATAATGCTGTCAAGTCCATTCGGTCCATAATGTCAGGTTCCATCCCTTGTAACAGTCTTTCAGGGCAGGAAAGCCTGTGTGCAGTGTTGGATCGTTGCCTGCTGATGCTGATTGTTCCTTCACTGCAGAACTTGTTTGGTTCTATCAGAATTCATTCTCTGTTGGGATGATGGTTGGAGCATCAGTAGGTATGGAAGGCATACCTACTTTACAACTTTAACGAGTTGTGGAGTCTACTAGTGTACAAGTTACAATACCCCTCTCGCTTTTTCAGTTAGCAGTTCTTGTTTCAATCGATCTGTTCCTCCAAGGCTTGGATTCACCCCCAGGTTAATTTAAACACACTAAGCAGGGCTCCTCTCATGCGCCCAGTGTGTTGTAGGCATCTTTAGGCTTTGTTTGTGGTGTCTCTACAAACTGCCCCAATAGATCGAGAGGACTTTTTTTTTCCTCCAAGTCGCTCACCCTTCTTTGCAGGGCTACAAACGCCGGCCTGCTCAGCAGCAGCTATAAGCTGCCTATGAGCCTACCTGCTCAGTAGCAGCTACAGCTGCCTACCTGCTCAGCAGCAGCCATCAATACCTGCCAGCAACCGCACTTTTGCATTAACCCTATCTTACCCAGAATGTTAATCTGCTACCCATTACAGAATCACAGAATCACAGAATCCCAAGGGTTGGAAGGGACCTAAAAAGATCATCTAGTCCAACCCCCCTGCAAGAGCAGGGTAACCTACAGTACATCACACAGGAACTTGTCCAGGCGGGCCTTGAATATCTCCAGTGTAGGAGACTCCACAACCCCCCTGGGCAACCTGTTCCAGTGCTCTGTCACTCTTACAGTAAAGAAGTTCTTCCTGATGTTAACGTGGAACTTCCTATGCTCCAGTTTACACCCATTGCCCCTTGTCCTATCACTGGATATCACTGAAAAAAGCCTAGCTCCATCATCCTGACACCTACCCTTTACATATTTGTAAACATTGATGAGGTCACCCCTCAGTCTCCTCTTCTCCAAGCTAAAGAGACCCAGCTCCCTCAGCCTCTCCTCATAAGGGAGATGTTCCACTCCCTTAATCATCTTTGTGGCTCTGCGCTGGACTCCTTCAAGCAATTCCCTGTCCTTCTTGAACTGAGGGGCCCAGAACTGGACACAATATTCCAGATGCGGCCTCACCAAGGCTGAGTAGAGGGGGAGGAGAACCTCTCTTGACCTACTAACCACTCCCTTTCTAATGCACCCTAAGATGCCATTTGCCTTCTTGGCCACAAGAGCACATTGCTGGCTCATGGTCATCCTCCTATCCACCAGGACCCCCAGGTCCCTTTCCCCTTCACTACTTTCCAGCAGGTCAACCCCCAACCTGTACTGGTACATGGGGTTGTTCTTCCCCAGATGCAAGACTCTACACTTGCCCTTGTTAAATTTCATCAAGTTTCTCCCCGCCCAACTCTCCAGCCTGTCCAGGTCTCGCTGAATGGCAGCACAGTCCTCTGGTGTGTCAGCCACTCCTCCCAGTTTTGTGTCATCAGCAAACTTGCTGAGGGTGCACTCAGTTCCCTCATCCAGGTCATTGATGAAAATATTAAACAGCACCGGTCCCAGCACCGACCCCTGAGGAACTCCACTAGTCACAGACCTCCAGCTAGATTCTGCGCCATTGACCACAACTCTCTGCCTTCTTCCTTTCAACCAGTTCTCGATCCACCTCACTACTTGATCGTCAAGCCCACACTTCCTTAGCTTATCTATGAGGATGCTGTGGGAGACAGTATCAAATGCCTTACTGAAATCAAGAAAAACTACATCTACCGCTCTACCATCATCCCTCCACCTAGTCACTTCCTCATAGAAGGCTATAAGGTTGGTCATACATGACTTCCCCCTCATAAAACCATGTTGGCTGTTCTTAATGACCCCCTCATCCTTGATATGCCTAGTGATGGAGTCAAGAATAAGTTGTTCCATCACCTTTCCAGGGATGGAGGTAAGGCTGACCGGTCTATAATTACCCGGGTCCTCCTTCTTGCCCTTCTTATAGATTGGTGTGACCTTTGCCATCCGCCAATCCTCAGGCACCTCGCCCGTTTCCCACGACTTACCAAAGATGATGGAAAGTGGCCTAGCAATGACCTCCGCCAGCTCCCTCAGCACCCGTGGGTGCATTCCATCCGGACCCATCGATTTACAGATGTCCAGATTGCATAGCTGATCCCTAACCCAATCCTCATCTACCAAAGCAAACTCCTCCTTTGTCCTGACTCCTTCTGGGGCTATAGAAATCCGGGGCCCTCGGGGAGAGTCTGCAGGAGTAAAGACAGAGGCAAAGAAGGCATTCAGCACCTCTGCCTTCTTTATATCCTCTGTCTCCAGGGTACCCACTTCGTTCAGCAGTGGGCCTATATTGCCTCTTGTGTTAGTTTTATTTGCTATGTATTTGAAGAAGCCCTTTCTATTGTCTTTAACCCGACTAGCAAGATTGAGTTCCAAGGAGGCCTTAGCTGTCCTAATTGCCTCCCTACATCCTCTAACAACTGTCCTATATTCCTCCCAAGCGGCCAGCCCCTCCTTCCATAATCCATAGATTCTCCTTTTCCACTTGAGTTTGCCCAGCAGCTCCTTGTTTAACCACGCCGGTCTCCTAGATCCCTTACTTGACTTCCTACTTATTGGGACGCTCCGATCCTGAGCTTGGAAGAAGCGGTCCTTGAATGCTAACCAACTATCTTGAGCCCCTTTACCGCCTAGTACACTTTCCCATGAGACTTCCCTTAGCAGTTGACTGAAGAGGCCAAAGTTGGCCCTTCGGAAATCCAGAACTGTGGCTTTGCTAGGTATTCTATTCCTCCCACACAGGATCCTAAACTCCACCATCTCATGGTCACTGCAGCCAAGGCTGCCATTGACCGTCACCACTTCGACCAAACCCTCCTTGTTGGCGAGTACTAAATCTAGCAGCGCTGCTCCCCTAGTTGGTACGTCCACCATTTGCATTAAGAAATTATCATCAATGCACTCGAGGAACCTCCTAGACTGTGAATGACTGGCTGTGTGAGTCTTCCAGCAAATATCGGGGTAATTAAAGTCCCCCACGACGACTAAGGCATGTAGTCGCGAGGCTACTTCCAGTTGCCTGTAGAAAGCCTCATCAACTCCTTCGTGCTGATCAGGAGGTCTGTAATAGACCCCCACAACTGTATCACCCGTGCCAGTCAGCCCCTTGATTCGTACCCACAGACATTCCACTTGCTCCTCATCCGACCCCGGACAGAACTCAATACATTCTAGTTGCTCTCTCACGTAAAGAGCCACTCCACCACCTCGCTTCGCTGACCTATCATTAAAAACCTTTACGCAAACCCAACAACAAAAAATACACAGAACACCGTCTGCCCTCAACACACACACACGGGATCCCACAAGCACACTCCACACAACTACAATATTTGAAACAGAAAATCCAGACAATCATTACTCCCACTACACGCCCCCATGTACAGTATGTGGCGCAAGGACCCTGTGAAGACAATCAGGAAACCAGCTCTGAGCAGCAGCATCCCAGTGCGAGGTAGAAGGCTCAATCTCAGCGGGCATCCCCTTGGAGGCTCTGCCTCCCCTGCATCGCATGAGGCTTGGGCTTTTATACTGACCAAAATGCACACTCATTCCGACACAGGTGGCCAGCCTATGTAGGAAGAAGTGGCCAGCAATATCTATAAAGGTTTCCAAGGGTCAATAGAAATATGGACATACTTATGGACTGGTCAATGTCCAAACCAAAAAGCTGTTTTTTATTGGAACTAAGTAACTGTTTCGCCCCTTTATCAGTCTGTTTCTCCCCCTTATCAGTCTGTTTCTCCCCCTTATCAGTAGCTTATTGTCCTGGTACTGCATGGCAAGCATGATAGGTATTTGCAAACAATACTTTCTGTTAAGCAAGCAAAATTCCTTTAATCCCCCTGGCACAACCCCCTTGTACAACCCCCCTGTACGTTGGTCAACCCTCTGCATCAGTCCCCCCTTTTCTACAAAGTGAGCAAATTCTTTTACTCTTCAGACAACTTCCTCTTTCAACCAACTCCTGCGGAAGGTATCTCTCAGTGCCTTACCATGTGCATTTGATAGAGAGGTCAAAACCTTTATGTGTTGTAACATTCGCCAGTTCCAAACACATAATCCAATAGACAATACGAAACTAATACTAATATTAGATGGACAACAATGGGGTGACACAACATATTCAGTATACCAGTTGCAGTTGGTGACCATCAGAAAAGTACATCCCACCAGTGGTGGCTTGTATCTTGTCCTACCCTTAATAGAACTCTGCTTATTTCTTCTGTGTCATGATGGACGGTAATTAAAGTTTTCTTTCTGTTTTCCTGGACCCCTCTTATTATATTTATCAGGTCTGGATGTTCTATTAATTGTCTTACCAACGTAAGGTCCATTCCAATGGGGGTTAAACCTAACCCCCCCTTTACCCTTCGCATCACAACCACAAGCTTTATTAGCCGCCACCCAAGCAGCATCAGGGTGGCAGAAAAAGAAGGAAAAAAAACCCCAGGTAATGACACAGCAATCTCCTTGACTGTTAACACTGTGCAGTTTACTTCTGCAGCTGCTTCACATTCCTTTTTCATCAGAATGCTTCCGCTTTAAGGAAACACTTTAATCTGTTTCCTTCTCAAGAACTGATAACCTGGGAGAGGGGGTATATTTGTGTCCTTCTACCTACAGGTCCATGGCAGCTGCCTACAAAATTTGTCAAGCCTTGCCATGAGCTGAACAGACAAGTGGAGGAACCCAATGCCTCAGCTACAGGAGCTGACCGTGAATACCCCGAGCAGAATGAGATGGAAGAGAAAAACGAATGACTGCAAAACATCACTTGGGGGCAACTGAAAAGTAACAACTTGAATATGTGTGTTTGTAAAGTAGCTATTATTAGAGGCTGTGATTTTGTGTATAAAAAACACCTGTATTTACTAGCCAGTTGCTAATAAGAAACTACACCTTGTATTGTATGGATTTGTCACTTGCAAAAGAGATGTTAGAGTATGCAAATTTGCAGTAGCTGCTAGAAAATGCTAAGGCAAAAGCTAGAAAGGTTCTAATACAATGGTAGTGTTATAAAGCAGGTAATGAAACAAATTAAGAGGGTGGGAGAACTCCACTGGTAAGAAATTTCTTTGGTTGGTCCCTTGCTGCCGTCAGCATCTTCAACATGCTGCTGCACCCTGTAGTAGTTACTCTGCTAATGTAAATCTGTATGTGCTTTGCCATAGTAGCGATTTGTTACTGGATGAAGCAGGTGAAACTCTGCATTGACAAGGTTAAAGGACTGACTGAGGTTGGCCAAATGCCTGCTACCACAGTCAAGGGCAAGACTGGATTGGCCTCTGTGTTTGCCATCAAGAAGAACCTTTAGCTCTGCTGCTGGCTGCAACCCAGCAGGCATTGAGTTTTGGGGACACATGCCATGCCAGACCTTGATGTGAGGGATGGCCTCCCCTGTTATCAGAGAACCATCCAGGAGAAAAAGGGCAGGCCCAGCAGCCTGTGGCTGGCATATGTTGGTGATATGATATAGTCCAAATCCCCTACTCAAGTAGGGTCATCTAAAAGATATATAAAACAAAAAAGGGGAATGCAAAGATTTTCTCCACATAACGGGTGATTCCTTGCCCAAACCACCAGTTCTATATTGAAGAATGGGGTTGATTGAAGAATAGGGTGGATTGAAGAATGGGGTTGATTGAAGAATAGGGTGGATTGAAGAATGGGGTGGATTGAAGAATAGGGTTGTAAATAAGTAACATCAAGAACATCAGGCTTTGTTAGCCACTATAGGGAAAAGGAAATTACTAAGATAACCTTAACAGAACCACCTGGTGGTTACTGGTATGACAACGATCCTAAAGCAAAGTGATGAAGAAATAACCACCAGGGGTCCAAAATACCATTACCACATTTTTGTATGCATACAGGAGGCATTCTCTAAAAACTATGATGTAATGTATGTAATCTGACGAGTATGTATGTTAAAGGACAATATAATCACTGCCTGGCAGAGACACACTTGGAGGAGTGATCCCCCGTGTCTCCCAGCACCGCAATAAAGAATGCCTGCTTGTCAACATAAAACTTTGTTGGTGAGTTCCTGGAGATTTCTCCGAATCAAATGGGACACTCTCTGCTCGACTGCAGGACTTGCTGAGGACAGGGCTTCCTAGGGCCCTCAGGAGTTTTTTCCGGAGGGACCCCTCGACTCATTCGGATCACTGCAGGAGCAGACAAGGACCATCTTCATAAAAGGTATTCTTGTTGTTCGTTTGATATAGTTTTAGTCTCTGTCTCTGTCTCAAGTATTGTAACTGTGTGGAGTGTGTCTGTGGGATCCCGTGTGTGTCAATGCAAGATTGATAATGGGAAATTGGCAGAGTGAAGAGATCTTTAAAAAGAGTCCTTTGGGGTGCATTTTGGCACATTGGAAAGAGCTGGGAGGATTTCCTGGGGCCTCAGTAAATAAGAAAACGTTGGTGAAATATTGTAACAAACGGTGGCCGTTGTATACTCTGGGGGATCAGGAGAAATGGCCTAAAAATTGAACTCTGAATTATAACACATTGTTACAATTAATGTTGTTTTTGAGGCGGCAGGGAAAATGGGAAGAAGTGATGTGTGCAGATATGTTTTTCACTTTAAGAAACGACCTGGAGTGGCAGTTGAAATGTGAAATTAAAATAGCACTGCCTGATTCCTAATTTTGGTTTTGGAAAAGGACAGGGAAAATCAGAAAGCTAAGCTGGGGAGATGTTGTTCAGCCTGTGATATTGGGGGAATGATGTTTAAAGTTAAAAAAAACCCAACCAACCAGAGTAATCAGGAAGATGATAGGTTGGGACCTGATGGAATCCATACACGGGTCCTGAAGGAGCTGGCGAATGAAGTTGCAAAGCCACTGGACATCGCATTTGAAAAATCATGGCAGTCAGGTGAAGTTCCCGACGACTGGAAAAAGGGAAATATAACCCCCATTTTCAAGAAGGGGAAAATGGAAGACCCAGGGAATTACAGACCAGTCGGTCTCACCTCTGTGCCTGGTAAAATCTTGGAGCACATTCTCCTGGACAGCATGCTACGGCACATGAAAAACAACAAGGTGCTTGGGGACAGCCAGCATGGCTTCACTAGGGGGAAATCCTGCCTGACCAATTTGGTGGCCTTCTATGATGGGGCTACAGAACTGATGGATAAGGGTAAAGCAGTTGATGTCATCTACCTGGACTTGTGCAAAGCGTTTGACACTGTCCCACACGACATCCTTCTCTCTAAGTTGGAGAGATATCAATTTGATGGATGGACCACTCGGTGGATAAAGAACTGGCTGGACGGCCGCACACAAAGAGTTGTGGTCAATGGCTCGATGTCCGGCTGGAGACTGGTAACGAGTGGTGTCCCTCAGGGATTGGTGTTGGGACCGGTCTTGTTTAACATCTTCGTCGCTGACATGGACAGTGGGATTGAGTGCGCCCTCATGCCGATGGCACCAAGCTGTGCGGTCCGGTTGATATGTTGGAGGGAAGGGATGCCATCCAGAGGGACCTTGACATGCTTGTGAGGTGGGCTGATGCCAACCTTATGAAGTTCAACCATGACAAGTGCAAGGACCTACACCTGGGTCGGAGCAATCCCAGGCAGAGCTACAGACTGGGCAAAGAAGAGATTCAGAGCGGCCCTGCAGAGAAAGACTTGGGGGTGCTGGTCGATGAGAAAATGAACATGAGCCGGCAGTGTGCGCTCGCAGCCCAGAAAGCCAACCGCATACTGGGCTGCATCAAAAGGAGTGTGACCAACAGGTCAAAGGAGGTGATCCTGCCCCTCTACTCTGCTCTTGTGAGACCTCACCTGGAGTATTGTGTGCAGTTCTGGTGTCCTCAACATAAAAAGGACATGGAACTGCTGGAACAAGTCCAGAGAAGGGCCACGAGGATGATCAGGGGACTGGAGCACCTCCCGTATGAAGACAGGCTGAGGAAGTTGGGGCTGTTCAGCCTGGAGAAGAGAAGGCTGCGTGGAGACCTAATAGCAGCCTTCCAGTACCTGAAGGGGGCCTATAGGGATGCTGGGGAGGGACTCTTCCTCAGGGACTGTAGTGACTGGACAAGGGGTAATGGGTTAAAACTTAAACAGGGGAAGTTTAAATTGGGTATAAGGAGGAAATTCTTTCCTGTTAAGGTGGTGAGACACTGGAATCGGTTGCCCAGGGAGGTTGTGAGTGCTCCATCCGTGGCGGCGTTCAAGGCCGGGTTGGATGAAGCCTTGTGTGGGATGGTTTAGTGTGAGGTGTCCCTGCCCATGGCAGGGGGGTTGGAACTAGATGATCTTGAGGTCCTTTCCAACCCTAACTATTCTATGATTCTATGATTCTATGTATCACAGGTACCTCTGAGAGGAGCACTCTTGGCATCTGCCCTATCTGTTATTGATAAGGAGGAAGAGGTTGCTGTCACTGGCAACAGAGCAGAAGGACTTGAGAATGTTAAAGAAGTGTGGAGAGTGTATAGGAATTGGGAACATGTAGAGAAGAAAGAGCTGAGTCGTGCTATAGGCACAGCTACAGTGGTTGCTTTGGGACAAGTAGAAACTGGTGGAGGGACTAATGTGAGGGGATGAGGAATGTCAGGCAGAGGTCAGAAATTGAGTTCTCCTGTGGATGGGATCAGTGTGCATACTGTAAGGAGTTTGGATGCTGGAAGTGAGACTGCCCTGGGGGGAGTGCCATGGGGTGGCTCTGGTGACTGAATTGGAACTAGACTGCCAGGGACCTGGGCAATCTACCCTAGCAGATCCACTGATTAAATTAAAACTAGAAACTAGAAGAAATAAAGTGGATTTTTTTAGTGGATACAGGAGCAACTTATTTGGCATTAAATCAGAGGAAAATAATTTGTTACAGATGTGGGAGCTACTGGCCACCAAGAAAAAAAAAACAACACAAAAAACAAAACAAAACAAACCAACCAAAAAAAGCATTATTTTTGAAATTTTTAGAGTATAAATTGGTAAAACAAATAGGAATGCGTAAATTCTTATACATGCCAAATTCTCCAAAAATCTTTATTAGGGCAAGAAGCAACTTTTAAAGAAGGCAAAATGGAATTAAGAGTCAAAAACGATGAATTAATTGGAGTTAATTAATTGAGTTTAATTCAACAGAAAAGAAAACAGGAGAACCTCCCTGAAATAGAGGAAATCCTTAATCAGATATATCTGGGCATCTGAAGTTCCAGGTAAGGCAAAAAAATGCTTTGCTTGTTAAAGTAAAAATAAAAGGGGGGCCTGCCCAATTAGAATTAAACAATATCCCTTAAAACTGGAGTATCCAAAGGGAAACAAAGAAGTTTTTTTTTTTTTAATGTGGATTATTACTTGAATGTGAATCAGAATATAATATTCCCATCTTGCCATTAAAGAAATCCGATGGGAAAAGTTACAGATTAGTTCAAGATCTCAGAGCAATCAACAAAATTGTGGACGATATTCATCCAGTAGTAGCTAATCTGTATACCTTATTGACTAAATTGAATACTAATCAGGAGTGGTTTACCGTTCTGGACTTAAAGGATGCATTTTTCTGTCTGCCCCTGGCCAAAGAAGGTCAAAATTTATTTGCTTTTGAATGGGAAAATCCTGAAACAGCTCAATTGGATGGTGTTACCTCAGGGATTTAAAAACAGTCCGACCATTTTCAGAACTCAATTGGCACAAGAATTAGAATCCTGGGAAGCACACGCCCAGACAGGAACTTTACTACAGTATGTGGACAACCTGTTAATTGCTGCCAAAACTGAGAGAGAATGTGTTCAATGGACTGTAGAATTGTTAAACTTCCTGGGGCTAAATGGATACCGGGTATCTAAATTGAAGGTTCAACTAATTTGAACTCGAATACCTTACTTAGGATGCAAAATAACAGGAGGACAACCAGAACTTGGAGCAGCTCAGAAGGAAGCAGTCTGTCAAACACCGTGACTATCCACAGTTAAAGATATCCAGACATTTCTGGGAATGACAGGATGGTGTTATGAGGTATACAGGAATGATTTGTGTCAGCAACTTAGGAGTTCTTGTCACCATTGCACTTTATGTGGAATCGGAACCCATTATGACCATTGTACCTTGTGTGGGAGGTATAGGAATGATCATGACTATGATAAATGTTCCTGTCAATACAATGATGAGAGAGAAGAAACCGAGGAATAATCCCTCTTACTCAACTGCTTTGTTTTTCAAAGGGTGCTTTGTTTAACTGCTTGGAACCGCTTTGCTGTTTAAAGAGTGCTTTGATTAACTGCTTGAATGCTTTAAGGGGGTTACATAACTAAGAGATAGATACATCCTGTTACAGGATAAGTAACCAGATAAGGAATGGAATTTATGGGGCTAAGATGGTGGTTAATTGCATGTGAAAGACATCTCCCCGTTAATGTATGACCAAGAAGTTCAGCAACGTCTTCAGCAGAGAAAGACCCCAGCAACAAGAAAAGAATAATGGAAAGGGGCCACGTCAGCATCCGGGTACAGAAGAAGGGATTGGCTGAGACCCCGGACCAAGAAGTATAAGAGACTAGACCCCAAAGATCCCGGTGTGTGTCTCTGGTGGAGCGGAGACTCCCGGGCACACCCAGCGCTGCCTGCTTATTGCCTCTCAATATTAATCAAAGGTCACACCAATCTATAAGAAGGGCAAGAAGGAGGACCCGGGTAATTATAGACCGGTCAGCCTTACCTCCATCCCTGGAAAGATGATGGAACAACTTATTCTTGACTCCATCACTAGGCATATCAAGGATGAGGGGGTCATTAAGAACAGCCAACATGGTTTTATGAGGGGGAAGTCATGTATGACCAACCTTATAGCCTTCTATGAGGAAGTGACTAGGTGGAGGGATGATGGTAGAGCGGTAGATGTAGTTTTCTTGATTTCAGTAAGGCATTTGATACTGTCTCCCACAGCATCTTCATAGATAAGCTAAGGAAGTGTGGACTAGTGGAGTTCCTCAGGGGTCGGTGCTGGGACCGGTGCTGTTTAATATTTTCATCAATGACCTGGATGAGGGAACTGAGTGCACCCTCAGCAAGTTTGCTGATGACACAAAACTGGGAGGAGTGGCTGACACACCAGAGGACTGTGCTGCCATTCAGGGAGACCTGGACAGGCTGGAGAGTTGGGCGGGGAGAAACTTGATGAAATTTAACAAGGGCAAGTGTAGAGTCTTGCATCTGGGGAAGAACAACCCCATGTACCAGTACAGGTTGGGGGTTGACCTGCTGGAAAGTAGTGAAGGGGAAAGGGACCTGGGGGTCCTGGTGGATAGGAGGATGACCATGAGCCAGCAATGTGCTCTTGTGGCCAAGAAGGCAAATGGCATCTTAGGGTGCATTAGAAAGGGAGTGGTTAGTAGGTCAAGAGAGGTTCTCCTCCCCCTCTACTCAGCCTTGGTGAGGCCGCATCTGGAATATTGCGTCCAGTTCTGGGCCCCTCTGTTCAAGAAGGACAGGGAATTGCTTGAAGGAGTCCAGCGCAGAGCCACAAAGATGATTAAGGGAGTGGAACATCTCCCTTATGAGGAGAGGCTGAGGGAGCTGGGTCTCTTTAGCTTGGAGAAGAGGAGACTGAGGGGTGACCTCATCAATGTTTACAAATATGTAAAGGGTGGGTGTCAGGATGATGGAGCTAGGCTTTTTTCAGTGATATCCAGTGATAGGACAAGGGGCAATGGGTGTAAACTGGAGCATAGGAAGTTCCACGTTAACATCAGGAAGAACTTCTTTACTGTAAGAGTGACAGAGCACTGGAACAGGTTGCCCAGGGGGGTTGTGGAGTCTCCTACACTGGAGATATTCAAGGCCCGCCTGGACAAGTTCCTGTGTGATGTACTGTAGGTTACCCTGCTCTTGCAGGGGGGTTGGACTAGATGATCTTTTTAGGTCCCTTCCAACCCTTGGGATTCTGTGATTCTGTGATTCTGTAATAAAATAATTGAATCAGGTCATGGCTAAGATGAAATTTTTATAACAGTGTCAACTCCGGATCCATGATTATGGTGTTCTGATGAGACCCTTATATGAGCTGCTAAAAGAAAATTCAACCTTTCTAAAACGGACAGATCAAGCTGAAGAAGCGTATAAAAGTTTAAAGACAGAACTCATAAGAGTTCCAGCTCTGGGGCTCCTGGACATAACTAAACACTTTTGGCTATATTCCCATGAGAAACAGCGAATCGCCTTGGGAATTTTGGCTCAAAGTTTGGGACCTTATAAAAGAGCAATGGCCTATTTTTCAAAACAACTGGATGAACAAAGTAAAGGCTGGCCTGGATGCTTGAGAACAGTGGCAGCAGTTATCTTAAACATCCAAGAGGCCCAAAAATTTACACTGGAACAAAAGATTGACATGTTAGTATCACATGCAGTATCAGCAATCCTAGAACAAAAAGGTACATGTTGACTATTGCCATCATGTTCCTTGAAGTATCAAGCTGATACGCGGATTGACTCCACAACTCCACAATCTCTGTTGGGATGATGGTTGGAGGGAACTCAGGGCCAGTCGCTGGTGACCTGAAGACATCTAATTGATGGGCTATAAAAGTATTACACAGCAGGCAACAGCATACAATTAAGTTCATTGACTGTTTTCCCCTAAAATCAAATCCCCTTGAGGTATACATCAGACTTCCCCATCTTCCCGCATTACCCACCAAGTATATCCGGGTCCCTGAGAAAAAGCAATCCCACGAGTGGGTTTGCCTTTACCTGAAGCAGGAATAACCCAAACTGTCTTCCCCAGCAAATTCTTCATGTGCACCACAGGAACTTTGTCCCCCTCTACAATATGTATAAGTTCTGACTGGGCTGGGCCAGCTCTATTGGCTGATCCTCTAGTGTTAACCAACCAGGTAAGTTGGCCTTTGGTAAGTGTGTATCCCAATGCTTGAAAGTTCCCCCACCCATTGCTCTCAGTGTGGTTTTTAACAGCCCATTGTACCGTTCAATTTTCCCAGAGGCTGACATATGGGATGCCCTACACTCAAGGGCTACCAATAAGTCACCCCAAATTGGAGGATGTGACTATCCAATGCTGTATTACTGTTTTGAATAAAAACATACAAGAACACAGAGCCAAAGGTATGCTATCTCAAAGCACTCCTTTGGAATTTTCAATACATAAGATTCAACCAGGGGACAGGGTATTGATAAAAAGCTGGAAAGAAGATAGTCTATCCCCTCATTGGGAAGGACCATTTTTTGTTCTTTTAACTACAGAAACGGCGATAAGGACCGCTGAAAAAGGATGGACACATGCGTCATGAGTAAAAGGACCCATAAAAGAATGGAAAGTTGTGACTGAACCCGGGGACACCAAGCTAACCCTCAAGAGGACTTAAAACAAGTAACTGAGGGAATTCGTATTGACTCCTGTAAATATGATATGAAAAATGCAGGTATAACTGAAATTATTTTAAGAAACCATAGTATAAGGGCCAGTACCAGTCCATATCCTATATGCAAACGCTGCAATTTGTATATTAGGGTAAGGTATCCCAACTGTTCAAAATATATTATTACTCGTAGAGGAGACCAAGAACAATTTCTGAGGAATCAATTACAGTTCTTTTGCATTCGGTGTGAAACTACCACCTCGTTGGAACAATTGTTGTGGGTCAAATCTGTAATAGCCAACGGGAAATATACCTTTAACCTGCCAGAGGGGGCAAGACCAGAGGGAATTGGTGCTGCAGCTGGAAAGGTCTGCCGAGGGCTGCAACCCCTGGGGCTGCGACCGCTGAGCACTATGATCCTGACCGGACCTCTTTTGGTGTTGGTTCCGATGGGAACCATATGGGAAAATGCCGTGGTTTCTAAAAACATTCACAACAACTGCAGTGAATGCATTACCACAACTAGACGAGGGAGAGTAACCTCTCAAACGTTGATCTATCACACCGTGTATGAATGTAAAGGAACAATAATCGGCTACTGTATACCCGACCAAACCCAATATGGGCTTTGTAAAGAAGAAAAAAATAAAATGGTATGTTTTAATCCAGAAGAGCTTCCCTATCAATATTGGGTAGAAATGAGAACAAATTCAGAAGAAGGAAGATTAATCGGAACAAGTGCAGTTATAACCAATTTAAGTACCTCAGTGTCAATAATTTTTGATGCATGTGATATTATAGATGATGATCTAGATACTAATTGTGGAAGTTTAGAGTGGAGGCGGTATTATAGTAACCAACCAAAATACATTTTCCCAGGTGGGCATCAATGTCACGTAGATCCTGATTAAGTACCTAGTCACAAAAACTAGGTATCAGTCATCACACCTTTGTGGAAGAAGAGGATGGTCTTGTGTATGTTGGGATACTGCAGGCTGGGGATATGATTATCAATATAAAACCCTACGAGCTTCAATAGCAAAATTACAAACTAACAGTAGCTGTACAACCCATACCTGCAATCCAGTAAATTTAACTCTCATAGATTTGAAAATTTGGAAACAGAGGCAAGTAAGTGAAATTGGACTTAAGATACATGGAACTGGAGAGGACCCAGGTGTGGTTATTAGTATTAAAATCAAAGAAAAATATAGAGAATCAATGCAACACCACTTATTATTCAATTCCTTCTATCATGAAATGGAAACGGTAATCCAATATGAAATTCCCACAGTTGCTAAAAATCTCTTTATAAATCTTGCTGAAAATGTAGCTAAAGTGTTGAATGTAACTAACTGCTATGTTTGTGGGGGAACTAACCAGGGAGAGAGATGGCCCTGGGAGGCAATGGAGAGTAATATAAGCAACCCTACAATCTGGAAAAATCAAGGAGGGAACAATAGAAAATAACAACGGATCTTGCAAACAAGTATAATTGGTAAAAGCTGTTGGCAAAACTTAGAAAATGGTGGAAAACCAGTAGGAAATTTACTTTGTGAAGGGGGTTATATGTGGAACAGAACCAAGAAAAACTGGGAAAAATGGGGAGATCCTATAGAAATAAATCAGCGATTCAGTAACTGGACTAATGGAACTAATATACCAAACAGTTGGCCCACTCCAGATGGACACTATTGGATCTGCGGTAAAATAGCCTTTGCATTTTTACCTCAAAATTGGACGGGATCATGTATAATAGGAACAATCAGACCTAGTTACTTTTTATTACCTATAAGCCGAGGGGAACGCTTGGGAGTCCAATTATACACAGAAACAGATGAACTAAGGAAAAAACAATTTAAAAGAGAACTGCAAATCGGTAATTGGAAGGATAATGAGTGGCCACCTGAATGAATAATCTCTTACTATGATCCGGCAACTTGGGCTGAAGATGGGTCCTGGGGATATAGGACCCTTATATATATGCTGAATAGAATTATAAGGTTACAAGCTGTAGTAGAAATAGCAGTAAATAAAACAGGAGATACATTAGGATTAGTTGCAAAGCAAAATACTAAAATGAGAACTGCAATATATCAGAATCGCCTGGCTCTAGATTATTTATTAGCTCAGGAAGGAGGCGTTTGTGGAAAATTTAATCTTAGTAATTGTTGTCTAGAAATAGATGATGAAGGAAAAGCCATAAATGAACTTATAAGAGAAATGAAGAAAATAGCTCATGTTCCATTACAAACGTGGAATGGAATTAATTTTAGAGGACTAGGATTGATACGCGGATTGACTCCACAACTCGTTAAAGTTGTCAACCCTTCAATCCCGTCTGTCAACATGTCTGTCTGCCCCAGCACCCATCCCATGCTCAAACGCAGGAACTGCGGGAGCTCCCCTCCTTTCCCCCTTGGTATTTCCTTTTTTATTTATTTGTTTATTTAATTTTTTTTTCCACAGGTGCTCACCCTGCTCTGCAGGGTTTACAGATGCCTACCTCTGCAACAGCACTTCCGGTTCAACCCCTTCTTAACTCTGAATGTGAATGTGCTGCTTGTTGCCAGTGATAGCAATTTCTTATTTCTTATGGGACAAATAATGACCCAAATATTTCACTTTTTCCTCCACAAATTGTAACTTTTCTTGTGATACCCGTAGGCCCTTTTGTGCGAGAAAGTTTAGAAATCGAATGCTTTCTTTTCTTACATCCTCCTTATTATTCCCTGCTATGAGCAGATCATCTACATACTGTAACAGCACGTTCCCCGTTTGTACCTGGTATTCTTTTAAGAGCTCTTCCAGGTATGTTTTTAGCCCATACCTCTGGGAATATCTGATCCAGTATATCTTCAATCTGACTTCTCCCTCGACATGATTAGTGATCAAAATTAAGCTTTTAACATCTCTACATACTGTTGGTCCTTTACTTTTAAAGTGATCTCGCCTCCTTTGAAAGTAATGGTCGCTCCCAAGTGTTCTAACAAATCTCTCCCCAAAAGAGCTTTTGCAGAGTTAGGCATATACAAAAACTTATGGATGCCCCATTGTTTTCCCAATTGATATTTCAGTAGTTTACAAAAATAAGCCTTTTCACCTTGGCCAGTCACCCCTTTTATCATCATATAATCATCCCCAAAGGTATTAAAGCTTTGTTTAAAACTGAATACATTGCACCAGTATCAACCAAAAATTCCATTATAACCAGTGGATCTGCTAGGGAAGATTCCCCTGGTCCCGTCAGCCTAGTTCCAATTCAGTCACCCGAGCCACCCCATGGCACTCCCACTAGGGTTGTCTCACTCCCAGCGTCCAAACTCCTCATAGCACTCACACCGATCCGGTTCCACAGAAGAGGAGGTCACTCCCCCACTTCTGTCCGACATTCGTCCTCCACCAGTTTTAAAGCAACCAGCGCAGCCGTGGCTGTAGCACGACCCAGCTTTTTCTTTTCTACCTATTTCCAATTCCTATACACTCTCCATGCTTCCTCCTTCACTCCCATCCACATTTATTCATCAACCGTTCAATCCCGCCTGTCAACATGTCTGTCTGCCTGCCCCAGCACCTATCTCATGCTCAAACACAGGAACTGCGGGAGCTTCCCTCCTTTCCCCCTTGGTTTTCCCTTTTTTATTTATTTATTTATTTATTATTTTTCACAGGTGCTCACCCTGCTCTGCAGGGGTTACAGATGCCTGAGTCTGCAACAGCACTTCTGGTTTAACCCCTTCTTAACCCTGAATGTGAATGTGCTGCTTGTTGCCAGTGACAGCAATTTCCTCCTCCTTATCAATACCTGATAGGACAGAGGCAGAGGGTGCTCCTCTCGGGGGTACCTGTGATGTATAATTTTCTTGATGACTGTTCCAATATCACAGGCTGAACAACATCTCTCCAGCTTAGCTTTCTGTTTTTTCCCTGTCCTTTTCCAAAACCAAAATTAGGGATCTGGCAGAGTTCTATTAATTTCACATTCTGTCTGCCACTCCAGGTGCTTTCTTAAAGCGAAACATATCTGCATACATTACTTCATTGCATTTTCCTGGCCACCTCAAAACCAACATAAATTGTAAAAAAAATGCATTAGAATTCAGAGTTCCATTTTTAGGCCATTTTCCCTGATTTTCCAAAGTTTATAAAGGCCACCATTGATTACAATATTTTACCAATGTTTTCTTGTTTACCGAGCCCCCAGAAGAACCTCCCAGTTCTTTCCAATGTGCCAAAATGTAACCCAATGGGCTTTTCTTCAGAATTCCCTTGTTTTGACCGGTTCCCATTTCAAACAATCTCTTACAAATCTCCATAGCTTCTCTTTCCCAGTGCTCTGCAAATGCACTTAAAATATGAGAGCACCTACACACAATTTTTATGATATTCTCAGGGGATTCAGTAAGATAGTATCTCTGGGTTCTGCAGATCAACTCCCCTGTCATTAGAACATAGTTTCAGGTCCAGCAAAATTTACACTGCCCTAGTATCCACAGCAGGTTCCACTGTTCAAAACTTATTATGCACTCATATGTCAGGTTACGAAGGTTTTCCTAATATCCCCCGTTGATTGTCCCAAAAAGAGAGACATTAATTGTTGTATTCCCATTTTATTTTTTTTTTCCTTTGTAACCACATCTTCTCAAATTTTCTTTGATACCTTTTATAAACCCTTTCTCAGTTTTCCATTCTAACTTCCCGGAAGTCCGCCAGGATTTTGTGGCTTTTCTCCACAAAGTAATCTTTTATTTCTGGTCACCGATTAGATAATTATAATTTTCTACCTGGCAGTGTTTTGTAAGACACCCCGAGCAGTATCTGCCCCACCGGTGTCCTGAGTGGCAATATCCACGTGAAATGCCACCCGTCACATACTGTTACACTCCTACAAGGCACATACTCTCACAGGGCATATAGGAAATTCCCTTGCCCTTTCTGAGCTGCTTGATGGTTATACACAGACAAGACATAGGACAGAAAAACATAAGCGCTTCGTCCGTCTCCGGCCGCTCCCCTCGCGGAGACACGGAACCGCGGATTAGGACTCCACACTCGCTTCGTAGCTACGCTACGTCTCAGTCACACAGAAACACATGGGATCCCACACACTCACGCTATGGTTCCGCTTATGCTTCTCCTGCTTCCTACACGGTCATTAGCAGGTCCGCCCTGGATCCCAAAACTTGGGATGCAGCGAAAACCCGGGCTCGCCCGATCCGCCTCCAGGATCGCTTGCAGCCGCGCTATCGGTCGACAAGCCCCCCCAGCTTGCAAGCCCTACCTGCCACGGAGAACTCCGCTGTGCGCCAGACGTCTCTGCACGCCTTACCAGCAGCCCCGGGCCACGCGTACGCCCTACAGGCCCCCCAAAGTACCTAAATTCCAAGCATACCGCCTCTCCGCAGCCGGCGCAGGTCGCTGTCTGTCCCCGCTGTGAGCGGATGAGAAGCGGAGCTCCTCCAGGCAAGCGGCCTGGGGGGGGGGGGGGGGGGGTTTAGGATATCCGCTCCTCACCCGATCCTGCAGCCGGACAGAGGCCTCCTGCCTGGCTCGCCAAATTGATACGCGGATTGACTCCACAACTCGTTAAAGTTGTAAAGTAGGTATGCTTTATTCAGCGCTGAGGTGCATGGGGATCGTTCCTCCAAAGTATGCACCCCCAGGGGCGTTTTTCCTTTACATTTATTCCCTTACGCCTATACATATTTAGTATCTGTCCCCGCTTCATATTATACCTTCTTTTTCTTTTGTTTAGTTTTTATCTCATTCAGTGGGTAAAGTCTAGCTCCCGGCCTTTTTAGCCACACTTCCGCATATTGACTCTCCTCAGGGTTAAGGGTTTTTTTATTATTAACCCAGAGGTTTAATTGCTGTCTTACCCAATCTTCTTCTGACCCATAGACTAGCCAAAAAAACATTTTTAAAAATCTTCTTCCCTCCCCATATCTTAGTACAATATTCTATCAGTTTTTTGCTTATCTTTCCCTAGGGTTCCAGGGAAATATCTCCAATTGTCTAAGATATATGCCAGAGGGGTATTCTTAGGTACAATGGGTACCCTTCCCATGGGAGTCTAAGGCTTGCTGCCCTTCACCCCCATCTTCTGGAATATCCACAAATATACACTCACTCGCTCCCCCTTGTTCCTGGCCCAGTCCCTCGCGGGAGATGGGAAACGCAGTACTTAAGGGTCCACACTCGCTTGGTTCAGTATATCAAACCTCTCATTCGTTATATTCCAGGAAACCCAATCCCGCCCGAACGGCAAACCCGCGAACAATTTCGCCGCGAACAATTTCGCTCTGCGAATAATTTCACAGAATCACAGAATCCCAAGGGTTGGAAGGGACCTAAAAAGATCATCTAGTCCAACCCCCCTGCAAGAGCAGGGTAACCTACAGTACATCACACAGGAACTTGTCCAGGCGGGCCTTGAATATCTCCAGTGTAGGAGACTCCACAACCCCCCTGGGCAGCCTGTTCCAGTGCTCTGTCACTCTTACAGTAAAGAAGTTCTTCCTGATGTTAACGTGGAACTTCCTATGTTCCAGTTTACACCCATTGCCCCTTGTCCTATCACTGGATATCACTGAAAAAAGCCTAGCTCCATCATCCTGACACCTACCCTTCACATATTTGTAAACATTGATGAGGTCACCCCTCAGTCTCCTCTTCTCCAAGCTAAAGAGACCCAGCTCCCTCAGCCTCTCCTCATAAGGGAGATGTTCCACTCCCTTAATCATCTTTGTGGCTCTGCGCTGGACTCCTTCAAGCAATTCCCTGTCCTTCTTGAACAGAGGGGCCCAGAACTGGACGCAATATTCCAGATGCGGCCTCACCAAGGCTGAGTAGAGGGGGAGGAGAACCTCTCTTGACCTACTAACCACTCCCTTTCTAATGCACCCTAAGATGCCATTTGCCTTCTTGGCCACAAGAGCACATTGCTGGCTCATGGTCATCCTCCTATCCACCAGGACCCCCAGGTCCCTTTCCCCTTCACTACTTTCCAGCAGGTCAACCCCCAACCTGTACTGGTACATGGGGTTGTTCTTCCCCAGATGCAAGACTCTACACTTGCCCTTGTTAAATTTCATCAAGTTTCTCCCCGCCCAACTCTCCAGCCTGTCCAGGTCTCGCTGAATGGCAGCACAGTCCTCTGGTGTGTCAGCCACTCCTCCCAGTTTTGTGTCATCAGCAAACTTGCTGAGGGTGCACTCAGTTCCCTCATCCAGGTCATTGATGAAAATATTAAACAGCACCGGTCCCAGCACCGACCCCTGAGGAACTCCACTAGTCACAGACCTCCAGCTAGATTCTGCGCCATTGACCAC
This sequence comes from Lathamus discolor, assembly GCF_037157495.1. NCBI lineage: Eukaryota > Metazoa > Chordata > Aves > Psittaciformes > Psittacidae > Lathamus > Lathamus discolor. The sequence continues at coordinate 501,675 of NW_027069096.1, read as the reverse complement.
AACTCTCTGCCTTCTTCCTTTCAACCAGTTCTCGATCCACCTCACTACTTGATCGTCAAGCCCACACTTCCTCAGCTTATCTATGAGGATGCTGTGGGAGACAGTATCAAATGCCTTACTGAAATCAAGAAAAACCACATCTACCGCTCTACCATCATCCCTCCACCTAGTCACTTCCTCATAGAAGGCTATAAGGTTGGTCATACATGACTTCCCCCTCATAAAACCATGTTGGCTGTTCTTAATGACCCCCTCATCCTTGATATGCCTAGTGATGGAGTCAAGAATAAGTTGTTCCATCATCTTTCCAGGGATGGAGGTAAGGCTGACCGGTCTATAATTACCCGGGTCCTCCTTCTTGCCCTTCTTATAGATTGGTGTGACCTTTGCCATCCGCCAATCCTCAGGCACCTCGCCCATTTCCCACGACTTACCAAAGATGATGGAAAGTGGCCTAGCAATGACCTCCGCCAGCTCCCTCAGCACCCGTGGGTGCATTCCATCCGGACCCATCGATTTACAGATGTCCAGTTTGCATAGCTGATCCCTAACCCAATCCTCATCTACCAAAGCAAACTCCTCCTTTGTCCTGACTCCTTCTGGGGCTATAGAAATCCGGGGCCCTCGGGGAGAGTCTGCAGGAGTAAAGAAAGAGGCAAAGAAGGCATTCAGCACCTCTGCCTTCTTTATATCCTCTGTCTCCAGGGTACCCACTTCGTTCAGCAGTGGGCCTATATTGCCTCTTGTGTTAGTTTTATTTGCTATGTATTTGAAGAAGCCCTTTCTATTGTCTTTAACCCGACTAGCAAGATTGAGTTCCAAGGAGGCCTTAGCTGTCCTAATTGCCTCCCTACATCCTCTAACAACTGTCCTATATTCCTCCCAAGCGGCCAGCCCCTCCTTCCATAATCCATAGATTCTCCTTTTCCACTTGAGTTTGCCCAGCAGCTCCTTGTTTAACCACGCCGGTCTCCTAGATCCCTTACTTGACTTCCTACTCATTGGGACGCTCCGATCCTGAGCTTGGAAGAAGCGGTCCTTGAATGCTAACCAACTATCTTGAGCCCCTTTACCGCCTAGTACACTTTCCCATGAGACTTCCCTTAGCAGTTGACTGAAGAGGCCAAAGTTGGCCCTTCGGAAATCCAGAACTGTGGCTTTGCTAGGTATTCTATTCCTCCCACACAGGATCCTAAACTCCACCATCTCATGGTCACTGCAGCCAAGGCTGCCATTGACCGTCACCACTTCGACCAAACCCTCCTTGTTGGCGAGTACTAAATCTAGCAGCGCTGCTCCCCTAGTTGGTACGTCCACCATTTGCATTAAGAAATTATCATCAATGCACTCGAGGAACCTCCTAGACTGTGAATGACTGGCTGTGTGAGTCTTCCAGCAAATATCGGGGTAATTAAAGTCCCCCACGACGACTAAGGCATGTAGCCGCGAGGCTACTTCCAGTTGCCTGTAGAAAGCCTCATCAACTCCTTCGTGCTGATCAGGAGGTCTGTAATAGACCCCCACAACTGTATCACCCGTGCCAGTCAGCCCCTTGATTCTTACCCACAGACATTCCACTTGCTCCTCATCCGACCCCGGACAGAACTCAATACATTCTAGTTGCTCTCTCACGTAAAGAGCAACTCCACCACCTCGCTTCGCTGACCTATCTTACTTACGCGTCCTGCGTCTTCGTCCGGACTCCCGTGCACAGAATTTTATGGGATTTTACCAGTTTCTCCTTTGCTCATTATTCTAGAATTTAGGTTCGTTGGTAAGGATGAGGTAAGCTGTTGGTCGCGGGGCCGCGAAATGTCGCGGGGCGCCTCCCCGGAGGACCAAAGCCCACCGTTCCTAATCCGAGTCACGGCACCAGAAAATTGTTATAAATTAAGACCACAACGGATCATAATCCAATTAAAATTTTATTAATTATAGCAAGTAGAATATGAGCAAAGACAGCGCTGGACAACAGGGGAGTCTGCGCTCTGCCAACTGCCGTCCTGAGCAGTTCAAACAGTCCCTTTTTATACATCTTTACTTCCGTGTTCATGAAGTAGTGGAGGTACTCTGCGCATGCTTCAGCTGTTGTTAGGGGGTCGTTTTCTGCCTCCTGATGGTCGTTGAGGCCGAAGTAAAAAGTCTTCCTCTTTTGTCCCATTGTTGACCCCTCTACTCCTATGTCCTTATATGGAGTTGGTCGTCTTATCTCTGCCAGTTCCTGGAACATCTTGCAGTTATCTTATGTTTGCATAAGCAGTCTCTGGTTTAGTTGGTGTAAGCGATTGTGGTTATCTTATCTTGTGTATGCTGTGTCTGGTGGCTGTTTGCCTAACCTTTACATTGGGCTTAACATAAATCTTAATAAACAATACCCTAGACTATAGTTTCTCACACAGGGGATTGTATAAGAGAGCTAGAATAATTCCTTGCTTAAACAAAAGTATTGTCTGTTGTAAACACCTATCATGTCTACTAAGCAGAACAAAGGCACAAACTACTGATAAGGGGAGGAGACAGAGGCCTGGTTCTATTGATAAGCAACTATTGATAAGGAAAAGCAGATGTCTGGGTCTATTGATAAGGGGGAGAAGCAGATGATTTATGGCTGAGATACCAACCAAACCCTAAAGCCATGCGCGAAGATTAAAAGGTGAAAAGTTTAAGAAGAGGAAGACTCATTTACTTCATCTTGAGACCCCTGCCCATGACCAGAGGGGGGCACTGCGCAGGCGCAAAGGACCTTCTAGCTCAGTATAATACGAAGCGGGGACAGATACTAAATATGAATAGGCATATCAGTAATCTAATGCATATGTATGCCTTAAGGGAATAAATGTAAAGGAAAAACGACCCTGGGTGTGCATACTTTGGAGGAACGATCCCCATGCACCTCAGAGCTGAATAAAAAGCAAACCTACTTTACAACTTTAACGAGTTGTGGAGTCAATCCGTGTATCAATTTGGCGAGCCAGGCAGGAGGCCTCTGTCCGGCTGCAGGATCGGGTGAGGAGCGGACATCCTAGGCTCCCCAGGCCGCTTGCCTGGAGGAGCTCCGCTTCTCATCCGCTCACTGCGGGGACAGACAGCGACCTGCGCCGGCTGCGGAGAAATGGTATGCTTGGAATTTAGGTACTTTAGGGGGCCTGTAAAGCGTACGCGTGGCCTGGGGCTGCTGGTAAGGCATGCAGAGGCGTCTGGCGCACAGCGGAGTTCCCCTTGGCAGGTAGGGCTTGCAAGCTGGGGGCTCGTCGACCGATAGCACGGCTGCGAGCGATTCTGAAGGCGGATCGGGCGAGCCCGGGTTTGCGCTGCATCCCAAGTTTTGGGAGCCAGGACGGACCTGCTAAGGGAAGCAGGTGAAGGGTAGGCGAGCCCACCAGGTCTCCGCTGCATCTCAGATTCTGAGAACCAGGACGGACCTGCTACCATAAGAGGCAGGAGAAGGGTAAACGGAACCATAATGTGAGTGTGTGGGATCCCATGTGTTTCTGTGTGACTGAGACGTAGCGCAGCTACGAAACGAGTGTGGAGTCCTAATCTGCGGTTCCGTGTCTCCGCGAGGGGAGCGGCCGGAGACGGACGAAGCGCTTATGTTTTTCTGTCCTATGTCTTGTCTGTGTATAACCATCAAGCAGCTCAGAAAGCGGGGGAAGGTCCGGCTACCCCTCCCGCAGTGGATAACTTTACGAAATACAAGGGCAAGGGAATTCCCTATGTGCCTTGTGGGACTGCAACTGTATGCGACGGGTGGCATTCCACGTGGATATTGTGGCTGTGTGCCCTGTGGGAGTATGTGACTTGTGGGAGTGTAACTGTATGTGATGGGTGGCATTTCACGTGGATATTGTGGCAGTGCTTTTAGTATGTATCCCACTTTTATAGCCACTCAGGGTAGTGGGGCAGATACTGCTGGGGGTGTCTTATGAAACGCTGGTGGGTTTGTGGAGAAAAGCCACAAAATCCTGGTGGACTTCCGGGAAGTTAGAAAGGAAAACTGAGAAAGGGTTTATAAAAGGTATCAAAGAAAATTTGAGAAGATGTGGTTACAAAGGAGAAAATAAAATGGGAATACAACAGTTAATGTCTCTCTTTTTGGGACAATCCACGGGGGGATATTAGGAAAAACTTCGTAACCTGACATACGAGTGCATATGAAATTTCCTATGGCAATTTCTTATTTCTTATGGGAGAAAAGAAAGAATGGTTTACTCACATCTGGGAGTCCTAAGGCTGGTGCCAACCTCAAGGCGTTTTTAATTGGTGGAAGGCTCAAGTCACTTCTCTTGTCACTGAAGATTCTTGTAACCCCCATTTTCAAGAAGGGGAAAATGGAAGACCCAGGGAATTACAGACCAGTCAGTCTCACCTCTGTGCCTGGTAAAATCTTGGAGCACATTCTCCTGGACAACATGCTAAGGCACATGAAGAACAACAAGGTGCTTGGTGACAGCCAGCATGGCTTCACTAGGGGGAAATCCTGACTGACCAATTTGGTGTCTTTCTATGATGGGGCTACAGAATTGATGGATAAGCGTAAAGCAGTTGACGTCATCTACCTGGACTTGTGCAAAGCGTTTGACACTGTCCCACACGACATCCTTCTCTCTAAATTGGAGAGATATCAATTTGATGGATGGACCACTCGGTGGATAAAGAACTGGCTGGACGGCCGCACACAAAGAGTTGTGGTCAATGGCTCGATGTCAGGCTGGAGACCGGTGACGAGTGGTGTCTCTCAGGGATCGGTGTTGGGACCAGTCTCGTTTAACATCATCGTCACTGACATGGACAGTGGGATTGAGTGCGCCCTCAGCAACTTTGCCGATGACACCAAGCTGTGTGGTCCGGTTGATATGCTAGAGGGAAGGGATGCCATCCAGAGGGACCTTGACACGCTTGTGACGTGGGCTGATGCCAACCTTATGAAGTTCAACCACGACAAGTGCAGGGTCCTACACCTGAGTCTGAGCAATCCCAGGCACGGCTACAGACTGAGCAAAGAAGAGATACAGAGCAGCCCTGCAGAGAAGGACTTGGGGGTGCTGGTCGATGAGAAAATGAACATGAGCCGGCAGTGTGTGCTCGCAGCCCAGAAAGCCAACTGTATCCTGGGCTGCATCAAAAGGAGCATGACCAGCAGGTCGAAGGAGGTGATCCTGCCCCTCTACTCTGCTCTTGTGAGACCTCACCTATAGTATTGTGTGCAGTTCTGGTGTCCTCAACATAAAAAGGACATGGAACTCCTGGAACAAGTCCAGAGGAGGGCCACGAGGATGATCAGGGGACTGGAGCACCTCCCGTATGAAGACAGGCTGAGGAAGTTGGGGCTTTTCAGCCTGGAGAAGAGAAGGCTGTGTGGAGACCTAATAGCAGCCTTCCAGTACCTGAAAGGGGCCTATAGGGATGCTGGGGAGGGACTCTTCCTCAGGGACTGTAGTGACAGGACAAGGGGTAATGGGTTAAAACTTAAACAGGGGAAGTTTAGATTGGATATAAGGAGGAAATTCTTTCCTGTTAGGGTGGTGAGACACTGGAATCGGTTGCCCAGGGAGGTTGTGAGTGCTCCATCCGTGGCGGCGTTCAAGGCCAGTTTGGATGAAGCCTTGTGTTGGATGGTTTAATGAGAGGTGTCCCTGTCTATGGCAGGGGGGTTGGAACTAGATGATCTTGAGGTCCTTTCCAACCCTAACCATTCTATGATTCTATGATTCTATATAGAGACTTAACAATTAGTCCATGATGGTAGATCCACAATCTACACCATCCTGTCATACTGTCCAGGCCACACAGGCCTCTTCTGTCTGGGTAGCTATTAGGATGTCATCTATGTACTGCAGTAACTTCTTCCGGTGGGGCTTCCGAGGACTCTAAGACTTTTGAAAGTTGTTCTCCAAACAGGGTGAGACTGTTCTTAAATCCCTGAGGCAACACCATCCACATGAGATGGATTTTGCAACTACTCTTAGGGCTTTTCCATTCAAATGCAAAGATCTTCTGGCTGGCTTCGTGGAGAGGGAGGCAAAAGAAAGCATCCTTCAAATCCAGAACAGTAAATCAAGTTAGCTCTGATGTTGTATGAATTTACTATTACAGGGTAGTTATTTTATTAACAGCCCATAAGTCCTGTACCACCCGGTATTACCCATAAGGTTTACAAACAGGTAAAATAGGGGTGTTAAAATCAGATTGGCACTCTTTTAGCAGTCCTAGCTGTAGGAAATTCTCAGTCATTTGGAAAAAATTCCTTCCCTATCTTCCCTCTGCAGGGGGTATTGTTTAATCCTGACTGGCTGTTTTCTCTCCTTGAGCTTATCTGTATCGGGGGTGCATTTTGGCCCTTCCAGGTATATTTGTAGCCCATACCCCTGGGAATACCTGATCCAGTATATCTTCAATCTGACTTCTCCCTTGACATGATTAGTGATCAAAATTAAGCTTTTAACATCTCTATATACTGTTGGTCGTTTACTTTTAAAGTGATCTCGCCTCCTTTGAAAGTAATGGTCGCTCCCAAGTGTTCTAACAAATCTCTCCCCAAAAGAGCTTTTGGGGAGTTAGGCATATACAAAAACTTATGGATGCCCCATTGTTTTCCCAATTGATATTTTAGTAGTTTACAAAAATAAGCCTTTTCACCTTGGCCAGTTGCCCCTTTTATCATCATATAATCGTCCCCAAAGGCATTAAAGCGTTGTTTAAAACTAAATACGTTGCGCCCGTATCAACCAAAAATTCCATTTCCCTTTTTTTTCTTTCTTTTGTCCCCTAGCTCCATTATAACCAGTGGATCTGCTAGGGAAGATTCCCCTGGTCCCCGTCAGCCTAGTTCCAATTCAGTCACCCGAGCCACCCCATGGCACTCCCACTAGGGCAGTCTCACTCCCAGCGTCCAAACTCCTCATAGCACTCACACTGATCCGGTTCCACAGAAGAGGAGGTCACTCCCCCACTTCTGTCCGACATTCGTCCTCCACCAGTTTCAAAGCAACCAGCGCAGCCGTGGCTGTAGCACGACCCAGCTTTTTCTTTTCTACCTATTTCCAATTCCTATACACTCACCATACTTCCTCCTTCACTCTCATCCACATTTATTCATCAACCCTTCAATCCCGTCTGTCAACATGTGTGTTTGTCTGCCCCAGCACCCATCCCATGCTCAAACACAGGAACTGTGGGAGCTCCCCTCCTTTCCCCCTTGGTTTTCCCTTATTTATTTATTTATTTATTATTTTTCACAGGTGCTCACCCTGCTCTGCAGGGGTTACAGATGCCTGACTCTGCAACAGTACTTCTGGTTTGACCCCTTCTTAACTCTGAATGTGAATGTGCTGCTTGTTGCCAGTGTGTCGTGGTTTAAACCCAACCAGAAACCTCGTTTGCTCACTCCCCCCCCTTCTTTCCCTCCCCCTGCTTCTGGAGGGACGAAGAGGAGAATCAAAAAAAATGCAACTCCCACGGGTCGAGATAAGAACAGCCCAGTAACTAAGGTATAACACAAATCACTGCTGCTGCCACTAATAATAATAGTGCTAAAGGAAATAACAAGAGGAAAGAATACAACACCTCAACACCAGCCGTCCAATAACTCGCCCCACTCCCCCCAGCCAAGCACTGACCGATACCTCCTCCAACCCTGCAGTCCCTCTACCCCTTCCGGGTCACTCCAAGTTACATCCTGGGCATGACGTGCTGTGGTATGGAATACCTCTTTGGTCAGTTTGGGTCAGGTGTCCTGTCTCTGCTTCCTCCCGGCCTCCCCTCCTCCCTGGCAGAGCATGGGGCTCAGAAAGTCCTTGGCCAGACCAAACATTCGAGCAGCAACTGAAAACATCGGCGTTATCACCAGTGTTCCAAGGCCAAAAGATCAAAACACAGCACTGTACTAGCTCCTAAGAAGGAGAAAAATGACTGCTGCTGCTCAACCCAGGACACAGTGATAGCAATTTCCTCCTCCTTATCAATACCTGATAGGACAGAGGCAGAGGGTGCTCCTCTCGGGGGTACCTGTGATACATAAATTTCTTGATGACTGTCCCAATATCACAGGCTGAACAACATCTCTCCAGCTTAGCTTTCTGGTTTTCCCTGTCCTTTTCCAAAACCAAAATTAGGGATCTGGCAGAGTTATATTAATTTCACATTCTGTCTGCCACTCCGGGTGCTTTCTTAAAGTGAAACATATCTGCATACATTACTTCATCGCATTTTCCTGGCCACCTCAAAACCAACATAAATTTTAAAAAATGTATTAGAATTCAGAGTTCCATTTTTAGGCCATTTTTCCTGATTTTCCAAAGTATATAAAGGCCACCATTGGTTACAATATTTTACCAACGTTTTCTTGTTTACCGAGCCCCCAGAAGAACCTCCCAGTTCTTTCCAATGTGCCAAAATGTAACCCAATGGGCTTTTCTTCAGAATTCCCTTGTTCTGACCGGCTCCCATTTCAAACAATCTCTTACAAATCTCTATAGCTTCTCTTTCCCAGTGCTCTGCAAATGCACTTAAAAATATGAGAGCACCTACACACAAGTTTTATGATATTCTCAGGGGATTCAGTAAGATAGTATCTCTGGGTTCTGCAGATCAACTCCCCTGTCGTTAGATCATAGTTTCAGTTCCAGCAAAATTTACGCTGCCCTAGTATCCACAGCAGGTTCCACTGTTCAAAATTTATTATGCACTCATATGTCAGGTTACGAAGTTTTTCCTAATATCCCCCCGTGGATTGTCCCAAAAAGAGAGACATTAACTGTTGTATTCCCATTTTATTTTCTCCTTTGTAACCACATCTTCTCAAATTTTCTTTGATACCTTTTATAAACCCTTTCTCAGTTTTCCTTTCTAATTTCCCGGAAGTCCGCCAGGATTTCATGGCTCCACAACTCGTTAAAGTTGTAAAGTAGGTATGCTTTTTATTCAGCTCTGAGGTGCATGGGGATAGTTCCTCCAAAGTATGCACACCCAGGGTCGTTTTTCCTTTACATTTATTCTCTTATGGTATATATATGCATTAGATTACTCGATATGCCTATACATATTTAGTATCTATCCCCACTTCGTATTATAACGAGCTAGAAGGTTCTCCCTCTGGTCATGGGCAGGGGTCTCAAGATGAAGTAAATGAGTCTTCCTCCTGTGGGCAGGGGTTCTCAAGATGAAGTAAATGAGTCTTTCTCTTCTTCAAGTTTTCACTTTTTAATCTTCGCGCATAGCTTTAGGGTTTGCTCGGTATCCTGCCATAAACCATCTTCTTCTCCCCCTTATCAATAGACTCAGACATCTGCTTTTCCTTATCAATAGTTGCTTATCAATAGAACCAGGCCTCTGTCTCCTCCCCTTATCAGCAGTTTGTGCGTTTGTTCTGCTTAGTAGGCATGATAGGTGTTTACAACAGACAATACTTTTGTTTAAGCAAGTGAATTCCTCCAACCCCCCTGTATATTGGTTAACCCTCTGCATCAGTAGCTTCACCAAATCTAGTATAAAATTCCAGCATTTCTAGTTTTGTCATCTCCTTTCTCTTGCTTTCTCCTGTCTATATCTACCTTTAGGGATTCTATCCACATATCAACAGTGTTTAACAGCACATGACAAGACTATCTATGAGGGTTTTTTTTAAAACATTCCTGGCAGCCATATTAATGACAGTTACCCACAGACAGTTTTGAAGTTTGACTAAAAGCATTGAACAGTTAATGGAAAAATAGGCCTTCTTTGACTAGCAGCTATACACATAGCCTATTCACTTATCTGATTATAGCTTATTTTCTTAGACACACAAATGTCATATATTTTTAATTACTTAAATGTTATTAAATGTCTTAGATCCTAAAAGACTTTGCCCCTTTGTGACACTATTAGTTTCTTCCTCTTCCACAACAAGATCAAATCTCATGTTCTCTCAATGCTCCATTAGCCTTGTGAACCCCTTCACATATATTAGAGGAGTTACATGGGTTTTATGGAATAGGCAAACATGATCATTTACAAATAAAATAGCATTAGCTGCAACCACGAATTAATAATGGAAACCCTAGGCTCTTTTACCTTCACTGCCACCAAGATCTTGTGCTGCTCGGGACAAAGATTATATCATTCAGCCAGAAAGTCTTTCCCAAAGGCTCCTTTTCCAAGTTCTTTTTAAAGAACCATATTGTGGTGCTTGGTGTGCCAAATAACTGTTAACAGAACACAAAATGAAGGTCAAAAGTGAACTTCACGGTAACAACAGGAAGGGGCCTGTACCACATGGAGACAGGTTTTCCTGTACAGCGGAGTGCATATAATGAAAAGAATCAATGTGCCTATATGTCATTCATTAGCACTTTGTTCAAAAAGAATATGCTAATATATCTATATTTGGAACATAGTGCATTTACTGGATAAGAAGACATAGTATTAAGAGTCATCTGGGAAAAAGCTATTTATCATTGTGCTTGGATGAGTGCTGTAGAGCGCACATAACAGTGAATGCTGCTGGATAAATAATCCAGACTTCGGGATATATTCAGGTGTGAACCAACCTCAGGCTCCATGCTTGACCACATGCACATTCCAAACTGGCTGCCTATTTACTTAGAAACTACCTTATCTCCATTACTAAAGAATGTAAAAAGGATTGCTGCCATTAACAGCAGTGGAGAGAAATGACACAGTGTCCTTGGGTTCAGCAGTAGCAGTCATTTTTCTCCTTCTTAGTAGCTGGTGCAGCACTGTGTTTTGATTTTTTGGCCTGGGAACAGTGCTGATAACGCCGATGTTTTTAGTTGCTGCTCAAATATTTGGTCTGGCCAAGGACTTTCTGAGCCTCATGCTCTGCCAGGTAGGAGGGAAAGCTGGGAGGAAGCAGAGACAGGACACCTGACCCAAACTAGCCAAAGAGGTATTCCATACCACAGCACATCATGCCCAGGATGTAACCGAGAGTTAACCCGGAAGGGCTGGGAGGACTGCAGGGTTGGACGAGGTATCGGTCGGTGCTTGGCTGGGGGGATGTCATGGTTTAAACCGATCCACACAGCTCGTCCACTCACTCCCCCCCTTTCTTGCCCTCCCCCTGCTCCCGGAGGGACGGAGAGGAGAATTGAAACGAATGCAACTCCCACGGGCTGAGATAAGAACAGTTTAGTAACTAAGGTATAACACAAACCACTACTGCTACCACCAATAATAATAATGATAAAGGAAATAACAAGAGGAAAGAATACAACACCTCAACACCCGCCAACCAATAACTCGCCCCACTCCCCCCAGCCGAGCACCGATCGATACCTCCTCCAACCCTGCAGTCCCAGCCCTTCTGGGTAACTCCCCGTTATATCCTGGGCATGACGTGCTGTGGTATGGAATACCTTTTTGGCTAGCTTGGGTCAGGTGTCCTGTCTCTGCTTCTTCCCGGCTTCCCCTCCTCCCTGGCAGAGCATGAGGCTCAGAAAGTCCTTGGCCAGACCAAACCTTTGAGCAGCAACTAAAAACATTGGCATTATCAGCACTGTTCCCAGGCCAAAAAATCAAAACACAGCACTGCACTAGCTACTAAGAAGGAGAAAAATGACTGCTATTGTTTAATCCAGGACAGGGGAGTGGGGTGAATTATCAGTTGGCTGGTGCTGAGGTGTTGTATTCTTTCCTCTTGTTATTTCCTTTATCATTATTATTATTGGTGGTAGCAGTACTGGTTTGTGTTATACCTTAGTTACTAAACTATTCTTATCTCAACCCGTGGGAGTTGCATTCTTTTCGATTCTCCTCTCTGTCCCTCCAGGAGCAGGGGGAGGGCAAGAAGGGGGGAGTGAGCGGATGGGCTGTACGGTTTATGGCTGGCTTTGTTTAAGCCACGACACACAGCCTGTCCCCCTCACTATCACCAACTTTGGGGAAAGGGGCCATACAGTCTATAAAAAGAAAATATATGTGTTCCAAATCATAAGTCTATGAAATGCAGCCTTAGAACACTGCATATATACTTAACAATAACATGTACATGTGTGAGGTGATCCTGGTGCTGGAATAAACTAGAAGAGAGTTCCGGGATGCCCTGAGCCATCTCCAACACAAGCTTATCAGGAAGGCAGCACAGCTGGGAAGCCACTTCCGCAGGACTCAGCTGCCACTCAGCCAGGTGCTGGAAAACCCATTGCAAGCATGAAAACAGGCTCTCTGCACATGCTCTGATCCCATGAAGGGATGCTTTGGGGCCCAGATATCCATTCCTAGTGTGCCACCACTCACTTGCGGGGCTCCGTAGTTCTAGAGGTGCAATGCTCAGCTGCCCTGTCACAGGCTGGCATGCCAATCTGTCTCTTATTTCCATGGTGATGACTAAACGTGCTGTTTTCAATGTGTGGAGAAAGACTTAAATATTTCAGTGCTGACATTTTCAAACCATAACAAAAAATAAACTATGAACAAGGTCTTTGCTGTAGGATTCTTCTAAATGAGGTTGGGGCATGGGTCAATAGAGGGTACAGAGACAACATTTATTTAGCTTTTTGGCTTCCATTTTGACAACCTCTAGGTTGCACAGCCTACAAACAGGAGTACCCTGCACTTGGGTGATGCATATCTTTAAGCCCTCCGGATCCCAATATTCCCACTACTCATGCCAATAACCTTTGGCTCCAACACTCTATCAATCAGACAGACAGCATTGCTGTGATCATATTAATTTCATATAACAGCCAGCCTGTTGGACAGCACAGTGTGGAAGACTGGCTATTTACAGCATTCCAGGTTTACAAAAACCTGTTCCTGACATTGCTGTGGTTGCAGGATGAGGCAATTATGAAAACGGTCCTCCTTGTAGGACAGGTCTCTCATTAAAACTGAGAAGCCATGCTTTGAAATAATAGGAAAATAGACATAAAATGAGACCATGAGTTACAAACATATTTTATTCCTGTCTGTCATGTTTAAACCCAGCTGGCAAATAAGTACCATGCAGCTGCTTGCTCAACCCCTTCTTCTACTCTCCCTGGGTGGGATGGGGAGGAGAAACAAAGGAATGTAAAACCCATAGATTGAAATAAGAGTTTAACAACTAAAATAAAGTACAATATACTACTGCTACTAAGGGAAATAACAAGGATAGAGATATAAAACTAAAAGGAGGAAGAAAAAAACCCCAACAATGGTGCACAGTACAATTACTCACCACCTGCCGACTCATACCCAGCCCATCCCTGAGCAGTGATCTACCCCTTCTGGCTAACTTCCCCCAGTTTATATGCTGGGCATGACATGCTGTGGTATGGAATACCCCTTTGGCTAGTTTGGGTCAGGTGTCCTGTCTCTGCTTCCTCCCGGTTTCTTGTGCCCTTACTCTCTGGCAGAGCATGAGAGACTGAAAAGTCCTTGATCAGGGTAAGCACTACTTAAAAATAACTAAAACATTGATGTATTATCAGCATTATTCTCAGACTAAAGCAAAAACACAGCACTGTAGCATCTACTACGAAGAAAATTAACTCTATCGCAGCTGAAACCTGGATGCTGTCAAACTCTGGTCTACTCTAAAATTAATATATGTTATGGTAAGGTACACACACACAACTTCTTGGCCAGCTGCTCAAATGCTGAGCAGCTTCCCTACAGGGAGTAGGAATATACTCTTTTATGCTAATTTCCTTCTCAGCACTGGCTTTTTAAATAAAGCATAAAATACATTTAGGACAAGAGGCAGGCCTGAACCAAAATACATCTTTTCCTTACAGATGCAAATTAACTGGCTTATTTCACCTTTAGTAATAGTCATAATAAAACAAGGCTGAATTATTGTCCTGGAGTGTTACCTAAATACATGATATACATCTCAAATAAAATTTATGTCAACAGTCCAGATATTATGGCTCATAGCAGGCCTGAAATGTGCTGTCATTGTGCAGTATCATATAAGTTGTTCTGCTTTCCTTCAGTTTTTCTAGTTGTTCATCTCTCAACTCACAGGAAATAAGTCAGTAAATGGTCTCAAATGCTAACAGTGGTCTTCAGTTACAGCTAAGGATAGAGATATTTTTTTTTAAATGGAAGCCATTCAAAACTCTTTGATTGATTAGTTTTACAAATATTTCCTTATGTTTGCATTAGAAAAGCATGGCATGCTAACAGACTGTAATTGTATTTGGTTGTTGTGAGGTAATACAATCACGGTCAGATCAGTCAGATGAGTGGGAGTAGATTGTGAAAAGTTTTGAAGATTACTTTTTAAACCACAACATGGTTGTTCTGATGTTCCTCAGTGGCCTGATTCTTGGGTACATGAGCATCTACATGGTGTTGCGACATCTGTAAAGAAAGAGTCTAAACACACACACACACACTGCTTTCACAACTAGTTCTTTATGTGCCAGAATGTTCATTGAAACAGTGTCCTTGATATCCTCTTTGGATTGGTGTGCCTCAGCTTGGAGAGACTCCTCTTTTTGCTTCAGGTCATCTCTTTCCTGGGTTAGAACTTTTATTTCTTCCTGACATTCAGTAAGCTGCTGAAGAACTGCCTGGATCTCTGAATCCTTAGCTTCCAATTTCAACTCCATAATCTTTTCTTGCTCTTTTAATTGCTCCATTTCATTCAACTTCTGCTGAGTCTGAATAAAATCTTCTTTTACCTCAAGAAGTTGTTTGTGCTCTGATGTCTTTTCTTCCAGTTCTTTCATTTTACTAGAGAGCTCTAATTTCACTTCATCCAAAGTTGCTTTAGACTATTGCACTTCTTTAGAGTATCTATTTGGAGTTTCATGTATTTATTGTTTTCTGATGCAGCTACATATTTTTGCTCTAATTCTTCATGGAACTGTTTAAGTGCTATGCATTCTGATCAGACTATATATTTAAGTTGTGCAGCTGCTAGATCATCTTTTGAGTTTCCAATTTCTTCAGTCATATGTTTAAGTCTAATTTCATTATCAACTACATCAGAAAGCAGATTTTCTCTTTCCAATTTTAATAAGCGTAGCACTTCACATTTCTCAAGAATCTCTTCCTGCTGTATCTCAACAGTATTTGGTAGAGACTGAAATTCTGATAGCTCATTTACTTGTTTTTGTAAAAGTACATTCTCTTTCAATGCTTTTTCTAGTTCTCCTTTTAAGTCAGATGCCTTTTTTTTCACCTCCTCAAGAAAACGCAGATGTTTTGTAACTTTACCCTCCATCAACAAAGTTAGCCTAGTGTTTTCTTGAAATACAGACTGCAACTCTTCCTGCAAGTCAGCTTGCTGGCGTACCTTCACAACCACATTCTGCACCCGAGCAGTGATATCTTGCCACAGTGTTCTGTGCCCACATGGGTTTACCTCTGCCTTGCCAGTTGCTCTGCTTCCTTTGTTGCAACCACCCTCACAGGTCATTTGCCATCATCCATGAGACAGTATAAAGTACTGGCCATCTTTCTCACCTGGCAATGTCCAAGGCCAGCTGGATGGCTTTCACCTCTGCAAAGTGATTCTATTCACCCTCTCCTTCAGCAGCTTCTGCAGGTTGTCATAGGGGACTCCACAGAGCTGCCTTCAATCTCTGATGCTTTCCCACAATATGGCAGAAACCATTAGTAAAGAAGGCATTTTGCTTTTCACTTTCTGACAGTTTCTTATATGGTGGGGCCTCTTCAGCATGCATCGCCTCCTCCTCTGGTGACATTCCAAATTCTTTGCCCATTGGACAGTCCATGATGACTTCTAGAAATCCTGGATGACTGGGATTTCCGATTCAAGCTTGTTGTGTAATTAGTGCTGCCCACTCACTCCATGTAGCATCGGTTGCATGATGTGTAGAGGAGACCCTGCCATTGAACATCCAGCCCAGCACAGTCAGCTGGGGTGCCAGGAGGAGCTGTGCTTCATTGCCAATCATTTCTGAAGCAGTTTGAACCCCTTCATAGGCTTCCAGTACCTCTTTTTCAGTTGGGATATAGTAGGCCTCAGATCCTCTGTATCCCCGACTCCAAAAGCCATGTCATACTCTGTATATAAACTGGGGGGAGTTACCCGGAAGGGACCAAATTGCTGCTCGGGGATGGGTTGGATATCAGTCATTGGGGGGGGTGAGCAACTTTAATAGGCACCACTGTTGTTTATTGTTTGAGGATTTTTTTCTTTCCCCTTTAGTTTCATATCTCTCTCCTTGTTATTCCCCTTATTAGAAATAATATTAGGATTAGGATTATATTGTACTTTATTTTAGTTAGCATGCTGTTCTTATCTCAACCTGCGGCTTTTACATTTTTTTGATTCTCCTCCCCATCCCACAAAGGGAGGGGGGAAGGGGAGCAAGCAGCTGTGTCATACTCTAGTTGCTGGTTGGGTTTAAACCACAACATATATCCATATTTCTTCCCTGTGCTCTATTCCAAGAAACTACAATCCATGGGAGGAAGTGAGCAGGCTGCACAGCATTAGAGAAGATGGAGAAGGAAGACAGGATTTTCTCTGAGATTGAGCACCTTGAAGAGCCTCACACTCTATTTGCAGCAGAGATGCAGTCAGTGTACAGCCCCAGTAAAATAGTAAGTTCAACCCCTAGAGAAGGTCCCTTCCAACCCTAACCATTCTATGATTCTATGATGGAAGCTGGTGACTTCTGGCACCAAGAGGAAGCCTCCTGCCCCACCTAAGGCCTTGCAATTGAAAAATAGTTTCAGCGCCCTCAGAGTTGAAGAGGACTCACATGTGCCTACAAGCAAAGGACCTGGTCTACTAACCCTAAACCATGCAAGAACACCAGGAAAAAGTGGCAAGTTATCATGGAATCATAGAAACATACAATAGTTTGGGTTGGAAGGGACCTTCAAAGGTCTTTTAGTACAACCCCTCTGCAATGGCCAGGGACATCTTCAATTAGATCAGGTTGCCCAGAACCACATCCAGCTTGGCCTTGAATGTCTTCAGGTTCAGTGCATCTACCACTCCTCTGGCTAACTCGTTCCAGTGTTTTACCACCCTCATTGTAAAGAATTTCTTCCTCACATCCAGTCTGAATCTCCCCTCTTTTAGTTTAAAGCCATTACCCCTTGTCATATCGCAACAGGCCCTGCTAAAAAGTCTTATCCCATCTTTCTTAGAGACCCCTTTAAGAACTGAAAGTCCGCAATAAGGTCTCCCTGGAGTCTTCTCCAGTCTGAACAAGCCCGACTCAGCCATTCCTCATCTGATCATTTTTGTGACCCTCCTCTGGACCTTCTCCAACAGGTCCATCTGCATCTTTCCAACAGGAAAGATCCTGTACTAAGGACTACAGAGCTGGATGCAGCACTCCAGGTGGGCTCTCACCAGAGCAGAGGTGCAGAATCACCTTCCTTGACCTGTTGGCCACGATACGATTGGCCTTCTGGGCTGTAGGTGCACATTGCCAGCTCATATTCAATCTCTCATCCACCAGTACCCACAAGTCCTTCTCCTCATGGGTACTGTCAATCCCTTCATCCCCCAGCCTGCACTTGAACCCATTGAACCTCATGAGGTTCACATGGGCCCACCTCTCGAGCCTGTCCAAGTCCCACTGGATAGCTGGATAGCTTCCTGTCCCTCAGGTGTGTCAACCACTGCCCTCTGGATGTGACCATCCAGCCAATTTCTCATCCACTGAACAGTCCACACTCCAAATCTCCAATTTAGAGAGAAGTATGTTGTGGGGGACCATGCCAAAGGCTTTACAGAAGGCCGGATAGACAACATCTGTAGTCCTTCCTTTGCTGATGCAGTAACTCCATCATAGAAGGCCACTAGGTTGATGAGGCAGGACTTGCCCTTGGCGAAGCCATGCTGGCTGTCTCAAATCACCTCCCTGTCCACTATGTGCCTTAGCACGGATCCTAGAAGGATCTGTTCCATGGTCTTCCCTGTCACACAGGTGAGGCTGACAGATTGGTACTTCCCAGGGTTCTCAAGGTCCTCCTTTCTACCCAGGGACCTCGCCTGACCACCATGATTTCTCAAGTATCATGGAGAGTGGCTTGGCAACTGCATCAGCCAATTCCCTCAGGACTCTGGTATGGATCTCATCAGGTCCCATAGATATGTGTATGTTCAGCTTCCTCAAATGGTCACAAATGTGGCAGGGGAGACAACAGGATCAGGCAGGTTGCTTTCCCAAGGCAAGGCCCTTGCATTCCGGGTGTGCTGACCCCTGCAATTTCCCCAAATGTGGGAAACTTGACTACATAATTTGTGGTAGTGGGGGACTGTGTTCGCACTCTCCCCTGTTAATTCACCCCTTCTAGGGAACCTAGATGTGAAATTACTTCTCTGAAATGCCTGTATACAAACGTGTAGCATGGGAAATAAACAGGATGAACTGGAAATCTATGTGGGGTCTCAGGGTCACAATCTCATCACAATTACTGAGACATGGTGGGATAGCTCACAGGACTGGAATGTTGTCATGGATGGCTCTGTACTTTTTAGAAAGGATGGGTTAGAGAGGTGAGGTGGTGGAGTTGCTCTTTATGTGAAAGGGCAACTGAAATGTATCGAGCTCTACACAGGGACAGATGAATAAGTAGAGTCTATGGGTGAGAATTAAGGGACTGGCTAATATGGGTGGACTGTTGTGGGTGTTTACTATAGGCCACCTGATCAGGAGGAACTTGATGAGGCCTTCTATGGGCAGCTGGAAGTAGCCTTGTTGTCACAGGCCCTTGTACTCCTGGGGGTCTTCAATCACCCAGATATTTATTGGAGGGATAACACGGTCCAGTGTGCACAGTCCAGGAAATTCCTGCTGATCACTGAAGATAACTTTTTGTTACAAGTGGTTGAGGAGCCAACAAGGAAAGGTGTGTTGCTGGACCTTGTACTTGCAAGCCAGGAAGGACTGGTTGATGAAATAAAGGTTGGGGGCAGCCTTGGCTGTAGTGATCATGAGATGGTGGAACTCAGGATCCTACATGAGGGAAGCAAAACAGTAAGGAGAACTAGAACCCTAAACTTCTGGAGAGCTAACTTCAGCATCTTCAAAGACCTACTTAGAGGGATCCCATGGGATAGGGCTCTAGAAAAGAAGGGAGTCCAAGAAAGCTGGTCAGTATTTAAGCACCACTTCCTCCATTCCTAAGACCAGTGTATCCCCATGGTGAAGAAATCAGGAAAAGGGGCAGGAGGCCTGCATGGATGAGCAGGGAGCTCCCAGCAAATCTTGTTGGTTTTGATCTTGTGAGATCAAAAACAACAACTTTGAGAGTCAATAAATCAGCATTGTGATGAGTGACTATTAATCCGAAACAATGAATGCTTATCACAAATACGATTAGACACATTCCGGTCAGATCTGTCGTTATCTCAACCCTTTGAGCCCCACATTGGGCAACAAAAAGAACTGTCATGGTTTAAGCCCAGGCCATAAATCAGAACCACGCAGTCTACTCCCCCCACCCTTTCTTCCCCCTGCTCCCAGAGGGATGAGAAGGAGAATAGAAAGAATGTAACTCCCACGGGTTGAGATAAGAACAGTTTAGTAACTAAGGTGTAACACAAATCACTACTGCTACCACCAATAATAATAATGATAAGGGAAATAACAAGGGAAGAGAATACAAACCAATAATACCCAGCCCAACCCCAGCAGTGATCTAACCCTTCCAGGTAACTGTCCCCAGTTTTACATCCTGGGCATGATGTGCTGTGGTATGGAATACATCTTTGGCTAGTTTGGGTCAGGTGTCCTGTCTCTGCTTCCTACTGACTTTCCCTCCTCCCTGGCAGAGCATGAGACTCAGAAAATCCTTGGTCAGACTAAACATTTGAGCAGTAACTAAAACCATCGGTGTTATCAGCGCTGTTCCCAGGCTGAAAGTCAAAAACACAGCACTGCACCAGCTACTAAGAAGGAGAAAAAATGACTGCTACTGCTGAAGCCAGGACAATCTTAAACTCAAGAAGGAAATTTATGGAGGTGGAAAAAGGGCCAGGCCAAGTGGGAGGACTATAGGAACATCACCAGTGTATGCAGGATGAGACAAGGAAGGCCAAGGGCCACTTAGAACTGAATCTGGCAAAGGACATAAAGGACAAAAAGAAGGGCTTCTACAAATATATCAGCAGCAAAAGGAAGATTAGGGAAACTGTGGAGCCGCTGCTGAATCAGATGGGTGTCCTGGCAACAGAAGACACAGAGAAGGCAGAATTACTGAATGACTTATTTGTGTCAGTCTTTACCCCTAAGAATGGCCCTCAGGAGTCCCAAACCTCAGAGGTTAGAGATGATGGCCAGAGAAAGGAAAGCTTCCCTGGTTATAAAGAGTTGGGTTAGGGATAGGCTAGATAGACTTAACACCCATAAATCCATGGGCCCTGATGGGCTGCTGTAATGGATGGGAACCTACCTAAGAGTTGATTCCCTCTCATGACTGAGAGATATAGCAAAGGATGTTGTTTGCCACAGTGTATTCGGCAGACTATATATGTTTATGTTCATCATGACTGCTTGTTGGTAAAAGGCAGGAAAATATAGGTGTGAAGCTGTTCTATGACCTTTGTACTTGTCTGCGCTAGGGCGCCTGGCCAATGCTCTCAGAGTGGACAATGGTGAGATCATGAAAAACTGTACAAGTAAACAATTAGAGATTTGGCATAAAGCCAGTTGTTTTGATAAAGGTATAAAAGCGGGACCCTCTTGTGGCCATGGGAGAAGCCTCGCCTATGGGTGGACTCACCACATAGAAATTTTCCCAATTACCTGAGACTCCTGGTATCAGCTGCAGCGGGGCTTCCCAGCTGGAAGTGTGGGCCTGATGATGATTCAGTGGTAATTGGTGATATATTTCTTCTTATTCTCTGTTCTTTCTATATGGTAATTATTTAATGCATTGCTAACTCTCTCTGGTACTTTTCTTATATATCTTTATCTCTGATTTGTTTTATTGTACTTATTCGCTATATATATGTATTTACCTAATTCACATTAGTGTGCTTGCTTTAGAGTGTTTATTTGCTTTAGTGTGCTTGTTTAATAAACTCTGCATATTATACAGCTAGTGTGTGGTCACTTTGTGGTGTACCCTGCCTATCAGCAGAACAGATGCACTCAAGAGTACTGAAGGAGCTGGCAGATGTTGTTGCTCTGCTGCTCTCGATCATTTCTGAAAAATCATGGAGAACAGAAGAGGTGCCTGATGATTGGAGGAAGTCCAGTGTTACTCCCATCTACAAAAAGGGCAGGTATGAGGACCCAGGAAACTACTGGCCAGTGATTCACATCACAGGTGCATGATTCGCCAGTCAGCCTCACCTCCATCCCTGGAAAGGTGATGGAACAGGTCATTCTGGAAGTCATCACCAAGCATGAAGAAGAATAGAAGGTCATCAGGAGTAGTCAGCATGGATTCACCAAGGGTAAATCTTGCTTGAACAATCTAATAGCTTTTTATGATGACATGGCAAGATGGATCGATGAGGGGAGAGCAGTGGATGTTCTATACTTTGACTTCAGCAAGGCTTTTGACACTGTCTCCCATAATATCCTCATAGGTAAGCTTAGGAAATGTGGGTTAGATGAACAGACAGTGAGGTGGATTGAGAACTGACTGAATGGCAGAGTTCAGAGGATCGTGATTGGCAGAGTAGAATCCAGTTGGAGTCCTGTAGTCAGTGGTGTTCCCCAGGGATCAGTACTGGGTCCGGTCTTATGCAACTTTTTTATCAATTACCTGGATGGAGGGCTAAAGAGTACCCTCAGCAAGTTTGCTGATGATACAAAGATGGGGGAGTGGCTGATACACCTGAAGGCTGTGCTTCCATTCAGCAGGACCTTGACAGGATGGAGAACTGGGCAGAGAGAAACCTCATGAGGTTCAACAAGGGCAAATGTAGGGTACTGCACCTGGGGAGGAAGAACCCCAATTGCCAGTACAGGTTGGGGGCTGACCTACTAGAGAGCAGTTCAGCTGAGAAGGACCTGGATGTATTGGTGGATGACAAGTTGACCATGAGCCAGTAGTGTGCCCTTGCAGCCAGGAGGGACAACAGTATCCTGGGATGCACCAGGAGGAGTGCGGCCAGCAGGTTGAGGGAGGTGATCCTCCGCCTCTACTCAACCCTAGTGAGGCCCTATCTGGAATACTGTGTCCAGTTCTGGGCTCCTCAGTACAAGACAGACAAGGAACTACTGGAGAGGGTCCAGCAGAGGGCCACAAGGATGATCAGGGGCCTGGAGCATCTCTTATGAGGAGAGATTGTGGGAGCTGGGCCTGTTTAGTCTAGATAAGAGAAGACTGAGAGGGGATCTCATTAATGCATATAAATACCTCAAAGGCAGGTGCCAAGAAGATGGTGCCAGACTCTTTTCAGTGGTGCCCAGTGACAGGACGAGGAGCAGTGACCATAAACTAACACACAAGAAGTTTCACCTCAACATGAGGAAGAACTTCTTTATGTTGAGGATGACGGAGCACTGGAGCAGGCTGCCCAGGGCAGTTTTGGAGTCTCCCTCTCTGGAGACATTCAACTCGCCTGGACATGTTCCTGCGTAACCTGCTCTAGGTGGCCCTGCCTTGGCAGGGTGGGTTTGACTAGATGATCTCCAGGGGTCCCTTCCAACCCTAACGATTCTGTGATTTTGTGATTCACTTACAGTGGAAGGGACTTTGCTCCCCTTGTTCCCACCTTGCAGTTCATCCACTTGAGAGGTGTTAGGAGAGATCCTGCCAGTGAAGACTGAGTCAAAAAACTTGTTGAGTACCTCAGCCTTCTCCTTGCTCATCAGGGGGGCACACTTTCTTTGACCCTCTTCTGGTTGACATATCTGTAGAAGCCCTTCTTGTTATTCTTTGCATCCCATGCCAAATTCAACTCCAGCTGCACCTTGGCCTTCCTGACCCCATCTCTGCACAACCGGGCAGTGTCCCTATGCTCTTCCAAGGATACCTGTCTCTGCTTCCAATGCCTGTGCATTTCCTTCTTGCCCTTTAGTTTGACCAGCAGGTCTCAACTCAGCCATGCTGGAATCATAGAATCATAGAATAGTTAGGGTTGGAAAGGAATATTGCCTTCCTTTCTCGATTTCTTACACCTAGGGATCACAAGCTCCTGTGCTCTGTGGAAAGTATCCTTAAAGATCTGCCATGTCTGTTCTGCTCTCTTGTCCCCGAGTCCATTTTCCCAGGGGGCCCTATTGACTAATTCCTTAATAGCTGGAAGTTGGCTTTCCTAAAATTCATAATGGGTCAATCCCTCACCCATCTGCTGACGTGACCTATCAACCAGAGAGGTTTGATGCCTGCTGGGACTCATGATCCAGAATGTTGTAGAGGGACTGCCAAAGCTTGTCTGGTCCTCTGACTACTACCCCCTGCTTTTCTTCCATATGGGCACAAAGGATACTACCAGGGGAAACTCAGGATCATAAGTGACTACAGAGGTCTGGGGGCAGTACTCAAGAGCACAGGGGCCCAGGTTTTGTTTTTCTCAATCCTGACAGTGATGAGAAAGGGTGTGAGAAGTGCACTAATATAGTAAGTCAATTATTGGCTGTAGAAGTGGTATTGCTGGCATGGTTTTGGGTTCAATGACCATGGGACCCTATTTGCATATCAGCATCTTCTTGGGACAGATGGCATGCAACTCACTAAGCAAGGCAAAGCTATTTTTTACAATAGGATGACTGACTTCATAAGGGGGGCTTTAAACTAGGAATGATGGGGGAAGAAGAGGGTGACTGAGTCCTAGTAGGCAGCTGTGAACAGGGTCAATGAGGAAAGGGTATGGGCTTGTGTGATTGGAAGGGATCACAAAATAAGGCTGGGGGGGGAGGGGAATGGGTGTCACCTCCAGCACTTCCATGTAAGCAAGGAAGGGTCTACAAGGCACAGTTATGCAAAAATCCCCCAAACACTCTCAAGGTATTCAACACAGAATCATAAAATAGTTTGGTTGGAAGAGACATTTAAGATCATCTGGTTCAACCTGCCTGCCATAGGCAGGGAAACCTTCAATTAGACCAGGTTGGTCAAAGCCTCATCCAACCTGTCCTAGAACACTTCTAGGGATGGGACATCCACAGCTTATCTGGGCAACCTGTTCCAATGTCTCATCACCTTCATAGTAAAGAATTTCTTCCTAACGTCTAATCTGAATCTACCCTCTGAAAGTTTAAAGCCATTCCCCTTTGTCCTGGCACTATATGCCCTTGTAAAAAATCCCTCTCCAGATTTCTTGTAGGCCCCCTTTGGGTATTGGAAGACTGGTATAAGGTGTTGTCCTGGGTTCAGCAGTAGCAGTCATTTTTCTCCTTCTTAGTAGCTAGTGCAGTGCTATGTTTTCATTTTTTGGCCTGGGAAGAGAGCTGATAACGCTGATGTTTTCAGTTGCTGCTCAAATGTTTGGTCTGGCCAAGGACTTTCTGAGCCTCATGCTCTGCCAGGGAGGAGGGGAAGCTGGGAGGAAGCAGAGACGGGACACCTGACCCAAACTGACCAAAGAGGTATTCCATACCACAGCACGTCATGCCCAGGATGTAATGGGAGTTACCCGGAAGGGCTAGGGACTGCAGGGTTGGACAAGGTATGGGTCGGTGCTCGGCTGGGGGGAGTGGGGCGAGTTAGTGGTCGGCTGGTGTTGAGGTGTTGTATTCTTTCCTCTTGTTATTTCCTTTATCATTATTATTATTGGTGGTAGCAGTAGTGATTTGTGTTGTACCTTAGTTAGTAAACTGCTCTTATCTCAACCCATGGGAGTTGCATTCTTCTCGGTTCTCCTCTCCGTCCCTCCAGGAGCAGGGGGAGGGCAAGAAGGGGGGGAAGTGAGTGAACAAGGTTTGTGGTTCGGTTTAAACCATGACAGGTGTCCTTTGAGCCTTCACTTCTTGAGGCTGAAGAAACCCAACTGTCTCAGCCTGTCTTCATAGGAGACGTACATCAGCCCTTGCATCACCTTTGTGCCCCTCCTCTGGACATGTCCAACAGCTCCACAACACTCTTGTGTTTGGGAACCAGAGCTGAACACAGTACTCCAGGTGGGGTCTCACAAGAGTCGAGTAGGTGGGCAGAATCACCTCCTTTGAACTGATGGCCACGCTCCTTTTGATGCAGCCCAGTATACGTTTGGCCTTCTGGGCTGTAAGCGCACATTGCCAACTCATGTTTTGCTTCTTATCAACCAACACTCCTAAATCTTTCCCCTCTCGATAGTCTCCACACAACCTGTAGCTGCACTTCTGATTGCACTGATGCAGGTGCAGGACCTTTCACTTGGCATTGTTGAACTTCATGGGGTTTGTGCAGGACCACCTCTCAAGCCTGTCAAGGTCCCTCTCGATGGCATCCCTTCCTTCCAGTGTATTGACAGCACCATAGAGCTTGGTGTCTTCGGCAAACTTGCTGAAGGTGCGCTCAATCCCAATCTCAATGTCTCCAACCAAAATGTTAAACAGTGCCAGTCCCAATACTAGCCACTGGGGGATGCCACTTATCACTGATCTCCACTTGGACGTTGAGCCGTTGACTACAACTCTCTGAGTGCAACCATCCAGCAAATTCTTTATCCACCAAGTGGTCCATCCGTCAAACCCATGCCTCTCCAATTTAGAGACAAGTGTCAAATGCCTTACACAGGTACAGGTAGATGATGTCAGTCACTCTTCCCTTATTCGCCAATGCCATAGCCTCATAGCAGAAAGACACCAAATCTGTCAGGCACGATTTGCCCTTAGTGAAGCCACATGGGCTGGCACCAATCGCTTCCTTATTGTCATGGTTTAAACCGATCCACACAGCTCGTCCACTCCTCCCCCCCCCCCCAATTATTTTCTGTGTGCCTTAGCATAGTTTCCAGGAGAATCTGCTCAAGGTTCATGCTGGGCACTGAGGTGAGACTGACTAGCCTGTAGTTCACTGGGTTTTCCTTTTTTCCCTTTTTACAAATGGGAGTTATAATTCCTCTTTTCAGTCATAGAATCATAGAACAGTTAGGATTGGAAAGGACCTTAAGATCATATACTTCCAACCCACCCTCTCACCCTAGACCATGTAACCCAAGGCTCTGTCCAACCTGACCTTGAACACTGCCAGGGATGGAGCATTCACAACTTCATTGAGCAACCTGTTCCAGTGCCTCACCACTCTCACAGAAAAGAACTTCTTCCTTATATCTAACCTAAACTTCCCCTGTTTAAGGTTGAACTCATTATTCCTTGTCCTGTCGGTACAGTCCTTAATGAAGACTCCCTTCCCAGCATCCCTATAGCCCCCCTTCAGATACTGGAAGGCTCCTATGAGGTCTCCACAGAGCCTTCTCTTCTCCAGGCTGAACAGCACCAGCTTTCATAGCCTGTCTTCATACGGAAAGTGCTTCAGTCCCCTGATCATCCTTGTGGCCCTCCTCCAGACTTGTTCCAACAGCTCCATGTCCTTCTTATGTTGAGGACACCAGAACTGCACACAGTGTTCCAAATGAGGTCTCACGAGTGCAGAGTAGAGAGGCAGGATTGCCTCCTTCAACCTGCTGGTCACACTCCTTTTGATTAAGCCCAGGATATGGTTGGCTTTCTGGGCTGCGAGTGCACACTGCTGGCTCATGTTCAGTTTCTCATCGACCAACATCCCCAAGTCCTTTTCCACAGGGCTGCTCTGAATCACTTCTCTGCCCAGCCTGTAGCTGTTAATTTTTTCTAGAAATTGTCCTTAGGTGTCCAATATTTCTGAATGTCAGGCTCGTAGCACCAAAAAGAAAGCAGACAAATACACATTTTCTTGGAAATAATGCAGTCTTTTTATACTAATGAAGCTTTAGTATGAGGGTTAAATCCCTTCCTTTACAGCGAATGGGTGAATTTTCTTGGCTATGTACTTAGAGGCACTCCTCTAAGTCTTTCATCCTTGCTGTTCTCTCCTTCACAGGAGGCTGTTTTGTCATCATTTGCTTCTACCATGGCATCATTTGCTTCTACAGCAATGGCATGGAAAAGTATCCATCACACATTTCTAGGACAGTAAAGCAGGATATTCAATAGGAATTCGTAGCAGCTATGCGAGTCCTTGGCTGCTGGCCAGGGTCAATCCGCCACACTCACCTAAGCAGTCTCAGGCAAAAAAAAAAAAAAAAAAAAAGGCTTGCTTGCAAATACAGAAACAGAAAGAATGTATGGTTTTGGCTTGCACTTGGCATGGCATTGGTAGCACATATTTGCAGACTTTAGTTTAGATGATCATAATCACTTTATTCATCTACTTCTCCCTCAACATAATGTGCTGATGATATAAGCAATTTACTGCATGTACATTTACTCTCTGAACTATAAAAAGATTTCTTGGAGGCTACCATATCCCACATCCCCCTTGCCACACATTTTGTGCATCACATATCGAGAGAGGACGCCTTTAACACCGGAGCAGGGGAGAGATCAGCGTCCAGGAGCCTCAAAGCAGCCAGAGCTACCAAGGGAGCTTAAAGTCCTCGACAGGACCTGCCCAGGAGCCGGCAGCTCCGCTGACGCGAGCCGCTGACTCACAGGGGGCGGAGCCAGGAGCAGCGGTGGGAGATTCAAACCGGGCATCACCAACCGTTGCCGGTCAATTGCTGAGGTGAGTAGCTCGAGAGAGGACGCCTTTAACACCGGAGCAGGGGAGAGATCAGCGTCCAGGAGCCTCAACTCAGAGCAGCCAGAGCTACCGAGAGAGCTTCAAGTCCTCGACAGGACCTGCCCAGGAGCCGGCAGCTCCACTGACGCGAGCCGCTGACTCACGGGGGGGGGGAGCCAGGAGCAGCAGCACCAACCCTGAGTGGTTAAAAACCTGCCCCAGGGAGCGCGAGCGACCAGGAGCGCGGCGAGGCAGTTTGAGCGGGCAAACAGAGCGGGATGAGGCAGTTTGCGCGGCAGTTCGCGCGGGCAGGTGAGCAGGATGGTGAGCACCCGTCGTATGGACAAGGCCTGCTCTGGCAGCTCTGCTCTGGCTGCCCCGGCGGTGGCCAGCGTAGGCACCCAGACAGAGCAGATGAGAGGGGAGGCTGCAGTGCAGAGCTCGGAGTGTAGAGGGTGCCTGCACTGGTCTTATGAGGGAAAGGTGCACGATGGGCAGGGCTGCACTCGGTGCTCCCTGGTGGAGGTCCTCCTGCAGCAGGTGGCTGAGCTGCGGAATGCTATTAGCAGGCTTCAAGATGTCAGAGTAGCTGAGAGGAAGCAGGGCTGCTTGCTTCAGCCCCATACTGTGCAGGGGCCTCAAGCTTCCCCTCCAGCTCATGAAGGAAAGAAGGAGGCCACCAACCCGGGAAACTGGGAATTAGTGACAAAGAAAAATAACAAAAGAAGGAGGAAAAGGACAATTATAGGCAAGGGGCTTCCTCCTAAATCTGTTGTCCCCATGCAGAACCGCTTTGCTGTCCTGCAGGAGACTAACGAGGGAACGCACTTGCACCACAAACAGCCGGATTATGCACAGGTAAAGATCTCTACTGGCACTACAAAGAAAAAGCGGCGGGTTGTAGTAATAGGGGACTTTACTTTGAAAGGGATGGAAGCACTTGTCTGTTGGCCTGACCCTGTCTCGAGGGAGGTGTGCTGCCTACCAGGGGCACGGATCAGGGATGTTACAGAGAGGCTACCTGCTCTAGTAAGTTCCACGGACTATTACCCTCTCCTGGTGATCCATATGGGTGCTAGGGATATAGGTAGTAGTAGACTGGGGACCATAAAGAAAGACTACAGAGTTCTGGGAGAGGTGGTTAGGGGATCGGGTGGTCAGATAGTCTTTTCGTCAATTCTCCAGGACACAGGGGAGGACCAAGAAAAAGCTAGGAGGATTGGCCAGGTTAATAAATGGTTAAAAGTGTGGTGTCATAGTCAGGGGTTTGGGTGTCTTGAACATAGGACTGAAGTTAGTAGGCCAGGTCTACTGGGGGCTGGTGGAGCTGCTCTGGTAAGAAGGGGAAGAACAGTTTTGGTAGGAGGCTTGCCAGACTGGTCAAGGATGCTTTAAACTAGATGTGTTGGGGGAGGGGGGCATCATTCCATCCCAACACAACCAGTCAGTTGCCAGCACCTATAATAAATGCTCGGAACAATGTAGATATATTCCAGCTGCTCCAGCCAACGAGCCGGCTTCAATTGGAGCTCGTCTCAGATGCCTCTATACAAACGCCCGTAGCATGGGGAACAAACGAGGAATTAGAGATGTGTGCACATCTATGGGGGTATGATATAATAGGCATCACAGAAACATGGTGGGATGGCTCCTATGACTGGAGTGTTGGAATGGAAGGTTACAGGCTCTTTAGAAAGGACAGGCCTGGCAGGCGGGGAGGGGGAGTTGCCCTTTATGTTAGAGATAGGCTGGAGAGTATTGAATTCTGTCTGGGGGCAGGTGAGTGGTTTACAGAGAGTTTGTGGGTCAGGGTTAAAGGGAAAACAGCTGTGGGAGACATTCCTGTGGGAATCTGTTCCAGGCCGCCTGATCAAGGAGAACCTGTGGATGAAGCACTCTACAGACAGATAGGAAAAGCCTCACGCTCGCAGGCCCTTGTTCTCATGGGGGATTTCAACCACCCTGACATCTGCTGGAACGATGGTACTGCACGGTACAAGCAATCCAGGAGGTTCCTTGATTGTGTGGAAGACAACTTCCTTCTGCAAGTAATAGAGGAGCCGACAAGGAGAGGTGCCATGCTTGACCTTGACCTTTCCTCACCAACAGGGAAGGGCTTGTTGAGAATGTGGTACTCCAGGGCAGCCTTGGATGCAGTGATCACGAGATGGTCGAATTTGAGATCCCCAGGACAGTGAGAAGAGCGTGCAGCAAGCTCACTGCCCTGGACTTCAAAAGAGCAGACTTTGGCCTCTTCAGGAGCCTGCTTAGTAAGGTTCCATGGGATATAGCCCTGGAGGGCAGGGGTGCCCAAGACTGTTGGTTGATATTCAAGGATCACCTGCTACAAGCTCAGGAGTGCTGCATCCCAACTAGAAGGAAGTGCGGCAGAAGGGCCAGGAGACCTCCTTGGATGGATAAGGAGCTGCTGAGGAAAATTCAAAGGAAAAAAGAGGCTTATAAAAAATGGAAGTAAGGACAGGTGTCCTGGGTAGAGTACAGGGATGTTGTCCGGGAAGCTGGGGACCAGGTTAGGAAGGCTAAGGCCCAGTTAGAATTAAACCTAGCCAGGGATGTTAAGGATAACAGGAAGGGATTCTACAGGTGCGTAGCAAACAAAAAACAGACTAGGGACAAGATAGGCCCCCTGAGGAAGCTTTTGGGAGAACAGGCTACACAGGATTTGGAGAAGGCTGAGGTTCTGAATAACTTCTTCGCCTCGGTCTTCACTGGCAAAGGCTCTGACTGCACCACCCAGTTCTTAGAAGGCAGAAGCAGGGACTGTGAGAATGAAGACCTTGGGCCCACTGTGGGAGAGGATCTGGTTCAAGACTATCTTAAAAATCTGGACGCGCACAAGTCCATGGGACCTGATGGAATCCTGAAGGAGCTGGTGAATGAAGTTGCTAAGCCACTGGCCATCGTATTTGAAAAATCATGGCAGTCAGGTGAAGTTCCCGATGACTGGAAAAAGGGAAATATAACCCCCATTTTCAAGAAGGGGAAAATGGAAGACCCGGGGAATTACAGACCTGTCAGTCTCACCTCTGTTGTGGTTTAAACCAATTCACACAGGTTGTCCACTCACACCCCCCCCCCCCCGACCCACCCCAATCCCGGAGGGATGGGGAGGAGAATCAGGAGAATGTAACTCCCACGGGTTGAGATAAGAACAGCCCAGTAACTAAGATATAACACAAATCACTGCTGCTACCGCCAATGATAATATTGATAAGAGAAAATAACAAGAGAATACGATACCACCACTGAACGAGTTCGACCCCCCCCTAAGAGAGAGAGCATGCCCTTCCAGGTAACTCCCAGTTACCTCTCTGGGCATGACGTGCTGTGGTATGGAATACCTCTTTGGCTAGTTTGGGTCAGGTGTCCTGTCTCTGCTTCCTCCCGGCCTCCCCTCATCCCCGGCAGAGCATGAGACTCACAGAGTCCTTGGCCAGAATAAACATTACTTAACAACAATTAAAAACAATCAGTGTTATCAGCTCTCTGCCCAGGCTGGAAGTCAAAACACAGAGCTTGCACCACTTACTAAGAAGGAGCAAAACGGCTCCTGGTAAACCCAGGACAGTATCCACCCCTTATTCCATACCATTCACATCATGCTCAGATCCCACATTTTCAATATACCATCACTCTTATCTCGGTACACTCTTAGTGCCTAGACCAGTCCCTATAAAGCTGCTGAGTCCATTCAGTCCATGATGTCAGGTTCCATCCCTTGTAACAGTCTTTCAGGGCAGGAAAAGCTGTGTGCAGTGTTGGATCGTTGCCTGCTGATGCTGATTGTTCCTTCACTGCAGAACTTGTCTGGTTCTATCAGAATTCATTCTCTGTTGGGATGATGGTTGGAGGGAAGTCAGGGCCAGTCACTGGTGACCTGAAAACATCTAATTGATGGGCTATAAAAGTATTACACAGCAGGCAACAGCACACAATTAAGTTCATTGGCTGTTTTCCCCTAAAATCAAATCCCTTGAGGTATACATCGGACTTCCCCATTTTCCCGCATTACCCACCAAGTATATCCAGGTCCCTGAGAAAAAGCAATCCCACGAGTGGGTTTGCCTTTACCTGAAGCAGGAATAACCCAAACTGTCTTCCCCAGCAAATTCTTCATGTGCACCACAGGAACTTTGTCCCCCTCTACAATATGTAAAAGTTCTGACTGGGCTGGGCCAGCTCTATTGACCGATCCTCTAGTGTTAACCAACCAGGTGGCCTTTGGTAAGTATGTATCCCAATGCTTGAAAGTTCCCCCACCCATTGCTCTCAGTGTGGTTTTTAACAGCCCATTGTACCATTCGATTTTCCCAGAGGCTGGTGCATGGTATGGGATGTGATATACCCACTCAATGCCATGCTCTTTGGCCCAAGTGTCTATAAGGTTATTCTAGAAATGAGTCCCATTGTCTGACTCAATTCTCTCTGGGGTGCCGTGTCACCACAAAATCTGTTTCTCAAGGCCCAGGATAGTGTTCCGGGCAGTGGCGTGGGGCACAGCATATGTTTCAAGCCATCCGGTGGTTGCTTCCACCATGGTAAGCACATGGCGCTTGCCTTGGCGGGTTGGTGGGAGTGTGATATAGTCAATCTGCCAGGCCTCCCCATATTTGTACTTCAGCCATCGTCCTCCATACCAGAGAGGCTTTAACCGTTTGGCTTGTTGTTGCTCAGGACCCCATTTAAAATCATTCTTCTTCCGGGTCACATGATAGAGAGGGCTTACAATCGAACTGTAATTTGGGATGTGCATTCTCCAGAACCCCACAGCACCCAAGAAAGCTTGTGTTTCTTTCTTATTAGTTGGTGGAGACATTGCTGTTATCTTGTTGATCACATCTGTGGGGATCTGTCTATGTCCATCTTGCCACTTTATTCCTAAAAATTGAATCTCTTGTGCAGGTCCCTTGACCTTACTCCGTTTTATGGCAAAACCGGGTTTCAGCAGGATTTGGATTATTTTCCTCCCTTTCTCAAAGACTTCTTCCGCTGTATCTCCCCACACGATAATGTCATCAATGTATTGCAGGTGTTCTGGAGCTTGCCCCTGTTTAGCTTCCGAGATCAGACGAGATCGGGCGTTTTCAGGGTGGTGTGGCCGTAGGCTTGTTGCAGCCAGAGTTTGGGTAGCGACGGTACTTGTCGCTGGGGGTGGTGTAGCTGCTGTGCTTGGAGCTGGAGTAGCTGCACTGACTGTTGCTTTGCCCTCAGATGCAGGGGCATTTTTTTCCTTTTGAAGGTGTTGGATAGTGTTGAACAAAGCCCTGTAAGCATAGGCCAAGCCCCAGCACGTTGCCGTGATTTGTCCATCTCTGGTATGGCCAGACTGACCACGCACCTCATTTAAGTGTTTTACTAATTCTTCTGGATTTTGCACTTGTTCGGTGGTGAAATTCCAAAGTACTGGAGGAGCCCACTGACCTAGATACTTGCCCATACTATCCCACACACCCTGCCACTCATGGCTGTCCAGCCCCAGGGAAAATCTCTTGGTCCTCCTATATCGTCGTTTAAACCCAGACAAGGCCCAAACCTGACTCTGCTTAACTCTTGAAATCAGACGAGATGGTTGTGGGCAAAACACACTCCGTATGCGTGCCAACATGGAAATCCCCATCACAATCAGGAAACAGGTCTCAACAATATTAAAAGGCCATTCAAGAACTTCAAAACTCTCAAATGATGCTGTAGCTGGTCTGAGAGGGGGGCTAGGAGGGTAAAAGAATGTTTCCTTCACAGGTTGACCACCAGAGAAGGAGAAAAAAGATGTGAAATTGCTAAGCACCTTTATTATATACCTCCCAAAGTATAAAGGTGGTGACTACACTGGGAACATAAGACCGATCAGTTTCATGATCAATGATTCTATTGTATTACAAGTTATTATAATAAAGTACAGTGAGACAAGAACCTTAGCCCAAGCCCCACACTTGAAAAACAGTACCACAGCAAATACCGGCTGTATGTAATGTACAGAGTTCTGAACCTGTGAGACCAAGAGGAACAGCTTTGAGAGCCAATAAATCAGCATTGTGATGAGTGACTATTAATCCGGTCAGATCTGTCGTTATCTCAACCCTTCGTGCCCCACATTGGGCGCCAAAAAAAGAACTGTCGTGGTTTAAACCAATCCACACAGGGGGGGTGGAACTAGATTATCTTGAGGTCCTTTCCAACCCTAACTATTCTATGATTCTATGATTCTATGTATCACAGGTACCTCTGAGAGGAGCACTCTTGGCATCTGCCCTATCTGTTATTGATAAGGAGGAAGAGGTTGCTGTCACTGGCAACAGAGCAGAAGGACTTGAGAATGTTAAAGAAGTGTGGAGAGTGTATAGGAATTGGGAACATGTAGAGAAGAAAGAGCTGAGTCGTGCTATAGGCACAGCTACAGTGGTTGCTTTGGGACAAGTAGAAACTGGTGGAGGGACTAATGTGAGGGGATGAGGAATGTCAGGCAGAGGTCAGAAATTGAGTTCTCCTGTGGATGGGATCAGTGTGCATACTGTAAGGAGTTTGGATGCTGGAAGTGAGACTGCCCTGGGGGGAGTGCCATGGGGTGGCTCTGGTGACTGAATTGGAACTAGACTGCCAGGGACCTGGGCAATCTACCCTAGCAGATCCACTGATTAAATTAAAACTAGAAACTAGAAGAAATAAAGTGGATTTTTTTAGTGGATACAGGAGCAACTTATTTGGCATTAAATCAGAGGAAAATAATTTGTTACAGATGTGGGAGCTACTGGCCACCAAGAAAAAAAAACAACACAAAAAACAAAACAAAACAAACCAACCAAAAAAAGCATTATTTTTGAAATTTTTAGAGTATAAATTGGTAAAACAAATAGGAATGTGTAAATTCTTATACATGCCAAATTCTCCAAAAATCTTTATTAGGGCAAGAAGCAACTTTTAAAGAAGGCAAAATGGAATTAAGAGTCAAAAACGATGAATTAATTGGAGTTAATTAATTGAGTTTAATTCAACAGAAAAGAAAACAGGAGAACCTCCCTGAAATAGAGGAAATCCTTAATCAGATATATCTGGGCATCTGAAGTTCCAGGTAAGGCGAAAAAATGCTTTGCTTGTTAAAGTAAAAATAAAAGGGGGGCCTGCCCAATTAGAATTAAACAATATCCCTTAAAACTGGAGTATCCAAAGGGAAACAAAGAAGTTTTTTTTTTTTTTAATGTGGATTATTACTTGAATGTGAATCAGAATATAATATTCCCATCTTGCCATTAAAGAAATCCGATGGGAAAAGTTACAGATTAGTTCAAGATCTCAGAGCAATCAACAAAATTGTGGACGATATTCATCCAGTAGTAGCTAATCTGTATACCTTATTGACTAAATTGAATACTAATCAGGAGTGGTTTACCGTTCTGGACTTAAAGGATGCATTTTTCTGTCTGCCCCTGGCCAAAGAAGGTCAAAATTTATTTGCTTTTGAATGGGAAAATCCTGAAACAGCTCAATTGGATGGTGTTACCTCAGGGATTTAAAAACAGTCCGACCATTTTCAGAACTCAATTGGCACAAGAATTAGAATCCTGGGAAGCACACGCCCAGACAGGAACTTTACTACAGTATGTGGACAACCTGTTAATTGCTGCCAAAACTGAGAGAGAATGTGTTCAATGGACTGTAGAATTGTTAAACTATTCTATGATTCTATGATTCTATGATTTTCAAATAACTCAAGGAATTCAGAATCTGTACTTCTAAAATCAGCTAAATATTTCCGAAGCGCTATAAGCGGGTCACTTTTGTGATAAAATTTGTTCCGACAAGCTACACAAAAGGCCTTTTCTTTTAGCCAGCTCTGGCAAAGATCCCTTATAGACTGACAACCACCACAATAGAACTCAACTGTAGGGTCACACTGATGACAAAAACTACAGCGTTGTCGAAGCATTTGTGGTATCTCCAATCTCGGTTGTACCACTATATGTCTGTGGCCATGGACCTGATCTAGGAGGGCGACCGTGCTCAACGAAAGCTCTGCGTTGATTAAGGAGTTAACTTCTTCTATTAGTGGCTGTAGCGCTCAGTTCAGGCGATGCTCCTCCCGGTTCTGCGAGTCAGGGTCCATACACTAGCTCGGAGATGCCGTCACTGGAGCTTCTGAAGCAGCTAGTCTTAGCCACTTGGATGGTACCCACAAGGGCCTTAGAGAAACTATGGTAATATCGGCACCAGAGTCAAGTAATGCAGTCAAAGTTATCGAGAGATTTCCCCAAGTCAATATTGCTGTAATCTCTGGGCAGGTTGCCATCGATAGAGAAAATAGGGCGAGTCCTCCAGTAGATCCAAAACCACCAGTGCCACGAACGGTTTGATGTGCTCTTGATATTAACTGTGAAATGGGCACAAGTTGTGCTATGCGTGTGCCTTTTGGTTTATGCAGAGGAGGATAGTCAGTCTTTGCCATAATCTTAATTTCACCCATATAGTCAGCATCGATGACACCTGGAACAATGAATAGTCCTTTCAACGCGGATGATGATCTCCCCAGTAACAAGGCTCCTATAGGCTTATTATTTAAAGTCAAGGGACCATATATTCCGGTAGAGAGCAACGACACGGTCTTATCATATAAGGTAGTGTCTACTGCGGATGCCAAGTCCATTCCGAGGCTGCCGGCAGTGGCTGGTTGCAAGGCAATGGAGTTTGATTTGCTGCGTACATACGTTGAGGTGCGGGGGCTGAGGGACCCGTGCTTGGGATCATCGCGTGACGGGTCTTGGCGCTCCGCTCCCTGTTTCCGGACCGGTTCTGTTTACGTCAACAGGTAGCAGCAAAATGGTTATGCATTTGACAATTAGGGCACCAAACCGAGTGGTGGCAATCTTTTCTCATGTGCCCATTTTGACCACATCTAAAACATCGAGGACCCTTGACCATACCGGTGGCTTGCAAAGGTGCCAAGGCCACTAATACTTGCGACTGACTTCTTTGAATTGCCTCTCCCACTGCTTTTACTGCCTCAACCAACATTGCCTGATGCCCCATAGGTACGCATGACATTCGTTCTAACATCTCTTCTACAGTGGCATTTGCAGGTAACTGAACAAGTATCTGCCTTACAGCATCATTACAGTTCTGTATTGTACACTGACGCAGTAAAATACCATGCATGTATTCTGGAGTACCTGACTTCCTTATAGCATCAGCTACCCTATCCACAAAGGTACTGAAGGGCTCGTCCTTTTTCTGTGTAACTTTCATGTAGGCAGGAGCTGCACTAGTATCTTTAATCTGTGATAGAGCTTGCAAGGCTAGTCTCATAGATTCTTTTAACAATTCTGGACCTAGCTGGACTTGAGCCTCCTTAGTGGAGAACTGCCCAATCCCCATCAGGTGTTGTAATTGCACCCCAATCAGGGGATCTCCCTGGCCTCGCTGAACTGCAACCGCCTCTTGACAGGCTTTCTGCCAATACACGTTCCATAACAACAACTGCGAAGGGGTGAGGATTAATTTCACAATACTTTTAATATCCTCGATTAACAGCAAATCTGTTCCCCAAATATATGACAACATTTGCCTAGTGGGTTCAGACTGAATGCCTGTAGAAGAAACAGTTTGCCTTAACTGAGATAGCAATTTCCAATTTAATGGAGACATTTCAGCATTTACTGCCTGACCTTGAGGGTTGAACTGGTACTTAACAGGAAAGGCGAGAATCTTTTCCTGCAACGCCTGCGAACAATCAAAATCATTGTTTGACAGAGCCTTTCTCTGAATAGATTTCCTATCTATCACCTGGATTCGCATCTGTCTACCTGTGTTCTGCAACTTTACCCTTTCCTTACAACGACCTTCTTGCTCCCCTTTTTTCTTTGCATGATCTTTATGGTCTTTATCAGTCGAACAAGACGGCTGTGCAGCTAAAAATACTCCACTATCGTGATCATGATAGTGAGCAGCTTCCTCCTCCAGGGTCTCCTCCTCCAATGGGGTTAACCCCTCTTCTGAGGATTCTGCCGGGGGTGCGGATGGGTCTATCTTTATATCAATGTTGACTGTCGATGTTAC
The DNA here is from genome assembly GCF_037157495.1 of Lathamus discolor. NCBI lineage: Eukaryota > Metazoa > Chordata > Aves > Psittaciformes > Psittacidae > Lathamus > Lathamus discolor. Next base: position 464,103 of record NW_027069096.1, on the reverse strand, counting down.
AGGCGGATTGGAAACGTAATCCTTGCCAACCTGATAGTGAGTCAGACTGGCTGGAGGAGCTGGAGAAGAAAGGGCTGAAAGTTTCTCCTGAGCTGCAGCCGCAACCTTCTGCTCAGCTGCATACTTATGTAGGCAATTAATAACTGTCCTCCAGCCTTTAGCATTTTTTTTTCACTTGCTTATTTAAATCGGATATAAGGAAGAAATTCTTTCCTGTTAGGGTGGTGAGACACTGGAATCGGTTGCCCAGGGAGGTTGTGAGTGCTCCATCCCTGGCGGTGTTCAAGGCCAGGTTGGATGAAGCCTTGTGTGGGATGGTTTAGTGTGAGGTGTCCCTGTCCATGGCAGGGGGGTTGGAACTAGATGATCTTGAGGTCCTTTCCAACCCTAACTATTCTATGATTCTATGGTTCTATGATCAATCACTTTATTCCAAAGCTCGTCCCCAAACTTCTTCCATTCGGGTAGATCAAATACATCGCTAGGATCTCGAAAACAACCTAACTCTCTCGCGTATTCTAACAGTGCTTTTACCCCCTTAGTTAAGTCCAATTCCTTACCATTCCCCGCTTCTCTAAGAAGCATTTAAATAAATCATATGCTTCCTCTCTATCCATTATAATTCAACACATAAGGCATTGGCACCAGTGCAGCTTACCAGGAGGCAGATGAAATATGGGCGGCGAGACAAGGAGAATCTTACTCAGGCTCTCGGAACCAACGCTGCTGGCAGCGAAGCGTTCTTAGCCTTCCGAAGGCTGCTTTCTTCAGAGCTTTCCCAATCCCTGCTGTCGTCCCAGCCTTTAAAGGTACCTGGTTCCCTGTTCCAATCAGTCCCTGTTCCCCTCCTATTCCAGCTGTCTTCTTTACTCAGTCAAGCAACAGCAAGAGGGTCCCTGTTCGGGCTCCAATTTGTCGCAGCAGGGAGGAATCAAGACATGACCATTGTGATCGATAAGCATGATTCATTTATTGGGCTTCTACCTCCGGTTAATATAGCAACAATAATACATGAATATGCAAATACTAGGAGCTTGATTGGTTCTGGCATAAGTAAGGCATTGTGTAAGCTCATTATTTTTGCGGTTAAACTGTGTACTTTTATATCCTCTATTTTATGTGCTTATCTTGTTTATTAGTTAGTGTCCTTGTCTGTAATTGGTCGGAGCATGGCACTTCCCTCCAGATGTCCCTCAGTTCCTCATTATCTGGCGCCTGTAAGTCTGCACCATTCTCTAAACAAATGTTTTATTTCAGCTCGTTGATGGGAACGTGACCTTTCTCTGTTAGCCACGTCTCCACAAAATTATAGCCTTCAGTTGTTTCTTTTTTAATTTGCATCCTACATAAATTACTAGCGAAGGCTAATGGTTTAGTAGTAAATAAATTGGAGAGCTGTAGAATCAGACAAAACCTGCTCAAGTAACTGTAAAAGCTGGTACTGTTTCAAAAACTTAAGAAATAATGAAGAACAAAAGCGATGCATGCAACTACTAAGTGAAAATGCATCAATTTCCTAATTGAAGTAAACTACTGCACTTGACCTTATAATGCATGACTGATTTAATTATAACAAGATAATCCCAAAAGTCAGAATGCAATAAAGCAACTATTTTAAAGATTTAAGCTGTTATCAAAACTGAAGTGATTTTTTTTGAGTTAAGGAAACACTGCTGTGAAGGCTGAGCACCAAGCAGCCTTTCAATAGCTGCACTGGTATCTCCTCCTGTTGCTATTAGAGCTTGTAAATTTGCTTCATGGTTCAAAAAGCCCATTACACTCAGCTGCTCCAGTTGTTGCTGAAATCTAACTTGTGGATTTTGTAACTGCTAAGAAGAAATATCTCAAGCTATAAAAGCATAATAAACATTTGTCAAAGTACAGGATTTAAAATGTTTCTGAACTACTTCCTGTCTTCATTAATTATTGAATGCATCTTTTTCAAGTTCTCCAAGCTAGTTCATTCACAATTGAATTATTGATCAAACAAGTCAGATTAGACTCAAATTTTAAGAGTATCTTCACCTATGTGACATTTTTTAACTACAAGAGCAGCTGCTGTTTGATAAAAAAGGAACAATTAAATCTGATAAATGTGTCCCAAGAACAGTTTCTTAAAGATATGCACGTGTACATGCAGTTTTTTTTTTTCCCCTTTCATAAAAGAGTCTAATCTAATAATGTGGGACAGTGGGATTTTGAGAATTTCACTGCTGGCAACAGTGAATGTGGTAGGCATTTTTTCCCCCTGACGTAAAAGGTACCTCTTTAATGCTCCAAGTATATGTTGACTAAATTTACCAAAATTCTAGTTAGAAAAACTTCAGCCTAAGGCAAAGTGACAGCTGTGCTTTATGAGTTGATCTTGCTCAATTAAATTGCTTAAACCAATGGCAAAATTCTCAGTAATTTCAGTTTTATGGTCTTCAACTCAGATGCATTTTTGAAACGGAACAATTAGATTAAAATAATATGCTTTAGGTATATAGGGTCAGAGTAATACTGAGAAGCCACTTTTTAAAATTGGTGATGTAGTTTATGTATCAACACAAGATTTTTGCAGCTACTGCTAATTTTCCTTTTGTTCTACTTAGTCTCATTCACTGAGAAAATCCTACCAGTATTTAAAAACTGCATATACTTCCAAACTAATAAAATGCAAATATACTGGCTGAAATTTAAACATCCCCCTTCCATCTGCTTCCCCCAAGCAAAACTAAACAGAATACTGAACTGGTAGCATAAGATCTGACAGGATAAAAATTTCTATGGGAACATGGATTACTATGGCTATGCTTATCACCACTTTCTCATGGTTACATAAAATAACATCTTTCTGTCAGATCAGCAAGCTGAACTGCCTTATCCTGTGGTAAAAGAGGAAGTAAGAGCAGGACTGTTTGTTTTACCAAGAGTCTGCCATTATACTGGATATGTACCACAGTGTAATGGTGCCATTTCACACAGCACTCTTGAGATACCTCTCCACTGCTATGGATGTGTTCCCTTTAAAGCCAGTCTTGCTCACCACCCTACATTTACCTGCAAAGCTGCCACCTTTACTTGACTTCTTGAGATCTCCAGAAAGCCTGAATCCCACTTGGTATGTTAACACAATGTACACTATGCAGTCTGGACCTGCAGGATGTCAGGGAAGCATGCTACAAGTTCAGGCCACCAAATAACCTGAGCTGTCAGCTACAGAGTAACAACCAGCAACATGAAGTACAGAAATAATGATGTTCAGTACACTTGTTCTTCCCTTGCCTGATCCCACATTTCACTTGCCAGGGAGCCAGTCTTCCCTTTAATACCTTAACCTGCTTCTTTCCAGGCATTCAAGAGTATCAAGATAGGTGTACAACAATCAGCCATTCAGAGGACACTTTTACTCAAATGTGAGCCAGCATTTATTCGCACAGCTAGAACATCACTTTTATGCTTCCTTTGCTCTCCTTTGACCAGAAGCATTGGCGGGGGTGCCGGGCGGGGGGGAAGAATTGGATATTTAAACAAATAAACCAACCAAACAAAAACAACCCACAAAAAAAAGCAAATAAAAAGAAAACAAACAAAAAAAAAAAAAACCCAACAACCACCCAAAACCCAACAACCACCCCACAGTAGAATACAGTGATCTCCTTTACCATTTCCACCAGCAAGTGCCTGCAACATTTGTTGGACAAACTTCTGGTGACCAGGTTCAGCAGCCCCTGATATTGGACTTGAATTTTCACTGGGAACGGAACTAGGTACAGCAGACTCTGTAGAAACCCCAGTGCTTCCCAATCCACCTAAACCAGGATTGAATCTGCACAAATGACAAAGAGAAATACACCGCTAACATAGAAAATGGTTTAGCTGTAATGTCTCTTCCCATTATATGTAATTACTAAGTGAAAATTGTCAAACATAAAAGGGATGACAACTTAGGTAAAGCACCAAAACAAAGACCATAGCCATCATTACTTAGACAAAGAAAGACAAAAAGATGCAGGAAAAAAAAAAGAAAAACCAACAAAAAAACCCCAAACAAGCAAACAAACAAAAAATCCAAAAAGCCAAACAAAAAAACCCAACAAATACACCCACACAAATGAGAAAATTTATTATATAAATTTTTATGACCAATTCTTACCCTGGTGTAAGTCCTGGTGCTTCCACTGCTAGTGTCTGCAAGCCCTGCTGAATCTGTAGCAAAGCCTGCATTGCTCTAGGGTTGGAAATAGCTGATAATGTGTCAGGATTCTGCATCTAAAACCAGGAGAGAAACTCATAATTGAATAATATACAGAAATTCAAAGTTAATCTTTATCACTAGGTATTTTATAGAATCTGGTGTGATTTGGAGAAAACTCCAGGAACAAACTTGCCAACAAAGTTTTCAAGCTGACAAGCAGGTATTCTTTACTGCAGCGCCGGGAGACACGGGGGATAGCTCCTCCTAAAGTGTGTCTCTCTGTTGCTACACAAGCCGTCCTTATATAGTCCCTGGGCATACATACATTACGTCATTTTCCAGAAAGTTCCCTGCTTGCGTACAGAATTGTGGCAGTGGTATCTGAGGGTTGTTTACTTCTTCAAAAAATCTTCATCACTTTATCTCTGTTGTTTAATCAGATGGTTCATCTTTTCTACTTGCCCACTGGCCTGAAGCCTGTATGGAACATGTAGTTGCCAATCAATTTCTAATTTTTTTTGCTAATTTCTTGTAACAATTTTGCACTAGAGTGTGAACCTCGGTCTGAAGAAATTGCCTCTGGTACTCCAAAACAAGGTATTATTTCATTTAATAATGTCTTAATCACCTGTCTTGCATTATTTATCCTACAAGGGAATGCTTCTGGCCAGCCTGAAAAAGTATCCTTTGACACCAACAAGTATCGATAACCTCCTTTCCTTGGTAATTCAGAAAAATCTGTTTACCACTGCTGTCCCGGATAACTTCCTCTCACAATTGTCCCAGTTTGATTTCTATTTTCAGTTTTAGGATTATTCTTAAGACATAGCTGACATTGTTTTGTCACTAACTGAACTATAATATATAGATTTCTTCCTACAATTTGTTTGTTTAAGTATTTATACAAAGAGTTACTACCCCAATGAGTTTTATTATGTTCGTCCTGAACTAACTTCCAGAGTTGGTTATAGGGGATTACAATTCTCCCATCAGGTATCTGAACCCCACTATATTTTCCTGTCCTTTTAGATCTTGAATCAATTTTCTATCCTCTTTTGAATACCTAGGTTTAGATTTCTCAATTGTTAGTTTGCCATCAGGGATTAAGGATATGATTTTAGATTGTTCAGCTGCTCGTTTGGCTTCAAAATCAGCCAAATTATTTCCAATTTCCTGTTCAGAGTCACCTTGATGTCCTTTACAGTACATAGTAGCTACTTCTTCAGGTAGCTGAACAGCTTCTAGTAATTGTAGAATTTCTGTAGCATGTTTAATCTGTTTCCCTTGTGTGTTCAGAAGTCCTTATTCTTTCCAGATAGCACCATGTGCATGTACCACGCCAAATGCGTATTTAGAATCAGTCCAAATATTTATCCTTTTATCTTTAGCCAATTCCAGGGAATTGCTATTATTTCTGCCTTCTGGGCAGAGGTGTTTGGTGGTAAAGGTTTAGCTTCTATTACCTGTGAAGTGGTGGTAACGGCATATCCTGCCTTTCGTTCACCATTTTTCATGAAGCTACTGCCATCAGTAAACCAAGAATCAGCACCTTCCAGAGGTTTTTCTTTCAAGTCTGGTCGGCTCGAATACACAGTCTCTATGGTGGCCAAGCAGTTGTGTGGTAGTAGTTCTGTCAGTTGTTCCTGCAAAAAGGATGCTGGGTTCACAACATTAGTGACCACAGTTTCTATATCATCCTGTTCCACAAGGGTGGCCTGGTATTTTAAAAAACGTGAAGGAGATAACCAGTGGCTTCTTTCTGTTCCAGGACTGCTGATACAATATGGGACACTAGGTCAGTAATCTTCTGTCCCAAGGTGAATTTGCGAGCATCTTCAATATTCATGACAACCGCCGCCACAGCCCTTAGGCATCCAGGCCATCCTTTACTCGCTTCATCCAGCTGTTTTGAAAAATATGCCACTGCCCTTCTGTATGGTACTAGTTTCTGAGCAAGGACCCCCAAAGCTATTCTCTGTTCTTCATAGGAATATAGCCTAAAGGATTTAGTCACATCCAGAAGTCACAGAGTTGCAGCTCTCATTAGCTCTGTGTCCTGGGTTCAGCAGTAGCAGTCATTTTTCTCCTTCTTAGTAGCTAGTGCAGTGCTATGTTTTCATTTTTGGCCTGGGAAGAGAGCTGATAATGCTGATGTTTTTAGTTGCTGCTCAAATGTTTGGTCTGGCCAAGGACTTTCTGAGCCTCATGCTCTGCTAGGGAGGAGGGGAAGCTGGGAGGAAGCAGAGACAGGGCACCTGACCCAAACTGACCAAAGAGGTATTCCATACCACAGCACGTCATGCCCAGGATGTAACGGAGAGTTACCCGGAAGGGCTAGGGACTGCAGGGTTGGACGAGGTATCGGTCGGTACTCGGCTGGGGGGAGGGGGGCGAGTTATCTGTTGGCTGGTGCTGAGGTGTTGTATTCTCTTTCCTTGTTATTTCCTTTAGCACTATTATTATTGGTGGTAGCAGTAGCAGTTTGTGTTGTACCTTAGTTACTAAACTGTTCTTATCTCAACCCGTGGGAGTTGCATTCTTCTCGATTCTCCTCTCCGTCCCTCCAGGAGCAGGGGGAGGGCAAGAAGGGGGGGAGTGAGTGAACGAGGTTTGTGGTTGGGTTTAAACCACGACACTCTGTTTTTAAATTTTCAAAAGCCCCCTCTGCTGTATCAGTCCATTTTAAAGAGGGAGGGTTTCCTTTCAACAGTTCATATAGTGATCTTACCAGAACACCAGAATCATGGATCCTAAGTCTGCACCCATCCGGTCATTCCCAGGAATGTCCGGAGCTCTTTGGTGGTGGATGGTCATGGAGTCTGACAAATGGCTTCTTTTCTATCAGCTCCAAGTTCTGTCTGTCCTCCTGCTATTTCAAATCCTAGGTAGGAAACTCAGGTTTGGATTAGTTGGGCCTTTCATTTGGATTCCCGATAACCATTCAGCCCCAGAAAATTTAATAATTCCACTGTCCACTGGATACATTCTTCCTTTGTTTCTGTAGCAATTAATAGGTCATCCACATATTGTAACAGAGTCCCGTCTGAGTAGATGGCTTCCATGATTCTAGTTCTCATGCTAGCTGATTTCCAAAAATTGCTGGACTGTTTTAAACCCTTTAGGTAATACTGTCCAAGTTAATTGAGTTTCCCTTCCTGTGTCAGGATTTTCCCATTCAAAACAAATAACTTTGTCTTTCTTTGGCCAATGGTAAGCAAAAGAAAGCGTCCTTTAAATCCAGGACGTCAAACCATTTCCGATTATTATTCAATTTAGTCAGTAAGTCATACGAATTACCTACTACTGGACGAATATCCTCTGCTGTTTTGTTGATTGCCCTGAGATCTTGAACCAATCTGCAACTTTTCCCATCATATTCATTTACTGTCCAGATAGGAGTGTTATATTCCAATTCACATTCAATTAATAATCTATATTTTAAAATTTATCAGTGATTTTTGATTCCCTTTGATCTTCTAATTTTAAGGGATATTGTTTTATTCTAATTGAGCAAGCCCCCCCCCCCCCCTTTTTTATTTACACTTTAAGAGGCAAAGCATTTTTCACCTTACCTGGAACTTGAGATGCCCATACTCCCAGATATACCTGATTAAGGTTTTCTTCTATTTCAGGGAGGTCCTCCTGTTTGCTTTTCTGCTGAATTACAGATAAACTCAAAACTGCAATTAATTTATTATTTTTAACTCTAAATTCCATTTTGCCTTCTTTAAATGTTGCTTCTCACCCTAACAAAGATTTTAGAGAATTTGGCATACATAAAAATTTATGCATTCCTATTTGTTTTCCCAATTTGTACTTTAAAGGTTTCAGAAAGAATGCCTCTCTTCTTTTTTTTTTCTTTTTCTTGGTGGCCAGTAGCTCCCACATCTGTAACATGTTCTTTTCTCTCTGATTTAACACCAAATAACTTGCTCCTGTAACCACTAAAATTCCACTTTATTTCCTATAGTTCCTAGTTTTAATTTAACCAGTGGATCTGGTGGGGTAGATACCCCAGGTCCCCGTCAGTACCCCATGGCACTGCCCCCACCCACCCAGGGCAGTCTCACTTCCAATGTCCAAACCCCCCATAGCACGCACACCTATCCGGTTCCACAGAAGAAGAGCCCACTCCCCCACCTCCGCCCAACATCCCTCCTCCCAGGCTCAACCACGGGAGCTGCTGGAGCTCCCCTCCTTTCCCCCTTGGTTTTCCCTTTTTTTTCTTCTCACAGTTGCTCACCCTGCTCTGCAGGGGCTGCAGATGCCTGCCTCTGCAACAGCACTTCTACTTTAACCCTTTCTTAACTCAGAATGTGAATCTGCTGCTTTTTGCCAGTGACAGCAATCTCTTCCTCCTTATCAATATCAGATAGGACAGGTGCAGAGGGTGCTCCTCTCAGAGGTACCTGTGACACATAATTTTCCAACCTATCTTCCTGATTACTGTTTTTTAACTTTAAACATCTTTCCCCAATATCACAGGCTGAACAACATCAACTTTCAGTTTTTCCCTTTTTTTTTCCAAAGCCAAAATTAAGGGATCTGGCAGAGCTATATTAATTTTGCATTCAGTCTATCACTCCATGTGGTTTCTTAAAGTGAAAAACATATCTGCATACATTACTTTATCCCATTTTCCTTGCCACCTCAAAATAACATTAATTGTCACAATGTATTATAGTTTGGAGTTCCATTTTTAGGCCATTTTCAAGCCATTTTCCCTGATTTTCCAAAATATACAAAGGCCACCATTGGTTACAATATTTTACCAATGTTTTCTTATTTACCGAGCCCCCAGGAGACCCTCCAAGTTCCTTCTAGTGTGCCAAAATGCACCCTAAAAGACTCCTTTTCAAGATCTCTTCACTCTGCTGATTTTCCATTATCAATCTCACATTCACACACACACATGGGATCCCACAGACACACTCCACACAGTTACAACACTTGAGACAGAGACTAAAATTCTATCAAACAAACAACAGTTAATAACACAGTTATAACAGTCTGTCACCAATACCAAATCACACGACCAAAATCCTTAATGTAACAAGCCACAAAATAAATCAAATACCAACAAGATCCAAAACCATTTCCACAAGAAATCCCTGCATCTTGTAGGACCCAAACCACAAGAAGCCCCCTGCTTCTTGTGGGTGTATACCAAACGGACGCTAGCAGCCGGGTATACGCCTTTACCCATGAGATTTCCTATCTCGATTTACGGAAGGCTTCCAAACCTTGCGTACGCTTACCAAACCAACCCAATTACCAATTTAGTCTTTATGCAAGATGCCCCCTTCACCTTACAGACTATACAAAAGAAAAGAATACCTTTTATGAACATGGTCCTTGTCTGCTCCTGCAGTGATCCGAATGAGTCAAGGGGTCCCTCCAGGAAAAATTCCCGAGGGCCCTAGGGAACCCTGTCCTCAGCAGGTCCTGCAGCCGAGCAGAGAGGGTCCCACCTGGGTTGCCAGATTGATTCGGAGAAAACTCCAGGAACAAACTTGCCAACAAAGTTTTCAAGCTGACAAGCAGGTATTCTTTACTGCAGCGCCGGGAGACACGGGGGATAGCTCCTCTTAACGTGTGTCTCCCTGTTGCTACATAAGCCATCCTTACATAGTCCCTGGTCATACATACATTATGTCATTTTCCAGAAAGTTCCCTGCATGCGTACAGAATTGTGGTGGTGGTCTCTGAGGGTCGTTTACTTCTTCCAACAATCTTCATCACTTCTGGCAGCCTTTGGAGCATGCGCAGTAGATGCTCATACCAGTTTAATTGGTTCGTTAGCACCAGAGACATAATAATCCTCCTATTCTCCTACTTATCAGTTAGTTTAACTGTAGCCCATCCTGGACTCTTGCCATTCCCAGATACTTCTTATCCCTGTGTCCTGTTCCTCTAGACTGTTTTTCTTAAAACTGTGTCAACTATAATAATTTATCTTGTGCAAGAATTCTCAGTGTGTTCTCTAGCTGCATTATATTTTTTTTCTATGTATCATGCATTTTTTTAGTAATACTGTTACAAAGCCATCAAACTTAGCATTACTTAAAACTGATTCTAAAGGTTTATATATTCCATTTTGTGATTTTTGTCCCCCTTGTTTCAACACAGAGCAAGAAAGAGAAAAGGCAGGCCTTGATGCTGTGTGAGCACTGATCAAACAGTTAAAACATCAGTGTTATCAACACTGTTAGGTCAAAAATCCAAAACATGACACTATACAGGCTGCTATGAAGAAATTAATCTGAACCAGACTCAATACACAAGGTCTGGCATTTAATATAATGACATTAAATACAGGAACAGTATAATACTTGAAAATCTTAATTTACATTTTTATTATTTCTAAAATAAATAAATAAATAAATAAGCTATTGTCTCTAGATGTCTTCCTGGCCAAACTCAAACAGGAAGTGCACAGAAGGTGGAAGCAAGGGCAGGAAACCTGGGAGGAATACAAAGACACTGTCCAAGTCTCACTTTCTTATATGAAATTAGGAAAGACAAAGCCCAAAAGGAATTGAATTTCACAAGGTATGCCAAAAGCAACAAGAAGGGCTTCTGTAAGTACACAGGTAACAAAAGGAAGACTAGGGAAAATGTAGCACTGCTACTTAGTGAGAGAGGGAACCCAGTTACACAGGACACAAAAAATGTTGAGGTACTTAATGCCTCAGCCTTTACTAGCAAGACTGGTTTTCAGGAATACCAGGCCCCTGAGATCAGGGGGAAAGGCTGGAGCACTCTCGATCAGTTGCTGAGGTGAGTAGCTTGAGAGAGGACACCTGCAACACCGGAGCGGAGAGGGGAGAGATCAGCGTCCAGGAGCCTCAACTCAGAGCGACAAGAGCCACTGAGGAGGGAGCCTCAAGTCCTCAACAGGACTTGCCCAGGACTCGGAAGCTCAGCTCCCGCGAGGGGCTGACTCACAGGGGGCGGAGCCAGGAGGAGTGGCACCAGCTGGGAGTGGCTAAAAAACCTTCCCCGGGAGCGCGGCGACCAGAGCCGGCAAACAGAGAGCGTCGAGGCAGAGGGTCGAGGCAGTTCGCGCGGGCAGGGAAGCGGGCAGGGAAGCGGGCAGGGAAGCGGGCAGGGAAGCGTTCCATCCGCCTCATCGAGAGGACTCGCCTGGAGTACAGGAGGGGGAAGGAGTGCTGAGAGACGTAGACGGATTGATTGACCAGATAGATCATGGTTACAACACGATCGAAAGCTGTAGTGAGTACTAATGTGGGTATCCAGACTGAGCCTTCCTGCAGACATGCAGCTGTGCAGGTCTCTGGCTGCAGCGAATGCCTGAGCCTGGCACTTGTATTGGAGGGAGCCAGTGACACTGCTTGTGTTCGCTGTGAGCAAATAAATGACCTGCTCAGGCAGGTGGCTGAACTGAGGGAGGAGGTAGAAAGGTTGAGAGCCATTAGAGAGTGTGAAAGTGAAATAGATTGGTGGAACCACACCCTAAGGCAAGGGCAGAGGGAAGTGGTTCAACAAGTGATGGATCCCCTTCCCTCCTACCATCAGACAGAAGGAGAGAGCTTAATGGACAAGGATGGATGGAGGGAGGTTCCTCCTCGGAGAGGTAAGCGAAAACCCTCACAATCCCTTCCTCCCTCCCAATTGCCCTTGAATAACAGGTACGAGGTCTTGGAAATTCAGGGCCAGGTGATTGGAGATGGTGAGGCAAATCTATCTAGTGAGTCACGTAGGGCTTGTCACTCACCCCCATGCCTCAGAACTTCCCCAACCAAGAAGAAAAGAAGAGCAATTGTGGTGGGTGACTCCCTTCTGAGGGGAACAGAAGGGCCCATTTGTCAACCAGATCCACCCCACAGGGAGGTCTGCTGCCTGCCTGGGGCTCGGATTAGAGATGTTAAAAAGAAACTCTCTGAACTGGTACAGCCGTCTGACTACTATCCGCTGATAGTTTTTCAGGTTGGCAGTGACGAAATTATTACGAGGAACGTAAGGGCAATGAAGAGAGACTTCAGGGCCCTGGGACGGCTGGTTAAAGGGTCTGGAGCGCAAGTGGTGTTTGCCTCCATACCTGTTGCAAGCGAGGGTGAAGGGATATATAAGAAGACTCTGCAGGTTAATATATGGCTACGTGACTGGTGCCAAAGGCAGGGGTTTGGGTTTTTCAGTCACGGGCTGCTGTATGGGACACCTGGTTTGCTGGTGACAGGCGGGATACACCAGTCCCAGAGAAGAAAAAGGGTTTTGGGGCAGGAGTTAGCAGGGCTTATTGACAGGGCTTTAAACTAGTTATGAAGGGGGGAGGGGATTTAACTGGGCCTGTTGGGGACAAGCCCAAGAGGAACATGCTAGGGATTGAAGGATGGCGGGCTAAAGAGGACTATCAATCTCTTGTTTCACTTGTGGGAAAGGATAGCTTTTTAGACCCTGTCCCGCAGGGGAAAAAGGGTACTAGGACTGGCTCCCTGAAATGCCTGTACACCAATGCACGCAGCATGGGGAATAAACAGGAGGAGTTAGAAGTCTGTGTGCAGGCTAAAGGTTATGATCTAGTGGCAATTACAGAGACATGGTGGGACAGTTCACATGACTGGAATGTGGTCATGGATGGCTATGTCCTTTTTAGGAAAGATAGGTCAGCGAAGCGAGGTGGTGGAGTTGCTCTTTATGTGAGAGAGCAACTAGAATGTATTGAGTTCTGTCCGGGGTCAGATGAGGAGCAAGTGGAATGTCTGTGGGTACGAATCAAGGGGCTGACTGGCACGGGTGATACAGTTGTGGGGGTCTATTACAGACCTCCTGATCAGGACGAAGGAGTTGATGAGGCTTTCTACAGGCAACTGGAAGTAGCCTCGCGACTACATGCCTTAGTCGTCGTGGGGGACTTTAACTACCCCGATATTTGCTGGAAGACTCACACAGCCAGTCATTCACAGTCTAGGAGGTTCCTCAAGTGCACTGATGATAATTTCTTAATGCAAATGGTGGACGTACCAACTAGGAGAGCAGCGCTGCTAGATTTAGTACTCGCCAACAAGGAGGGTTTGGTCGAAGTGGTGACGGTCAAATGGCAGCCTTGGCTGCAGTGACCATGAGAGGGTGGAGTTTAGGATCCTGTATGGGAGGAATAGAATACCTAACAAAGCCACAGTTCTGGATTTCCGAAGGGCCAACTTTGGCCTCTTCAGTCAACTGCTAAGGGAAGTCTCATGGGAAAGTGTACTAGGCGGTAAAGGGGCTCAAGATAGTTGGTTAGCATTCAAGGACCGCTTCTTCCAAGCTCAGGATCGGAGCGTCCCAATGAGTAGGAAGTCAAGTAAGGGATCTAGGAGACCGGCGTGGTTAAACAAGGAGCTGCTGGGCAAACTCAAGTGGGAAAGGAGAATCTATGGATTATGGAAGGAGGGGCTGGCCGCTTGGGAGGAATATAGGACAGTTGTTAGAGGATGTAGGGAGGCAATTAGGACAGCTAAAGCCTCCTTGGAACTCAATCTTGCTAGTCGGGTTAAAGACAATAGAAAGGGCTTCTTCAAATACATAGCAAATAAAACTAACACAAGAGGCAATATAGGCCCACTGCTGAACGAAGTGGGTAACCTGGAGACAGAGGATATAAAGAAGGCAGAGGTGCTGAATGCCTTCTTTGCCTCTGTCTTTACTCCTGCAGACTCTCCCCGAGGGCCCCGGATTTCTATAGCCCCAGAAGGAGTCAGGACAAAGGAGGAGTTTGCTTTGGTAGATGAGGATTGGGTTAGGGATCAGCTATGCAAACTGGACATCTGTAAATCGATGGGTCCGGATGGAATGCACCCACGGGTGCTGAGGGAGCTGGCGGAGGTCATTGCTAGGCCACTTTCCATCATCTTTGGTAAGTCGTGGGAAGCGGGCGAGGTGCCTGAGGATTGGCGGATGGCAAAGGTCACACCAATCTATAAGAAGGGCAAGAAGGAGGACCCGGGTAATTATAGACCGGTCAGCCTTACCTCCATCCCTGGAAAGGTGATGGAACAACTTATTCTTGACTCCATCACTAGGCATATCAAGGATGAGGGGGTCATTAAGAACAGCCAACATGGTTTTATGAGGGGGAAGTCATGTATGACCAACCTTATAGCCTTCTATGAGGAAGTGACTAGGTGGAGGGATGATGGTAGAGCGGTAGATGTAGTTTTTCTTGATTTCAGTAAGGCATTTGATACTGTCTCCCACAGCATCCTCATAGATAAGCTAAGGAAGTGTGGGCTTGACGATCAAGTAGTGAGGTGGATCGAGAACTGGTTGAAAGGAAGAAGGCAGAGAGTTGTGGTCAATGGCGCAGAATCTAGCTGGAGGTCTGTGACTAGTGGAGTTCCTCAGGGGTCGGTGCTGGGACCGGTGCTGTTTAATATTTTCATCAATGACCTGGATGAGGGAACTGAGTGCACCCTCAGCAAGTTTGCTGATGACACAAAACTGGGAGGAGTGGCTGACACACCAGAGGACTGTGCTGCCATTCAGCGAGACCTGGACAGGCTGGAGAGTTGGGCGGGGAGAAACTTGATGAAATTTAACAAGGGCAAGTGTAGAGTCTTGCATCTGGGGAAGAACAACCCCATGTACCAGTACAGGTTGGGGGTTGACCTGCTGGAAAGTAGTGAAGGGGAAAGGGACCTGGGGGTCCTGGTGGATAGGAGGATGACCATGAGCCAGCAATGTGCTCTTGTGGCCAAGAAGGCAAATGGCATCTTAGGGTGCATTAGAAAGGGAGTGGTTAGTAGGTCAAGAGAGGTTCTCCTCCCCCTCTACTCAGCCTTGGTGAGGCCGCATCTGGAATATTGCGTCCAGTTCTGGGCCCCTCTGTTCAGGAAGGGCAGGGAATTGCTTGAAGGAGTCCAGCGCAGAGCCACAAAGATGATTAAGGGAGTGGAACATCTCCCTTATGTGGAGAGGCTGAGGGAGCTGGGTCTCTTTAGCTTGGAGAAGAGGAGACTGAGGGGTGACCTCATCAATGTTTACAAATATGTAAAGGGTAGGTGTCAGGATGATGGAGCTAGGCTTTTTTCAGTGATATCCAGTGATAGGACAAGGGGCAATGGGTGTAAACTCGAACATAGGAATTTCCACGTTAACATCAGGAAGAACTTCTTTACTGTAAGAGTGACAGAGCACTGGAACAGGTTGCCCAGGGGGGTTGTGGAGTCTCCTACACTGGAGATATTCAAGGCCCGCCTGGACAAGTTCCTGTGTGATGTACTGTAGGTTACCCTGCTCTTGCAGGGGGGTTGGACTAGATGATCTTTTGAGGTCCCTTCCAACCCTTGGGATTCTGTGATTCTGTGAAGGAAGATGTACCTTTGGTGCAACAGAATCAGGTCAGGGAATACTTAAGCAAACTGGACATACTTAAGTCCATGGGCTCTTGTGGGATGCACCTATGAGTGCTAAGGGAGCACCATTTTGCAAGGCCACTCTAAGTCTTTGATCCATCATGGAGACTGGGAGAAGTGCCCAAGAACTGGAGAAAAGAAATGTCACTCCTATCTTCCAGAAGGGCAAGGAAGAGGACCCAGGAAACTACAGGCCAGCCAGCCTCACCTCTATCCCTTGGAAGGTGATGGAGCAACTAATCCTGGAAACCATTCCCAGGCACAGGAAGGAGAAGAAAGCCAACAGTTATAGTCAGCATGGATTACCAAAGGGAAGTCATGCTTGACCAACTTGAAAGACTTCTATGACAAAATGACTGTCTATGTAGGTGATGGGAGAGCAGTGGATATAGTCTAACTAGACTTCTGAATGCTTTTGACAGCATCTCCTATAGCATCCTCATAGATAAGCTGATGAAGTAGGGGCTGGATGAGAAGAATGGAAAACTGGCTGAGGGCCAGATCCAGAGGGCAGTGATTAGTGGAATAAAGTCTAGTTGGAGGCCAGTAACTAAAGCCATAACCCAGGGCTCGATATTGGGTCCAGCCCTATTTCACATCTTCATTAATGATCTGGATGATGGGGCAGAGTATACCCTTAGCAAGCTTGCTGATGACTCAGAACTGGGAGGAGTGGCTGATACACCAGAGGGTCATGCTACCATTCGGAGGGACCTCTCAACAGGCTATAGAAATGGGCTGACAGGAACCTCATGCATTTCAACAAGGGAACTGGTGAAAGGTCCTGCACCTGGGGAGGAATGATCCTGTGCACCAGTATATGTTGGGAGCCATCCAGCTGGAAAGCAGCTTGACAGAAAAGGTCCTGGGGTTCCTGGTGGACACCAGGTTGAACACGAATCAGCAATGTGCCCTTGCAGCAAATGCAGCTAGTCCTGGGCTACATTAGGAGGAGTGTTGGCAGCAGGTCAAGGTGATCCTTCCCCTCTACTCAGCACTAGTGAGACCACACCTGTAGTCATGTGTCCAATTCTGGGCTCCCCAGTACAAGCAAGATGTGGACATACTGGAGGGAGTCCAGTGCAGGGCCACAAAGATGATGAAAGGGCTGGAGCATCTCTCATATGAGGAAACCCTGAGAGAGCTGGGAATGTTTAGCCTAGAGAAGAGAAGGCTCAGGGGAGATCTCATCAATGTATGTAAATACCTGAAAGTTAGGTGCAAAGAAGATGTAGCCAGGCTCTTGTCAGTGGTGCCCAGTGACAGGACAAGAGGCAACTGGCACAAACTGAAACCCAGGAGGTTCTTGTCTGATCATAAGGAAATACTTTTTTACAGTGAGGGTGACTGAGCATGGCAACAGGTTGCCCAGGGAGCTTGTAGAGTCTCCCTCCTTGGAGATGCTCAAAAGTTGTCCAGACATGGTCCTGGGTAACTGGCTCTAGGTGTCCCTGCTTGAACAGGGGTGTTGGACCAGATGACCTCCAGAGGTCCTTTCCAACATCAACCAGTCTGTGATTCCCAGACACCTATAGTCTCATCACTTCTTCAGAATAGTAGTTTCAAACATTAAAAAATGGATGAGTATCACTGCAACCATTGCCATCTTTTCATCTTATCCCTGGGATGCCTGTCAAAGAATTGCTTCCTCAATCTTTACCCTGCTTTAGGGATCATGATGTAGTCCTATATCCTCAAACAGTACTAATTCTATGTTTGGGGCTTAAAGGAGACTAGCAAGATCTACAAATATGGGATTTATTCCATACCACACCTTCAGTGGGACACCCCGCTGAACATCAAATTAAGTTAAAGCCTTATTTCATCACAAGACTAATATCAGAATTTCAGTATTCTTTAAGACTATGTAATCACATTGTTTTCATGTTCTTACAAAGTTAATGCCATTCTAAACTAGCACAAACACTAAAGGCTGCTTGCCAAACTCATATGCTCACCCTGCCTACTGCAGGGGCATAAACACAAGTGCTACCACACAGTGAAACAGATCAAGGACTGTTCAGATTGTCCTTCAGACTGCTGTTCTGCACCAACTGTAACTAAGGAGCTGATTCAAGTGACTTAATAGTAATGGCTCAGTTTGTAAGATACCGTTAATTTTCAAAAGGGGTATGCATGATATCTAGGGACACAACCTCACAGACTTTGGGTTGCTTCTCTTGTTGAATAGCAGGAGTATTTGTACATTTGAATGCATTTTAGTCAAACCTAGGTTTGCCCAAACAGAAAGCTATCAAACTAGAAATTAAGAATGCTTTTACTACTTAGAGGTAAAAAGATTGCTAATCAGTCAGGTTACCTGTTTTGTGTTTTGATAACCAGGTGAACAGTAAGTCCATAATGAATTCCATGCTGAATCAAAGTATCTTGATCTTTTAAAATTTTTCCAGCAAATATCAAAACAAGCTGATCACTGTGGGACTTGAAATGCTTAGATTTCTTCCTTGAACTAAAAAGAAGTTAATATTATATAGTTATGTAATTGAATACTGAACTACTAATCTTTTAATCTTTAAGGAATAACTATATTTTGCTCACATTTATTATATTAATCCACTTGTACCATATGTTTTGCTTTATACAACCTAGAAACAATTCAGTAAGTTATTTCAACTTTTTATCCAAAGGAAGATGGGAAATCAAATTTCTTATACAATTAAAGTCAACTGTTTCATATCTAGATCACTAAGTATACAGGTGGCAATAAAAAAATTGGTGTCACTTAAAGACTATACCATCATTTCAATCAGGCATGTACCCACAACACATTACATATACATTGCACATGCTATTGAAAACATCCATTGTTGACATGCTGAGGATGCAACAACACATGATGTTAATTCAGTCCACATTTGTGCTGGCACTGAAAAGAGTAGTAAATATACACACATACACATAACATTCCCTTAGTCTATGGACTATCCCTATAAAGATCGTTGAGTTCATTCAGTCCATGACTTTGGGATCCATTTGTCATAATAGTCTTTCAGGGTAGCAGTGATGATTTCAGCACCGCTGTGCTCGTCTGTTTTCATCCAAGACCATTCTTCATTAATATTTATGGCCTGAGGTGTCATGGGCCCACCAGGCTCATAATAATCCACCCTTATGTTGCCAATCTAAATTCACCTGAGCCACTTCAGTCTTAGGAGCTTGATCCACCTGTTAGTCATTCCGATGCTCCTCAGTGGGCAGACTCTTGGACACATGAGCAACTATGTGGCATGCCTTCACCACCAGGTTCTTTACCCAGGCAGCAATATCTTGCCACAGTGCAGCAGCCCAGATGGGTTTACCTCTGCGTTGCCAGTTGCTCTGCTTCCATTGCTGCAAACACCCCCACAGGACATTTGCCACCATCCATGAGTCAGTGTAGAGATAAAGTACTGGCCACTTTTCTCGTTCAGCAATGTCCAAGGCCAGCTGGATGGCTTTCACCTCGGCAAATTGACTCGATTCACCCTGACCTTCAGCAGTTTCTGCAACTTGTCACTGGGGACTCCATACAGGTACCTGCCAACCCTGATGCTTTCCTACAATCCGGCAGGACCCATGAGTAAACAAGTCGTATTGCTTCTCACTTTCTGGCATCTTATTATACAGTGGGGTCTCTTCAGCATGCATCACCTTCTCCTTTGGTGACATTCATTCCAAATTCCTTGCCCTCTGTCCAGCCCATGTTCACTTCCAAGATTCCTCAACAACTGGGATGTTCTATTTGATCTTGTTGTGTGATCACTGCAACTTATTTACTCCATGTAGCATCGGTTGCATGTGTAGAGGAGACCCTCCCTTTGAATATACAGACCAGCATGGGCAACTGGGGTGCCTGGAGGAGCTGTGCTTCAGTGCCAATCATTTCTGAAGCAGCTCAACCCCCTTCATAGGCTGCCAGTATCTCTTTTTTAGTTGGGGTATAGATGGACTCAGATCCTCCGTATCCCTGACTCCAAAAGCCAAGGGTTCGACCTTGAGTCCTCCCTGGAGCTTTCTGCTAGAGGCTCCAGATAGGACCATTCTCCTCAGCTGTGGTGTAGAGCACATTTTTGATATCTTGCCAGGACCACACTGGCCCAAGGGCTACTGCATGAACTATCTCTCGTTTAATTTGTTCAAAGGCTTGATGTTGCTCAGGGGCTCATTTGAAATCCTTCTTATTCCAGGAAACATGATAGAGAGGGCTTACAATCAGACTGTAATTCAGACTGTGCGTTCTCAAAAAAAACAAACCCAAAACACAACACCTAAGAAAGCTTGTGTTTCTTTCTTATTAGTTGGTAGAGATGTTGTTATTTTGGTGATCACATCCACGTCCATCATGCCTTTTTATTCCCCAAAAAGAGACTGCAGGTATCTTGATCTTATTTTGTTTAATGGCAATGTTAGAAGAGGGTGAATTTTTTTACGATAATTATATAAAATAGTAGAAATTATTATATTTGAGAAATTTATAAATCAATAGTGTGGTTTTGGAAATGTTGTAACTTTGCAGTTTTGTTTGTAGTTTCGTACCATGGTTACTTAATAACCAATGTTACAATGGTAGGCTTGGTAGCAAGAGTCAGCATAACCATATATGGTGAAGGGTATATGGGTGGATTTAAGAAAGTATTGTGAAACTCTATCGAAGCAGAAATTATGGACATACCAAGGGTAAAGTGAGGATAAGAGAATGCTGGCGTCCACATAATGGTTGGGATATGTCCAAAGAACGGAAAGGTGAAAAGGACAGAGCGAGGAAGACTTCTTACTTCATCTGAAGAAGACTCCTTACTTCATCAGGATGACCACCAGAGGGGGCTGCGCAAGCACAGAAGAGGCTGATGTTGTAATAGACTGATGAGGTAACCCTTGATGCATATGTATTAGTTAAAGTTGTAATCCGTGTTGAATATGTATTACTTACGAGATTTTTAGTGCATAAATTGCAAACGCGATGTGACGAGGTAGAAGCCAGATTTGGGCGCGTGTCCCTGGTTTCCCAGCGCTGCATTAAAGCACCTCATATAACCATTCCAGTGGTTATGTGTTTATTCTTATGCTAACATTTTGGCACCCCAGATGGGACCTCTTGGGCATTGCTGAGGCGGATCGCATCTCGATTCTGCTCCAGCCGGCACCAAGAAATTCTCAGGGAGCCATCGACCGCGACCGACCTCCGCTGCTCACGACGGACCTCTGATACGGTAAGAAAGGTGCTTTTCTAATTTGGTTACAGTACCGATTGTTGAGTAACGTAAAGTGTACCGACTTCCGATACGCCTGCCTGACAGATGCGGCGAAAGCTGCACTTGGTCTGGCGAAGTCTGGTCTGGTAAAGCCTGCCTTTTAAAGGCAGCGAAAGCTGCGCTTGGTTGGGGCTAGGGAGCTCCTGGGGTAAGCCTAGGCACCGTCTGTTAGACAGTAGCGAAAGCTCTGCAGGTTCGGCAAATCTGGTCTGGTTTTATGCTGCAGGATCAGCATTCGGCAAATCTGGTCTGGTTTTATGCTGCGGGATCAGCATCTGTCTGGATACGTGTTGTATACGTGTTGTAATTTAGTGCTGTGAAAGAAACTTGTTTCTAGGGATTTCTTTATATGTACAAAATGCCGTTGATTCCCAAGTCGTCTCCATTAGGCTGCATCTTAAGTCACTGGAAGGAGGGTCGGTTTGGGCAGAGCATGCAAAAGAGTAAACTAATTGATTACTGTAATGTATGGTGGACACAGTATGAAATGGAGGATCAGGAGAAATGGCCTGAAAATGGGACTTTGCAGTACAATACTATATTACAGTTGATGTTATATTGCAAAAGGGAAGGAAAATGGGACGAGGTACCATACGTAGATATTTTCTTTACCTTAAAAAAAAATAAAAATTAAAAAATGATGAATGGCAGAAATCCTATGGAATAATGGTTGTTAAGGTAAATACTAATGAGCAATGTATGGGATGTGTTACTGAGAAAAGATGCATGGGGTGTCTTGCCTTAGAGAATAGTTTACAACATCAGAAAGATATTGAAAGCTTGGATTTGACAGTTGCCCCATCAGCCCCGCCGGCATTAAATGAAGAAAGGGGGGAGGAAGAGGATTTTGTAATTCAAAAATGGGAATGAATGTAGAAAGGTTAGGATATAATCAATGTGCATATTGCAAACAGGAAGGACACTGGAAGAATGAATGTCCATTTAGGGGAGGACAATTTATGTCTCCAGGGAATCCTTTTATGGGATCTGATGTAGCTAAGGCAATGGTGCTAGGAGAATTTGACAATCAAAGCTGACTAGGCAGGGCAAAAGATAAAGAACCCCTCATGAAAATCCAATTGGGAGAGAAAGAAGTGAAATTTTTAATAGACACAGGGGCTACCTGTTCAGTTTCATATGATTTACATGGGGGGTTAGGGGAAAGAACTACGACAATTGTGGGAGCCACAGGGAAGGAGGAAATATGGCCATTCTTGCAGCCCGTAGATCTGCGGTTTAGAGGGAAGGAATTAACACATGAATTTCTATATGTACCTGAATGCCCCATTCCCCTTTTAGGATGGGACTCATTGGCCAAATTGGATGCAATGATCATTTTTGAAAATGGTGACTTAATAATGCAAATCCCTGAATCAAAAGCAGGACAGATCTTGGTTCTTAAAGAAAAACCCATTGCTCAAATTCCAAAAGAGGTAGAAGAGGCTGTGATACCGGTAGTTTGGGAAACAGAAATCCTGGGAAAATCAAAAGCAGCTCAACCAGTAACAGTGGAACTAAAAGATGGGGTTAGACCAGTAAGAGTTAAACAATATCCACTGAAGCTAGAGGCAAGATTTGGGATTATAAAAATAATTGAGAAATTTTTAAAATATCAAATTTTGGAAGAATGTGAATCAGAATATAACACACTAATTTTTCCAGTAAGAAAACCAGATGGTGAATATAGGTTAGTACAGGATCTGAGGGCAATAAATGAAATAACAAAAGATATCCACCTGGTGGTGGCAAACCCATATACACTGTTAACATCTGTGAAGGAAAAATATAAATGGTTTACAGTGATTGATTTAAAAGATGCCTTCTTCTGCATTCCTCTTGATAAAAATAGCAGGAAATAGTTTGCATTTGAATGGGAAGAATTCACAGAGCGGAAGAAAACCACAACTAACGTGGACCAGACTGCCACAAGGATTCAAAAACAGTCCAAACCTTTTTGGGAATCAATTGGCCAAGGAACTGGAGACATGGACTACTCAAGGAAAGGTACAGGCAACGAGATCACAATATCTCTTATTGCAATACATACATGACATCTTTATTGCAACAGAACAAAAATCATTATGCATAAAAGTGACTATTGAAATCCTGAACCAGCTAGGCCTGAATGGTTATAAAGTCTCGAAAGAAAAGGCACAAACTGCATGTACAACTGTGTTGTATCTAGGATGTGAAATTTCACAAGGACAGCAAAAGCTAGGAATAAAAACTGCATAGAAGCAATTTGCGCCATTCCAGAACCACGGAATTTACATGAGCTAAGGACATTTTTGGGCATGGCAGGATGGTGCAGGTTGTGGATAATGAATTATGGACTCATTGCTAAACCTGTGTACGAAGCCAAAAAATCACATACTTTTGTTTGGGACAAACTACAGAAAGAGGCCTTTAAAAGACTGAAGGAGGCGTTAACGAAATCACCAGCATTGGGACTTCCAGATTTGACAAAGGACTTTCAGTTATTTGTCCATGAAAGACAGAGATTGGCGTTGGGAGTATAAACCCAGAAAACTGGAAGCTGGAAAAGACCAGTAGGATATTTTTCAAAACAACTGGATCTGCAGCTTTTCCAGGAACTGACCTAGAGGAAGGAATTCTTGAACATGACTGTATAGAGGTCATCGAGCATATATATGCAACCAGAACGGACTTAAAAGATATACCTCTTGAGCAACCGAACTTTTCACAGATGGAAGTAGCTTTGTGGAGAAATGGACACGGTATGCAGGATATGATGTGACAACGCAAAAAAGGTAATTGAAGCAAAAGCATTGCCTCCTGGGAAGTCAGCTCAACGGGTAGAGCTGATAGCTCTTACAAGAGCGTTGGAACTGAGTGACGATAAAAAGGTAAATCTATGGACTAATTCAAAGTATGCGTTTGGTGTAGGGAAAACAGCCGTGGGAGAAGGGAAAACAGCTGTGGAAGAAGGGAAAACAGCTGTGGGAGACATTCCTGTGGGAATCTGTTCCAGGCCGCCTGATCAAGGAGAACCTGTGGATGAAGCACTCTACAGACAGATAGGAAAAGCCTCACACCTTGTTCTCATGGGGGATTTCAACCACCCTGACATCTGCTGGAACGATGGCACTGCACGGCACAAGCAATCCAGGAGGTTCCTCGATTGTGTGGAAGACAACTTCCTTCTGCAGGTAATAGAGGAGCCGACAAGGAGAGGTGCCATGCTTGACCTTGTGCTCACCAACAGGGAAGGGCTTGTTGAGAATGTGGTACTACAGGGAAGCCTTGGATGCAGCGATCATGAGACGGTCGAATTTGAGATCCCCAGGAGAGTGAGAAGAGCGTGCAGCAAGCTCATTGCCCTGGACTTCAAAAGAGCAGACTTTGGCCTCTTCAGGAGCCTGCTTAGTAAGGTTCCATGGGATATAGCCCTGGAGGGCAGGGGGGCCCAAGACTGTTGGTTGATATTCAAGGATCACCTGCTACAAGCTCAGGAGTGCTGCATCCCAACTAGAAGGAAATGCAGCATGAGGGCCAGGAGACCTCCTTGGATGGATAAGGAGCTGCTGAGGAAAATTCAAAGGAAAAAAGAGGCTTATAAAAAATGGAAGCAAGGACAGGCGTCCTGGGTAGAGTACAGGGACGTTGTCCGGGAAGCTTGGGACTAGGTTAGGAAGGCTAAGGCCCAGTTAGAATTAAACCTAGCCAGGGATGTTAAGGATAATAGGAAGGGATTCTACAGGTACATAGCAAACAAAAAACAGACAAGGGACAACACAGGCCCCCTGGGGAAGCTTTTGGGAGAACTGGCTACACAGGATTTGGAGAAGGCTGAGGTTCTGAATAACTTCTTTGAACGGTCTTCACTGGCAAAGGCTCTGACTGCACCACCCAGTTCTTAGAAGGTAGAAGCAGGGACTGTGAGAATGAAGACCTTGGGCCCACTGTGGGAGAGGATCTGGTTCGAGACCATCTTAAAAATCTGAATGCACACAAGTTCGTGGGACCTGATGAAATCCATCCGCGGGTCCTGAAGGAGCTGGCAAATGAAGTTGCTAAGCCACTGGCCATCGTATTCGAAAATTCATGGCAGTCAGGTGAAGTTCCTGACGACTGGAAAAAGGGAAATATAACCCCCATTTTCAAGAAGGGGAAAATGGAAGACCCGGAGAATTACAGACCAGTCAGTCTCACCTCTGTGCCTGGTAAAATCTTGGAGCACATTCTCCTGGAAGGCATGCTAAGGCACATGAAAAACAACAAGGTGCTTGGTGACAGCCAGCATGGCTTCACTAAGGGGAAATCCTGCCTGACCAATTTGGTGGCCTTCTATGATGGGGCTACAGAATTGATGGACAAGGGTAAAGCAGTTGACGTCATCTACCTGGACTTGTGCAAAGCGTTTGACACTGTCCCACACGACATCCTTCTCTCTAAGTTGGAGAGATATCAATTTGATGGATGGACCACTCAGTGGATAAAGAACTGGCTGGACGGCCGCACACAAAGAGTTGTGGTCAATGGCTCGATGTCCGGCTGGAGACTGGTAACGAGTGGTGTCTCTCAGGGATTGGTGTTGGGACCGGTCTTGTTTAACATCTTCATCGCTGACATGGACAGTGGGATTGAGTGCGCCCTCAGCAAGTTTGCCGATGACACCAAGCTGTGTGGTCCGGTTGATACACTGGAGGGAAGGGATGCCATCCAGAGGGACCTTGACACGCTTGTGACGTGGGCTGATGCCAACCTTATGAAGTTCAACCACGACAAGTGCAAGGCCCTACACCTGGGTTGGAGCAATCCCAGGCACAGTTACAGCCTGGGCAAAGAAGAGATTCAGAGTGGCCCTGCAGAGAAGGACTTGGGGGTGCTGCTCGATGAGAAAATGAACATGAGCCGGCAGTGTGCGCTCGCAGCCCAGAAAGCCAACTGTATCATAGGCTGCATCAAAAGGAGTGTGACCAGCAGGTCGAAGGAGGTGATCCTGCCCCCCTATTCTGCTCTTGTGAGACCTCACCTGGAGTACTGTGTGCAGTTCTGGTGTCCTCAACATAAAAAGGACATGGAACTGCTGGAACAAGTCCAGAGGAGGGCCACGAGGATGATCAGGGGACTGGAGCACCTCCCGCATGAAGATAGGCTGAGGAAGTTGGGGCTGCATGGGGACATAATAGCAGCCTTCCAGTATCTGAAGGGGGCCTATAGGGATGCTGGGGAGGGACTCTTCGACAGGGACTGTAGTGACAGGACAAGGGGTAATGGGTTAAAACTTAAACAGGGGAAGTTTAGATTGGATATAAGGAGGAAATTCTTTCCTGTTAGGGTGGTGGGACACTGGAATCGGTTGCCCAGGGAGGTTGTGAGTGCTCCATCCCTGGCAGCGTTCAAGGCCAGGTTGGATGAAGCCTTGTGTGGGATGGTTTAGTGTGAGGTGTCCCTGCCCATGGCAGGGGGGTTGGAACTAGATTATCTTGAGGTCCTTTCCAACCCTAACTATTCTATGATTCTATGATTCTAGTACATATACATGGAGCATTATGGAAGTAACGAGGACTGTTGTCTTCACAAGGGACTAATATAAAATATCAAGAAGAAATTTTGAAACTGATAATTGCTGTTCAAAAACCCAAACAGGTAGCCATTATGCATTGTGAAGCACACCAAGGAGGAACTTCGAAGATATCCGAAGGAAATACACTGGCAGATCGGACAGCTCGACAAGTTGCCCGAAAGGTATGGAACATGATGGCCCTGATACTTCTCAAGGTAAGCCCACTCCATACCTATCTTCCCGAAGACCCAAAATATTCAAAAGAAGATGAAAAGCTGGCAGGACTTTTAAAGGCTTAAAAGAATTCTGAAGGGTGGTATACAACAACAACTGGACAGGTAATAGTACCACCAGCAATAATGCAAAAAATCCTACAAACTGAACATCAGAAATGTCATTGAGGTGCAGAAGCATTGGTAACTTATTTAAAACGAGGAATAATTTCCACACAGATGCTAACTATGGCAAAAGCAGTGGGGTCAAAATGTGAAATTTGTTTGAAAAATAATCCAGTAGTAAAAAGACAAGTTAAGATGGGAAGAATTAGGATAGGAGTGGAACCCGGAGATTATTGTCAGGTTGATTTTGTGGAACTACCAAAAGTACAAGGGTACAAATACCTGCTAGTAGGGGTTGACACTTTTTCTGGATGGCCGGAGCCCTTCCCTGTTGCACCAATCAGGCAAAGGAAACGGTGAAATGGTTGCTTAGAGAAATCATTCCGTGATTTGGAGTCCCTTTAGGGATATCGTCAGATAGGTGTCCACACTTTGTTGCAACCATAGTACAAGAAGTTAGTAAACTATTAGGGATATCATGGAACTTACATACCCCCTGTAGGCCCCAATCTAGTGGACAGGTAGAAAAGATGAATCGAACAATAAAGAGACAAATCAGTAAAATATGTCAAGAGGCCAGAATAAAATGGCCACAAGCATTACCTATAGCTCTGTTATGAATCAGAGTAAAACCCAGGAGTGGAATGTCAGTAAGCCCCTATGAGATCCTCTATGGAAAGCCATACTTGGCAGGAACCCTCCGCAGGAACTGAAGTAGGATGGGCTATGGAATCCTTATTTGCTCAAGTTGCAGCATATCGGAATAGATAAATGATTTATGATCTGATTGGTCAGACAGAAAGATTAGCCAGAGCAACGAGGAAGGGATTCAGAAACATGAATTTGCAGTTGCAAGCAACGACTAAAATGACCTTGCAGAACAGAATGGCATTGGACATGTTACTGATTAAAGAACATGGTGTTTGTGAATATTTGAAAGACAGAATAGACCATTGTTGTATTCATATTCCTAATGTAACTGTGGACATAGAATACGATATTTCTCAGTTGACCAAAGCTGAACAAGAAGCGGAAAAAGAAAAAGAGTATATTGAACAAAATAGGGTCGGAGCACTGTTTGATAGTTTGGGACTTCACCTCACGGGATGGGTCCGTTCCCTCGTGCAAACTGTAATCATGATACTGATTATTGTCGCAGCAGGGAGGAATCAAGACATGACCATTGTGATCCATAAGCGTGATTCGTTTATTGGGCTTCTACCTCCGGTTAATATAGCAACAGTAATACATGAATATGCAAAAACTAGGCGCTTGATTGGTTCTGGCATAAGTAAGGCATTGCATAAGCTCATCATTTTTGTGGTTAAACTGTGTACTTTTAAATCCTCTATTTTTATGTGCTTATCTTGTTTATTAGTTAGTGTCCTTGTCTGTAATTGGCCAGAGCATGGCGCTTCCCTCCACATGTCCCTCAGTTCCTTATTATCTGGTGCCAGTAAGTCTGCACCATTCTCTAAACAGATGTTCTATTTCAGCTCATTGATGGGAATGTGACCTTTCTCTGTTAGCCATGTCTCCACAATTCCCCCTTTTTCTTTATGAAGGAATAAGGACTGAGTCAGGAGTCGTTGTAAACAAGCAGAACAACATTGCAAAGCACAACAAAGCAACAAGCCCCCTATAATTATGAGTCCTATAATGGCGAAGCAGCTTGTAAAGCAAACATATATGCAGTTCTATGAAACGAACCTCGATTTTCAAATAACTTGAGTAATTCAAAATCTGTACTTCTAAAATCAGCTAAATATTTCCAAAGCGCTATAAGCGGGTCACTTTTGCGATAAAATTTGATCCGACAAGCTACACAAAAGGCCTTTTGTTTTAGCCAGCTCTGGCAAAGATACCTTATAGACTGACAACCACTACAATAGAGCTCTATTGTAGGGTCACACTGATGACAGAAACTACAGGGTTGTCGAAGCACTTGTTGTATCTCCAATCTCGGTTGTACCACTATATGTCTGTGGCCATGGACCGGATCTAGGAGGGCGACCATGCTCAATGAAAGCTCTGTGTTGATTAAGAAGTTAAGTTCTTCTATTAGTGGCTGTAGTGGTCGGCACAGGCGACGCTCCTCCCGGGCCTGTGAGTCAAGGTCCATACACTAGCTCGGAGACGCCGTCACTGGAGCTTCTGCAACAGCCGGTCTTAGCCACTTGGATAGTACCCACAAGGGTCCTGCGGGAGCAGAAACACAGGCATAACCACGGCCCAGATATATTACTTCTGCTGGTCCCTGCCACAAACCTGTTCAAGAAGGACAGGGAATTGCTTGAAGGAGTCCAGCGCAGAGCCACAAAGATGATTAAGGGAGTGGAACATCTCCCTTATGAGGAGAGGCTGAGGGAGCTGGGTCTCTTTAGCTTGGAGAAGAGGAGACTGAGGGGTGACCTCATCAATGTTTACAAATATGTAAAGGGTAGGTGTCAGGATGATGGAGCTAGGCTTTTTTCAGTGATATCCAGTGATAGGACAAGGGGCAATGGGTGTAAACTGGAGCATAGGAAGTTCCACGTTAACATCAGGAAGAACTTCTTTACTGTAAGAGTGACAGAGCACTGGAACAGGTTGCCCAGGGGGGTTGTGGAGTCTCCTACATTGGAGATATTCAAGGCCCGCCTGGACAAGTTCCTGTGTGATGTACTGTAGGTTACCCTGCTCTTGCAGGGGGGTTGGACTAGATGATCTTTTTAGGTCCCTTCCAACCCTTGGGATTCTGTGATTCTGTGATTCTGTATTAGGATCTCGATAGTACGCCTTAAAAGAAGGCTTTATCTTTTGAGCTTGTGTTTGTACAAAGTGCTTAACAACCGCTGGAGTTTGTTCATCACCAAAGATACATAGATAATTTAACGTACACAATGTTAAGGAAATCCGCTCTTGAACATCTATTATATCTGAATGTTTCTGTAGGTAAAGCTTGAAAGTTGCATTCTCTCTTTCTATAATAGCCTGTCCAGTGGGTGAGTGCGGTATGCCAGTGACATGACGGGCCCCCCACATCTGAACAAATTTACGCATCTTCTCACTAGAGTATGCTGGACCACTGTCAGTCTTAATTTCGGAGGGTACGCCCATAACAGCAAAACAACTAGTCAAGTGTCGTTTTACATGAATAGCTTTTTCCCCGGTCTGTGCTGTAACCCAGATGAAATGACTAAAGGTATCAATAGTAACATGTAGGTATCTTAGACGCCCCAAGGACATCTCGTGTCACATCCATCTGCCAGATCTCATTAGCTTTTAATCCCCTTGGATTCACCCCAATTCCCAAGCCAATGCCATGATTACTACAGGTGGGGCAAGCGCGCACAATAGCCCTGGCTTCATCATAAGTGATCTGGAATTGTTTATGTAAGCCTTTGGCATTGTGATGGAACCTAGAGTGAGCTTCTCTCGCCAACACATATTGACCTTGTGGAACTGGGGCGGGACATGAAAAATTTATCAATTGATCAGCTTCAGCATTACCCCGACCGAGTCCGCAATCCCCCTTATGGCTACGAATATGTAGCACAGAAAAGGGCTCTGACCCGCTTGATACTGCTCTCTTTGCAAAAGTTAACAATTCAAACAACCACTTATTTTGCACCTCTCTTATTCTAGCTTTTTCTATACGGAGAACAATTCTTACTGCATAGATAGAGTCTGAAATTATATTAATGGGTTCTCCCGGCCAATGACTCAAAGCCCACACCACTGCCCATAATTCCAATGTCTGTAATGAATCTTCATTCTGTGCTTCTAGCAATTTATGTCGCCATTGATCATTTTCCAGCCAAACAACAGCCGCACGCCGAGATTTTCGTCCTGCATCTGTGAAAACAGTAAGAGCTCCAGGTATAGGCTTGTCCATTGCCAAGGGTCTTGTGAGCCAGTTATATTTCCCCATCCATGTCAGGCACAGCATGTCGAGGGATCACGTTGAAATGGTAGCAGTGGATCCTAGCAAGGCAGAGGCCAGATCCATTGAATTTTCCAAAAACCATTGTAAATCGGCAGTTTTTATAGGAAGAAAAATGGTTTCTGGTTCTAGGCCTGATATGGTTACACAACGTCGCCGACCTTTCTTAATCAAATCTGCTAAATCTTCTACCTGCAACATCACTGTCTTACGGGGTTTTAGGGATGTGTAGATCCATTCTAGTACCCCAATCTCCCCTTTTTCCTTTATTTGAATCAAGGCGGCGAGATGGTAAAGTTTATCAAGAAGACAGACTAGATCAATAGGATATGACGGATCTAGGCGAGAAACTAAGGTGTCGGTTATACGTTGACTCAGTTTGCGTAGTGTCAATTGTTGCGTTGGGGTCAGCTTTACAGGAGTAGCCGGGTCTGTACCTTTCAAGAGAGGACGGAGGACTTCTAAGTCGTCATTAGGGATGCAGACATGCGGATGGAGCCATTGTAAATCTCCTAATAATGTCTGAGCATCATGTAAAGTAGCAATTTGAGTGTTGAGCTGAAGTTTTTGTGGACGTATTGAACTTGACGTAAGAGTCCACCCTAAGTATTTCCATGGAGTCGAAAATTGGCATTTTTCGGGTGCCACGATAAGGCCAAATCGCTGTAAATGTTGCCTAATATATTCTTGCTGTTGTATGGAAAAGGCATCCTTTTGACAAAACAATATGTCATCCATATAATGGTAGATAATAACATTGGCCCATTGCTGACAAAGCGGTTGTAAGGCTTCCGCCACATACAATTGACATATAGTGGGGGAATTCTTCATGCCTTGGGGTAGAACAGTCCATTCATATCGCTGCACTGGGGCCTGAAGATTGATGGACGGTAAAGTAAAGGCAAAGCGTTGCATATCTTGGGGATGTAGCTTAATGTGGAAAAAGCAATCTGTCAAGTCTATTATGAGTAGCGGCCAGTCGATGGGTGACATTGATGGTGATGGCAGACCAGGTTGAAGTGCTCCCATTGCCTGCATTTGAACATTTACAGCCCTCAAGTCATGAAGAAGACGATATTTGCCTGATTTCTTTTTAATTACAAAAATAGGAGTGTTCCATGGGCTAGTGGAGGGCTGCAAATGGCCTTGTTGAATTTGTTCTTGTACCAGTAATGTAGCTTGCTCCAAACTTTCCTGCTTTAGCGGCCACTGCTCGATCCAAGCGGGTTCATCAGTAGTCCATTTAAGTGAGATCGGGAAAGTTCTTGCAGCGACCGCCACTAAAAACCCCGATCAGTAGTCAATCGTGCACCAAGCTGAGATAATATGTCTTGACAAATCAGCATGGATACTCCAGCAGGTAATGGCATAACTGTCACCATTACAGTTACCTTATCCTCTTGTAACTGTAACTGAATGGGCAGACTCTGTTGAACTGCTTGAGCTCCTCCGACGCCTTCTACTTTCGAAAACATTTCCTTTAACGGCCAAGCGGAAGGCCACTTACTTAGAGAAACTATGGTAATATCGGAGCCAGAGTCAAGCAATGCAGTCAAAATTAACGAGTGATTTCCCCAAGTCAATATTGCTGGAATCTCTGGGCGGGTTGCCATCGATAGAGAAAATAGGGCGAGTCCTCCGGTAGATCCAAAACCACTGGTGCCACGAACGGTTTGATGTGCTCCTGATATTAACTGCGAAATGGGCACAAGTTGTGCTATGCGTGTGCCTTTTGGTATATGCAGAGGAGGGTAGTCAGTCTTTGCCATAATCTTAATTTCACCCATATAGTCAGCATCGATGACACCTGGAACAATAAATAGTCCTTTCAACGCGGATGATGATCTCCCCAGTAACAAGGCTCCTATAGGCTTATTATTTAAAGTCAAGGGACCATATATTCCGGTAGAGAGCAACGACACGGCTCCGCTGCCTGTTTCCGGACTGGTTCTGTTTGTGTCGACAGGTAGCAGCACAATGGTTATCCATTTGACAATTAGGGCACCAAACCGAGTTGTGGCAATCTTTTCTCATGTGCCCATTTTGACCACATCTAAAACATTGAGGACCCTTGACCATACCGGTGGCTTGCAAAGGTGCCAAGGCCACTAATACTTGCAACTGACTTCTTGGAATTGCCTCTCCCACTGCTTTTACTGCCTCAACCAACATTGCCTGATGCCCCATAGGTACCCGTGCCATTCGTTCTAACATCTCTTCTACAGTGGCATTTGCAGGTAACTGAACAAGTATCTGCCTTACAGCATCATTACAGTTCTGTATTGCACACTGACACAGTAAAATACCATGCATGTATTCTGGAGTACCTGACTTCCTTACAGCATCAGCTACCCTATCCACAAAGGTACTGAAGGGCTCGTCCTTTTTCTGTGTAACTCTCATGTAGGCAGGAGCTGCACTAGTATCTTTAATCTGTGATAGAGCTTGCAAGGCTAGTCTCATAGATTCTTTTAACAATTCTGGACCTAGCTGGACTTGAGCCTCCTTAGTGGAGAACTGCCCAATCCCCATCAGGTGTTGTAATTGCACCCCAATCAGGGGATTGCCCTGGCCTCGCTGAACAGCAACCGCCACTTGACAGTCTTCCTGCCAATACATGTTCCATAACAACAACTGCAAAGAATACTTTTAATATCCTCGATTAACAGCAAATCTGTTCCCCAAATATATGACAACATTTGCCTAGTGGGTTCAGACTGAATGCCTGTAGAAGAAACAGTTTGCCTTAACTGAGATAGCAATTTCCAATTTAATGGAGACATTTCAGCATTTACTGCCTGACCTTGAGGGTTGAACTGGTACTTAACAGGAAAGGCGAGAGTCTTTTCCTGCAACGCCTGCGAACAATCAAAATCATTGCTTGACAGAGCCTTTCTCTGAATAGATTTCCTATCTATCACCTGGATTCGCATCTGTCTACCTGTGTTCTGTAACTTTACCCTTTCCTTACAACAACTTTCTTGCAACTTAACCCTTTCCTTACAACAACCTTCTTGCTCCCCTTTTTTCTTTGCATGATCTTTACGGTCTTTATCAGTTGAACAAGACAGCTGTGCAGCTAAAAATACTCCACTATCGTGATCATGATAGTGAGCAGCTTCCTCCTCCAGGGTCTCCTCCTCCGATGGGGTTAACCCCTCTTCTGAGGATTCTGCCGGGGGTGCGGATGGGTCTATCTTTATATCAAGGTTGACTGTCGATGTTACGGGCGGATCAGAATCGTAATCCTTGCCAACCTGATAGTGAGTCAGACTGGCTAGAGGAGCTGGAGAAGAAAGGGCTGAAAGTTTCTCCTGAGCTGCAGCCGCCACTTTCCGCTCAGCTGCACACTTATGTAGGCAATTAATAACTGTCCTCCAGTCTTTAGCATGTTTTTTCGCTTGCTTGTTATCATCAATCACTTTATTCCAAAGCTTGTCCCCAAACTTCCCCCATTTGGGTAGATCAAATACATTGTTAGGATCTCGGAAACAACCTAACTCTCTAGCGTATTCTAACAGAGCCTTTAATCCCTTAGTTAAGTCCAATTCCTTACCCACTCCCCGCTTCTCTAAGAAGCACTTAAATAAATCATATGCTGCCTCTCTATCCATTACAATTCGACACATAAGGCGTTGGCACCAGTGCAGCTCACCAGGAG
Organism: Lathamus discolor; assembly: GCF_037157495.1. Classification (NCBI taxonomy): domain Eukaryota; kingdom Metazoa; phylum Chordata; class Aves; order Psittaciformes; family Psittacidae; genus Lathamus; species Lathamus discolor. The sequence goes on along the minus strand of NW_027069096.1, from coordinate 429,860 downwards.
GCAGATGAAATATGGGCGGCGAGACAAGGAGAATCTTACTCAGGCTCTCGGAACCAACGCTGACGGCAGCGAAGCGTTCTTAGCCTTCCGAAGGCTGCTTTCTTCAGAGCTTTCCCAATCCCTGCTGTCGTCCCAGCCTTTAAAGGTACCTGGGTCCCTGTTCCAATCGGTCCGCTCCCCTCCTATTCCAGCTGTCTTCTTTGCTCAGTCAAGCAACAGCAAGAGGGTCCCTGTTCGAGCGCCAATTTGTCGCAGCAGGGAGGAATCAAGACATGACCATTGTGATCCATAAGCATGATTCGTTTATTGGGCTTCTACCTCCGGTTAATATAGCAACAGTAAAACATGAATATGCAAATACTAGGCACCTGATTGGTTCTGGCATAAGTAAGTCATTGCGTAAGCTCATTATTTTTGCGGTTAAACTGTGTACTTTTATATCCTCTATTTTTATGTGCTTATCTTGTTTATTAGTTAGTGTCCTTGTCTGTAATTGGCCAGAGCATGGCGCTTCCCTCCACATGTCCCTCAGTTCCTCATTATCTGGTGCCATTAAGTCTGCACCATTCTCTAAACAGATGTTCTATTTCAGCTCGTTGATGGGAACGCGACCTTTCTCTGTTAGCCACGTCTCCACAGATTATATTCTTAATGATACATCTAATGTATCTTTGCATCCGAAAGGAAATATCCCGAAGCAGTGCACGGACCCATCGAATTATAGGAGCAGTAACTAGGAAACTTCCAAAGTACCCCACACCTCCACCTACTTATCAGGAGACAGCTACATAAGAGAATGAAAATACTTACTTGAGTGAAGTAGATGGTAGGGCTGTGTTTCCACCCCTGGAGCATTCAATTCCAAGTGTACTGGACAACCCTCCAAGTAAAAGCAAACTGTGGCCTGCAGTCTGCTGCCAAAGGAATTGAGAAAAATGCATTGGCAATATCAGTTATGACATCCCAGTTGGCTGCCTTTGACTCAGGTTCGTGCTGAAGTTCTAGCATGTCCAGTACGGCAGCACTCAATGGCGTTGTGACTTTATTCAGGCCATGATATTCTACTGTTAGTCTCCGCTCTTCATTAGACTTTCACACCAGCTATATGGGGCTATTAAAGAGTGAGCAGGTCCTGCTGATCACTCTTTGGCTCTCTAATCAACAGATCAGCTTACGGATGGGAATCAGGGAGTCTCGGTTGGTGCGATATTGCCACCAGTTCACTGTTGTGGTTGCTATTGGCACTTATTCTTTGGCTTTCAGCAACCCTAAAAGAGAAGGATCTTCTGAGAGACCAGGCAAGGTGGATAGCTGCTTAATTTCCTCTGTCTCCAAGGCAGATATACCAAAAGCCCATTTGGGGTAATGGAAATACCCTCTCCTGAGATAGTCTATGCGAAGGATGCATGGAGCCTCTGGACCAGTCACAACGAGGTGCTTTTGCCACTCGTTTCTAGTCAGGCTGATTTCAGCCTCCAGTACAGTCAGCTGTTGGGATCCCTCTTTCATTCATTAGTGAAAACTCATACAGGAACCCCAAATATTAATCTTGCAGTGACTTATTATTAAATAATTATAGTTTGTAAGAGGCAGGTAAAAAAAAAAAGAAAACTCCACTGCATTGCACTTAGAAGGCGAGTCCCTGATTGAAAAGGTTTACAGTATAGGAAGAGATAAAACAGATCCCCAAGAAATGAGCCTGAGACACAACAGAGTTAAGAAATTTTTCTGCCTGGGTAGCAGGTAGCATTTGGTCAGTTAGAAGTCTGCTCACGCAGAGTTGATTTCAGTTCTTAGAAAGACATCAAGTCATCCTTTGTACAGGTAATATTTAGACTTGCAAGCATTCTAGGAAGCCATTTAATCTGTTCCTGTCTGAAGTGGATTACTTACCTAAATTATTCATACATTGTGATAGGTTGACCTTGGCTAGCCACCAGGTACCCACCAAGCCACTCTATCACTCCCCTCCTCAACTGGTCAGAGAAGGAGAGAAAATATGACGAAAGGCTAATGGGTTGAGATAAGGACAGGAAGATCACTCACCAATTACCATCACAGGCAAAAAAGACTCAACTTGGGGAAATTAATTTAATATACTGCCAATCAAATCAGAGTAGGATAATGAGAAATAAAAACAAATCTAAAGAAAAAAAAAACAAAAAACAAAAAACCCAACAAAAAAAAAAAAACCACCTTCCCCCCACCCCTTCCTTCTTCTTGGGCTCAACTTCACCCCCAACTTCACTACCTCCTCCCCCCAATCAGCCCAGGGGGACAGGGAATGGAGGTTGCAGTCAGTTCATCACTTGTTGCCTCTGCTGTTCCTTCCTCCTCATGTTCTTCCTCTGCTACCCTGGAGTCCCACTCATGAGATAGTCCTTCATGAACTTCTCCAGCATAGGCCCTTTCCACAGGATACAGTCCTTCAGGATCAGACTGCTCCAATGTGGGCTCTCCATGGCATGACAGCTTCCTTCAGGGCACATCCATCTGCTCTGACATGGGGCCCTCCATGGGCTGCAGGGTAGATATCTGCTCCACCATTAAGCTCCATGGGCTGCAGGGGGACAGCCTGCCTCACCATGGTCTTCACCACAGGATTGCAAGGGATCCTCTGCTCTGGCACCTGGAGTACCTCCTCTATTTTCACTGACCTTGGTGTTTGCAGAGTTGTTTCTCTCACTTATTCTCACTCCTCTCTCTTCCAGTTGCTGTTGCACAGCAGTTTTACGCTTTCTTAATTATGTTATCAGAGAGGTGCTACCACCATCACTGATTGGCTCAGCTTTGGCCAGTGGCAGGTCTGTCTTGGAGCCAGCTAACACTGGCTATATCAGACATAGGGTCACAGTATCACAGAATCACAGAATCCCAAGGGTTGGAAGGGGCCTCAAAAGATCATCTAGTCCAACCCCCCTGCAAGAGCAGGGTTACCTACAGTACATCACACAGGAACTTGTCCAGGCGGGCCTTGAATATCTCCAATGTAGGAGACTCCACAACCCCCCTGGGCAACCTGTTCCAGTGCTCTGTCACTCTTACAGTAAAGAAGTTCTTCCTGATGTTAACGTGGAACTTCCTATGCTCCAGTTTACACCCATTGCCCCTTGTCCTATCTCTGGATATCACTGAAAAAAGCCTAGCTCCATCATCCTGACACCTACCCTTTACATATTTGTAAACATTGATGAGGTCACCCCTCAGTCTCCTCTTCTCCAAGCTAAAGAGACCCAGCTCCCTCAGCCTCTCCTCATAAGGGAGGTGTTCCACTCCCTTAATCATCTTTGTGCCTCTGCGCTGGACTCTTTCAAGCAATTTTCTGTCCTTCTTGAACTGAGGGGCCCAGAACTAAACACAGTATTCCAGATGTGGCCTCACCAAGGCTGAGTAGAGGGGGAGGATAACCTCTCTTGACATACTAACCACACCCTTTCTAATGCACCCTAAGATGCCATTTGCCTTCTTGGCCACAAGAGCACATTGCTGGCTCATGGTCATCCTCCTATCCACCAGGACCCCCAGGTCCCTTTCCCCTTCACTACTTTCCAGCAGGTCACCCCCCAACCTGTACTGGTACATCAGGTTGTTCTTCCCCAGATGCAAGACTCTACACTTACCCTTGTTGAATTTCATCAAGTTTCTCCCCGCCCAACTCTCCAGCCTGTCCAGGTCTCGCTGAATGGCAGCACAGCCTTCTGGTGTGTCAGCCACTCCTCCCAGTTTTGTGTCATCAGCAAACTTGCTGAGGGTGCACTCAGTTCCCTCATCCAGGTCATTGATGAAAATATTAAACAGCACTGGTCCCATCACTGACCCCTGAGGGACTCCACTAGTCACAGACCTCCAGCTAGATTCTGCGCCATTGACCACAACTCTCTGCCTTCTTCCTTTCAACCAGTTCTTGATCCACCTCACTACTTGATCGTCAAGCCCACACTTCCTTAGCTTATCTATGAGGATGCTGTGAGAGACAGTATCAAATGCCTTACTGAAATCAAGAAAAACCACATCTACTGCTCTACCATCATCCCTCCACCTAGTCACTTCCTCATAGAAGGTTATAAGGTTGGTCAAACATGACTTCCCCCTCATAAAACCATGTTGGCTGTTCTTAATGACCCCCTCATCCTTGATATGCCTAGAGATGGAGTCAAGAATCAGTTGTTCCATCACCTTTCCAGGGATGGAGGTAAGGCTGACTGGTCTATAATTACCTGGGTCCTCCTTCTTGCCCTTCTTATAGACTGGTGTGACATTTGCTATCTGCCAATCCTCAGGCACCTCTCCCGTCTCCCACGACTTACCAAAGATGATGGAGAGTGGCCTAGCAATGACCTCCACCAGCTCCCTCAGCACCCGTGGGTGCATTCCATCCGGACCCATCGATTTACAGATGTCCAGATTGCATAGCTGATCCCTAACCCAATCCTCATCTACCAAAGCAAACTCCTCTTTTGTCCTGACTCCTTCTGGGGCTACAGGAATCTTGGGCCTCCGGGGAGAGTCTGCAGGAGTAAAGACAGAGGCAAAGAAGGCATTCAGCACCTCTGCCTTCTTTATATCCTCTGTCTCCAGGGCACCCACCACGTTCAGCAGTGGGCCTATATTGCCTCTTGTGTTAGTTTTATTTGCTATGTATTTGAAGAAGCCCTTTCTATTGTCCTTAACCTGACTTGCAAGATTAAGTTCCAAGGAGGCCTTAGCTGTCCTAATTGCCTCCCTACATCCTCTAACAACTGTCCTATATTCCTCCCAAGTGGCCAGCCCCTCCTTCCATAATTCATAGATTCTCCTTTTCCACTTGAGTTTGCCCAGCAGCTCCTTGTTTAACCATGCTGGTCTCCTAGATCCCTTGCTTGATTTCCTACTCATTGGGATGCTCTGATCCTGAGCTTGGTAGAAGCGGTCCTTGAATGCTGACCAACTCTCTTGAGCCCCTTTACCGCCTAGTACCCTTTCCCATGAGACTTCCCTTAGCAGTTGATTGAAGAGGCCAAAGTTGGCCCTTCGGAAATCCAGAACTGTGGCTTTGCTAGGTATTCTATTCCTCTCACACAGGATCCTAAACTCCACCATCTAATGGTCACTGCAGCCAAGGCTGCCATTGACCGTCACCACTTCGACCAAACCCTCCTTGTTGGCGAGTACTAAATCTAGCAGCGCTGCTCTCCTAATTGGTATGTCCACCATTTGCATTAAGAAGTTATCATCAATGCACTGGAGGAACCTCCTGGACTGTGAATGATTGGCTGTGTGAGTCTTCCAGCAAATATCGGGGTAGTTAAAATCCTCCACGACGACTAAGGCATGTAGTCGCGAGGCTACTTCCAGTTGCCTGTAGAAAGCCTCATCAACTCCTTCGTCCTGATCAGGAGGTCTATATAGACCCCCACAACTGTATCACCCGTGCCAGTCTGTCCCTTAATTTGTACCCACAGACATTCCACTTGCTCCTCATCCGACCCCAGACAGAACTCAATACATTCTAGTTGCTCTCTCACATAAAGAGCAACTCCACCACCTCGCTTTGCTGACCTATCTTTCCTAAAAAGAACATAGCCATCCATGACCACATTGCTCCATCCCTGGCGTTGTTCAAGACCAGGTTGGATGAAGCCTTATGTGGGATGGTTTAGTGTGAGGTGTCCCTGTCCATGGCAGGGGGGTTGGAACTAGATGATCTTGAGGTCCTTTCCAACTCTGACTATTCTATGATTCTATGATTCCAGTCATGTGAACTGTCCCACCATGTCTCTGTAATTGCCACTAGATCATAAGCTTTAGACCGCACACAGACTTCTAACTCCTCCTGTTTATTCCCCATGCTGCATGCATTGGTGTACAAGCATTTCAGGGAGCGAGTCCTAGTACCCTTTTTCCACTGCGGGACAGGGTCTAAAAAAATTTCCTTTCCCACAAATGAAACAAGAGATTGATAGTCCTCCTTAGTCCGCCATCCTTCAATCCCTAGCATGTTTCTCTTAAGCTTGTCCCCAACAGGCCCAGTTAAATCCCCTCCCCCCTTCATATCTAGTTTAAAGCCCTGTCAATAAGCCCTGCTAACTCCTGCCCCAAAACCCTTTTTCCTCTCTGGGACCGGTGTATCCCACCTGCCACCAGCAAACCAGGTGTCTCATACAGCAGCCCATGATTGAAAAACCCAAACCCCTGCCTTTGGCACCAGTCACGTAGCCATACATTAATCTGCAGACTCTTCCTATATATCCCTTCACCCTTGCTTGCAACAGGTATGGAGGCAAACACCACTTGCGCTCCAGACCCTTTAACCAGCCATCCCAGGGCCCTGAAGTCTCTCTTCATTGCCCTTACCCTCCTTGTAATAATTTCATCACTGCCTACCTGAAAAACCGGCAGCGGATAGTAGTCAGAGGGCTGCACCAGTTCAGAGAGCTTCCTTTTAACATCTCTAATCTGAGCCCCAGGTAGGCAGCAAACTTCCATGTGGGGTGGATCTGGTTGACAAATGGGCCCTTCTGTTCCCCTCAGAAGGGAGTCACCCACCACAATTGCTCTTCTTTTCTTCTTGGTTGGGGAAGTTCTGAGGCATGGGGGTGAGTGACAAGCCCTACGTGACTCACTAGATAGATTTGCCTCTCCATCTCCATTCACCTGGCCCTGTATTTTGTTGCCTTTGGGTGGCGTAGCGACCTATCTCAGGAATGGCACGGCGACCAACCCCAGGCCGCTCGGTCCATCTGCTCACAGACACCAATGTGGTGGACGGCAAATGGCGTTTATTGATAGGTGACACAGCATTATATACCCTAAGTTTACAACGTCACTTCCGTCTACTTACATCACAAACCAAGTGTTATTGGCTCTAGGGAGAGGGGCCTTATCTTCTTATCTTTCCGTACAACACGACATCTTCCGACCGCCGAACCCTAACTACCACATTTCCCCCCTCCCTATGCTCAACTAAATAAGCCAAAATATAAAAGTATAAAAGCATGCACCATAATCTCATAATAACAATAAAATTAACTAAAATCTAATAAGTTCTAAAAAAGGTATATCATTATCTACTTATCTTGAGTTATGTATCACAGACAAACTTGAATATAGAACGTAAGGCACGTAGAACAAGTGGTACCCAGAGGGTAATTAGGATCAGTGGGGTATAATTGGAGATGGCGAAAGGAGACTTCGAATAAGAACATTTTTAAAGCATTTGTCAGCATTCTATCAGCATAATATCGACTCGTTCTAGCTGGCTCTTGACAAACGACATAAGGTTGTTCAGGACACAGGGTCCAAAGATCAGTGCCATCACGATCATTGCAATAGGCTCCACCAGGGTAGATATCAGGGTGTTCAACCATGGTGAATGGTTAAACCATGTTTCATACCACCCTTGGATTCTGTCGAGCTGTCATTCTTTCTTGCCAACGGAGAATACAGGTTACAGGGGCGGCCGATGATAAGATCCTGCGGAAAAAAGCTCACAATTTTCATTAGTTTTATTTTGAAGGTCTGATTTAATGGACTTAAGCAGACACCACTTAACTCTACCATCCTTTTTAACTGCAACATACCCTCGCCCTGTCAAAGATCATTCTACAAGTTTGTTTTATATCGAACGCGAGCATATCATCTCCCCCAAAAACACCATCTATGAGAGTGGAGACCATGGCAGAATTAAGCCCTTTGTCCGCGATTGCCTTAACAATCGCTTGTATATCCTTAGGGTTTATTGGCGAGTGGACCCTCTGTCCCCCATCTGTCACCCGGACCGGGAACGCTAGTTTGGCTGATGGGGTCCAGTCGACGCATGCAATCTTTATTTTCCTCCAGTCCGTGAGGGGGAGTTCTCCCCCTTTATCCGTCTTCGTTTCCTCCTCCTCTAAGCTTGGATCGGTTGTGAACCACTCGTCCCAGCTGGTATCTGATTCAGAGGCAGAGCTCGACTGACTGGTTACTTCCAGTTTTTTTGTCGGGCTCCGGCCCCGCCCGCTTTCCTTGCGGGCGGGCCGTTCTACTCGGCGGGGTGTTTGCTCTGTAGGGACATTGCTGGTCGATGAGAAAATGAACATGAGCCGGCAGTGTGCGCTCGCAGCCCAGAAAGCCAACCGTATCCTGGGCTGCATCAAAAGGAGCGTGACCAGCAGGTCAAAGGAGGTGATCCTGCCCCTCTACTCTGCTCTTGTGAGACCTCACCTGGAGTATTGTGTGCAGTTCTGGTGTCCTCAACATAAAAAGGACATGGAACTCCTGGAACAAGTCCAGAGGAGGGCCACGAGGATGATCAGGGGACAGGAGCACCTCCCGTATGAAGATAGGCTGAGGAAGTTGGGGCTGTTCAGCCTGAAGAAGAGAAGGCTGTGTGGAGACCTCATAGCAGCCTTCTAGTACCTGAAGGGGGCCTATAGGGATGCTGGGGAGGGACTCTTTGTCAGGGACTGTAGTGACAGGACAAGGGGTAATGGGTTAAAACTTAAACAGGGGAAGTTTAGATTGGATATAAGGAGGAAATTCTTTCCTGTTAGGGTGGTGAGACACTGGAATGGGTTGCCCAGGGAGGTTGTGAGTGCTCCATCCCTGGCAGTGTTCAAGGCCAGGTTGGATGAAGCCTTGTGTTGGATGGTTTAGTGAGAGGTGTCCCTGTCCATGGCAGGGGGGTTGGAACTAGATGATCTGGAGGTCCCTTCCAACCCTAACCATTCTATGAATCTATGATTCAAGTGGCCGCTCCGATTGGCTTTCTGCCCTTCACTCACACTCTCCTCCTTTTTCCGGACGCCCCCCCCCAGTTCTCTCCTTCCCATTCTCCTCCCCTTCCCGTTTGCATGTGCATGGTAATGGTAGCACTTCCTCCTTTTTCCTGCCACGGGCATCTTCGCCCCGCCCTCCGCCTTTCTGCTCAGCACCATCTTGGGGCGCATATGGCGGCGGTCTAGCCCAGACGGCCCCAGACTCTGCTTTCTCTGCGGCGCCCCTGGCCTCCTCGGCCAGCCCGCCCCAAAAAGATTTGTCTAGTTTCTTTCCCTCCGTTAGCGTATCGGGACCCATATCGGGATCCGATCGAGGGGACAGGTCGCCCACTTGCTGATATTTGGGCTCAATACAATCAGCACCATCTGGGGTGTGCAAAGTCTGCGTGGCCGCCCCGACTCCCAATTTTGGGGCGGCCAACAAACAGTTCTCTGCCACCTTCTAGGTCTCCTGCTCTTGTATAGTGTGGAGGATTGGCTTGTCGAAAAAGGTCAAAAGGTCACGTTCCCATCAACGAGCTGAAACAAGACATCTGTGTAGAACATGGTGCAAACCTCTCACGCCAGATAATGAGGAAATGAAAAACACTGGCAAACAGCAACATACTATGACCAATCACAGCCAAGGACACTAAGCGATAAGTGCATGAGAAGGAGGATGGTGGGGGGGTGCACGGTGTAGCTGCAAAAATATAGAGCTTACACAATGCCTTATTTGTGCCAGAACCAATCAAGTGCCTACTATTTGCATATTCAGTGTTATATTAACCGACGGTAGAAGCCCAATAAACGAAGCTTGCTGTTAACTCATATTGAGTCGTCCAAGTCTTCCTTTCACGACAAATGGTGACCCCGACGTGATTCGAACACGGAGCGGAGGGTACCGACACCACGGCCGTGAAAAAGTGGCACTTGGCTCCGATCTTGCCCTGGAGGGTCAAAGAGGCGCATCACGCGAAAGGACGACCGTATAGACGGGATCTGGGCGCCGCCGGACTTGCAGTGGCTGCATCGGCAGCGTTGCACCAAGGAGGAGGAGCAGCCGAAGCCTCGTAGGGCAACGGAGCACGAGTACCTTAAAAAGGGGGTATGGAGAGGCAAGCTGCCCTAGATTTATTAAATTGGTTTTTAGAAAAGCGTGGTATTAAGGAGAAGGAGTTAAAGAAGGAATTAGCGGGAGTGATAGCTTATGGAGTAGCGAAAGGTTGTTTCCTCGACCCGAATACGATCTTTGACCGTGACGAGTGGCAGAAACTAGAAGATAAGCTGTGGGCAGCCACCCTTGATGGTGATAAAACAGCAAAGAATTTGGGAAAAACCTGGCAGGTAGTTGCTAACTCGTTAGATCAGCACCATGCCGAGCAGAAGGCGGCGAAAGCCGTCACTGAGCGGCTCAGCGCGGTCTCCTCTAACACCTCGGGGGGGGGGGGGGAGACCCTTGGCCCTTGCCGCCTCTCACCAATACGCCCCCCCCCCCCCCCCCCCCCCCCAGGTCCTTGTTTCCTGGGGTCCGGCTGAAAAACCGCCCACCAGCTCTCCCTCCTCCTCGGTCCTTGTTTCCCGGGGTCCGGCTGAAAAGCTGCCCCTCGGGAACGCAGAATCTGGGCACGTGAGCGAGCTGGTGGAGGAGGGAAACCTGCAAACTGGCAACAAGGGCATGGGTATTGATCGTGAACGTATATGGAAAAAGATAGCCGCACAGGCTGCCCAGGAAGGGGATCTTGAGGCTGCCGCTGATATGTTACAGGCATTCCCGGTGACCTATCAGCGGGGGCCTCAGGGTGGCCTTACAGCTAGTATTACACCGTTAGATTGGAAATTGCTGTCACAGCTGCAAGCGATAGTGAGCGAATGTGGTATTCAGGGGGAGCCTGCTAAACAAATGTTGGATTATATCTGGGGGGGGGGGCTGTTACTCCCCAATGATGTCAAGAGTCTCACCCGCCTCATATTAACCCCATATTAGCAGTTGTTATTTAACACACACTGGCAAGCATTTTGCCAAGAATGAGTGGCCGAACAACGCCACCCCAGGAATCCTTTATACGGGCTGACTATCCCCGAGCTGATGGGGTTGGGTCCTTTTCTACGTACAGAGGCGCAGGCCCTCTTAGGGCCTGATAAAATCAGGGAGACAATGGCCACGGCCCGGTGCACCATAGATCGAATTAAGGCCCCTGGTGGATTGCCCTCCTATATGTCCCTGAGGCAGGGCCGGGACGAGTTACTAGGTTCCTTTGTAGACAGAGTAGCCGCAGTCATAAAATCAGCTGGGGTGCCGGAATATATGCAAGGAGCTACCTTAAAGCAGTGTGTCTTGCAAAACGGGAACAGCGTTGTTCGAAATCTTATAGTGACACTGCCAGGGAATTGGAGTGTTGAGGAGTTATTGGAACATGCCGCGCAAGTCCCTACCGGTAATCAGGCTATGTTAGTGAATGCCATCAAAGAATTAGGAGAGGGATTGAAAGCACAAGCAGAAACATCCCGAAACCAAGTGTTCGCAGCCCTTGCTCCTCTCCGCTCGCCCAGCCAACCAGTACCAGCAAAAACCTCTGGGAGTCCGCTGTTTCCGATGCGGGCAGCAGGGCCACCTCCGGCGAAACTGCCCCGCCGGAGCAGTCTGGTGTCCTCAATGCCAATCTGCTGCGCACTGCCCTGCTGCTTGCCAAAGACTACAGGGAAACGGAGGACAGAACGCGAGGGGGACCCGCGTGATGACACAAGTAGCCCCCCACATTGCTTCCCCCACCCCTGGCCACCCCTGAGCCTCTGCCAGTTGCCGCCGCGTCTGCAAAGACTGAGGACAGAGATGAAGACAGTCTTTTTGACCCGGACCCTAGTGACCCCAAGAAGGAACCTGTGCATGCTCATCAGGCTGCTGTTGCTGCTCCTGAAGTTCTGACGCCTGTTAATTCTGATGCTGACCTGGATGATCCTTTTGACATGGAGCCGGAAAAGAAGCCTAGTTTATATCCCCCAGATCCTCATGATAAATGGGCAGCTGTAAAGGGAGAAGCGAGATGGGTGGGGGATGCAGATGTATTGTGTGCTTTCCCTGTGATGTATGTGCTGGATCAAGACCCGCGGTGGGAAGGTCTCAAATATGCCCTTATCAGGGGTATCGGGAGGACTGTGGCGGACTGTGACGGACCGTGGACTTGGGGCCCTATATACAACTCATTTGATACAGTCTCTCTGTGATACTCATGTACTAGAAGTTGGCAAATATGTCTATGATTCTATTGATGCTTGGAAACCTTTATAGATATTGCTGGCCACTTCTTCTGACATAGGCTGGCCACCTGTGTCAGAATGGGTGTGCATTTTGATCAGTATAAAAGCCCAAACCTCATGCGATGTGAGGGAGGCAGAGCCTCTGCGGGGACGCTCGCTAGGGCTGAGCCTGCCACCTCACACTGCGATGATGCTTGTTGGAGCTGGTTTCCTGATAGTCTTCACAGAGTCCTTATGCCACGTTCTGTACGTGGGACTTTATAGTGCAAGTAATGATTGTCTGGATTTTGTGTTTCAAATACTGTAGTTGTGTGAAATGTGCTTGTGGGGTCCCATATGCATACGTATGTGTGTGTGTGTGATGAGAGCAGATGGTGTTCTATGTATTTTTTTTGTTATTGTGTTCATGTAAAAGTTTTTAACAGGTAGTGGTTTAACATTTCAGGCAAGAAAGGGTTAATGCAAAAGTGTGGTTGCTGACAGGTATTTATGGCTGCTGCTGAAGCAGGCAGGCAGATGTAGCTGCTGCCGAGCAGGCTGCTGTTTGTAGCCGTGCAAAGCAGGGTGAAAAACTTCTGAAAAAAAAAAAAAAAAAAAGGGGGGGGGGGGAGAGAAGAAAGGAAGGTAAAGTTGCAGAGCACAGGTAGACAAATGCGAATCCAGGTGATAGATTGGAAATCTATTCAGAGAGAGGCTCTGTCAAACAATGATTTTGATTGTTTGCAGGTGTTGCAGGAAAAGATTCTTGCCTTTCCTGTTAAGTACCAGATTAACGCTCAAGGTCAGGCAGTAAATGCTGAAATGTCTCCCTTAAATTGAAATTGCTATCTCAGTTAAGGCAAACTGTTATTTCTACAGGCATTCAGTTTGAACACACTAGGCAGATGTTGTCATATATTTGGGGAACAGATTTGCTGTTATATTAAAAGTATTGTGAAATTAATCCTCACCCCTTCGCAGTTGTTGTTATGGAACATGTATTGGCAGAAAACCTGTCAAGAGGCGGTTGCAGTTCAGCGAGGCCAGGGAGATCCCCTGATTGGGGTGCAATTACAACACCTTATGGGAACTGGACAGTTCTCCACTAAGGAGGCTCAAGTCCAGCTAGGTCCAGAATTGTTAAAAGTATCTATGAGACTAGCCTTGCTACTGGGGAGATCATCATCTGCGTTGAAAGGATTATTCATTGTTCCAGGTGTCATCGATGCTGATTATATGGGTGAAATTACGTTAAATTATTTATGCATCTTTGGTGACGAACAAACTCCAGCAGTTATTAAGCACTTTGTACAAACACAAGCGCAGAAGATAAAGCCTTCTTTTAAGGCGTACTATCGAGATCCTAATACAGATTTGTGGCAGGGACCGGCAGAAGTAATATATCTGGGCCGTGGTTACGCCTGTGTTTGTGCTCCCGCAGGACCCTTGTGGGTACCATCCAAGTGACTAAGACCGGCTGTTCCAGAAGCTCCAGTGACGGCGTCTCCGAGCTAGTGTATGGACCCTGACTTGCAGGCCCGGGAGGAGCGTCACTTGCTCCGAGCGCTACAGCCACTAATAGAAGAACTTAACTCCTTAATCAACACAGAGCTTTCGTTGAGTACGGTCGCCCTCCTAGATCCGGTCCATGGCCACAGGCATATAGTGGTACAACTGAGATTGGTGATACAACAAGTGCTTCGATAACTCTGTAGTTTTTGTCATCAGTGTGACCTTACAGTAGAATTGTATTATGGTGGTTGTCAGTCTATAAGGCATCTTCGCCAGAGTTAGCTGAAACAAAGACCTTTTGTATAGTCTGTCAAATTATCTTTTATGTAACCCGCTTATAGCGCTTCAGAAATATTTAGCTGATTTTAGAAGTACAGATTTTGAATTACTTGAGTTATTTGAAAATTGAGGTTCACTTCATAGAGCTGCATATACGTTTGCTTTACAAGCTGCTTCGCCGTTATAGGTCTCATAATTATAGGGGGTTTGTTACTTTGTTATGCTTTGCAATGTTGTTCTGCTTGTTTACAACGACTCCTGACTCAGTCCTTATTCCTTTATAAAGAAAAAGGGGGAATTGTGGAGGATTGGCTTGTCGAAAAAGGTCAAAAGGTCACGTTCCCATCAACGAGCTGAAACAAGACATCTGTGTAGAACATGGTGCAAACCTCTCACGCCAGATAATGAGGAAATGAAGAACACCGGCAAACAGCAACATACTATGACCAATCACAGCCAAGGACACTAAGCGATAAGTGCATGAGAAGGAGGATGGTGGGGGGGTGCACGGTGTAGCTGCAAAAATATAGAGCTTACACAATGCCTTATTTGTGCCAGAACCAATCAAGTGCCTAGTATTTGCATATTCAGTGTTATATTAACCGACGGTAGAAGCCCAATAAACGAAGCTTGCTGTTAACTCATATTGAGTCGTCCAAGTCTTCCTTTCACGACAGTATAGCCTTTTTCAGAGCCTGTACGACTTTCCCCCATGACTTAAGATTTTTCCCACAACCCGAAGACATCGTTTCTTCGGCTAACGCTTTAGTACATTTATCCCACACTTCGGGGTGGAGAATATCCACTGGCTGGGCAATAACCCCAGTTTGCAAAAGCCTCGCAACTGCGAGAGTAAAATCTTTAGGTTTACAATCAATACCCCACTGACTATGTAACTGTGATACGACCTTCACAAGGGCTTCCATCTTCCTTGCGGGTCCTGGGAGCTCCCTTCTCCTCGCCGGGCTGGTCCAGCCGCTCCGGCCGCTGTTCACTCGTCCAGGCGATTCCCGAAGCCCCGCTTCCTGGGTTTCGGCACCACTTGTTGCCTTTGGGTGGCGTAGCGACCTATCTCAGGAACGGCACGGCGACCAAACCCAGGCCGCTCGGTCCATCTGCTCACAGACACCAATGTGGTGGACAGGGTTAGGGTTAGGCATTATTATTAAATGGCATTTATTGATAGGTGACACAGCATTATATACCCTAAGTTTACAACGTCACTTCCGTCTACTTACATCACAAACCAAGTGTTATTGGCTCTAGGGAGAGGGGCCTTATCTTCTTATCTTTCCGTACAACACGACATCTTCCGACCGCCGAACCCTAACTACCACAGTATTTCCAAGACCTCATACCTGTTATTCAAGGGCAATTGGGAGGGAGGAAGGGATTGCGAGGATTTTCGCTTACCTCTCCGAGGAGGGACCTCCCTCCATACATCCTTGTCCATTAAGTTCTCTCCTTCTATCTGATGGTAGGAGGGAAGGGGATCCATCACTTGTTGAACCACTTCCCTCTGCCCTTGCCTTAGGGTGTGGCTCCACCAATCTATTTCACTTTCACATTCTCTGATGGCTCTCCACCTTTCTACCTCCTCCCTCAGTTCAGCCACCTGCCTGAGCAGATCATTTATTTGCTCACAGTGAACACAAGCAGTGTCACTGGCTCCCTCCAATACAAGTGCCAGGCTCAGGCATTCGCTGCAGCCAGAGACCTGCACAGCTGCATGTCTGCAGGAAGGCTCAGTCTGGATACCCACATTAGTACTCACTACAGCTTTTGATCGTGTTGTAACCATGATCTATCTGGTCAATCAATCCGTCTACATCTCTCCACACAAACAAGCACTCCTTCCTCCTCCTGTACTCCAGGCGAGTCCTCTTGATGAGGCGGTTAGCCCGCTTCCCTGCCAGCTCGCCTGCCCGCGTGAACTGCCATGCGAACTGCCATGCAAACTGCCTCGACCCTCTCTGTTTGACGGCTCCGATCGCCGGGCTCCTGGTTGCCGCACTCCTGGCCGCCACGCTCCTGGCCGCCGCGCTCCTCCTTCCACCTCTCACTCCATGATGCAGTTCGCCGCCGCCTCCGCCATCTTCCAATGGTCAATCTGGTCATTCTGACAGATGCCCTGCTTCCCCCCTACTACCAAAACCTTGCCATGCAAACCCAATACAGACATGTATATATGGTCCCCAGTGGCAGACACTCCATGGCTTTCTTCTAAAAACAAAACAAAACAAAACCCAAACCAGCAACATCTATTTCGGTGCCTCACTATCCTATTCTTCATTGTCCTGTCCACCATGGACATGGCAAACAGAGTGTTGTTCTGAAAATAAAGGGTTGCAGTACAGCTAATCTTTTCTTGAGGGCTGTGTCCCACCACTCCCTGGATTTTCAAATCCAGCCATACCTTTCTGTAAGTGTAGGGCTCAAACCTGGCCATAATATTCCATGTGAATTCTTATCCATAGTTAAAAGGATAAATTCCACATCTTGAAAGCTATATTCCCATATAAGTTAGAAAATCCATACAGGAAAATATCAGTTTAACAGTATTGACTCATTTAATAGCTATAAACTCTAGACCCTTTTCTGCAGAAGAATTATGTAGGAGGTTGCTTCCTACTCTGCATTTTTTTGGTTAATTATTCTTAAGAACATTGTCATGGTTTAACCCCAGCCTACAGCTAAGTACCACACAGCTGCTTGCTCACTCCCCCACAGTAGGATGGGGGAAAAGAATCAGAAGGGTAAAAGTGAGAAAACCCATGAGTTGAGATAAAGGCAGTTTAATAGGTAAAGCAAAAGACTCACACACAAGCAAAGCAAATTAAAGAATTCACGGAGTCTTGGGCAACATGGTTTAGTGCGTGGTGTCCCTGCCCATGGCAGGGGGGTTGGAACTAGATGATCTTAAGGTCCTTTCCAACCCTAACTATTTTGTGATTCAGTACTTCCCATAAGCAGACAGGTGTTTAGGGCGATCTACAGGAAAGCAGGGCTCCATCATGTGTAACGGTTACTTGGGAAGACAAATGCCATAACTCCAAATATCCCCCCTTCCTCCCCACAGCTTTTATCGTTGAGCACGACATCATATGGTACAGGATATCACTTTGGTCAATTGGTGTCAGCTGTCCCACCTGTGCCCCCTTCCAACTTCTTGTGAAGAAATATGAGAAGCAGAAAACTCCTTGACACTGTGTAAGCACCAGTCAACAATATCTAAAACATCCTTGTGTTATCAGCACTGTTTCCAGCACAAATCCAAAACATAGTCTCATACAAGCTACTATGAAGATATTTAACTGTCTCAGACAAAACCAGTACAAATACATATTCTACCACAACATAAAACCAGAAGAAATCCTCATACAATTTTGTACAAGTAAATGCATAAGAACAGATAACTTCCATACTGTGCCAGACTGGAGAGTAATAACATTTATCTAAACTCAATTACTATCATATTTTTCCACAATAAGCTGTTACAATTAATTCCACAACTTAGTTGTTTTCAGAATGATGATGTAATAGTACAATCAATATTGTTTACTTTATCCTAAACCTTGTTACACATTTTTAGAAGAACCTATTTATCCATGCATTTAAGGAAACAAGATACTTGTAGAACTTAACCACAGTGTCTAATATTGCCCATATGCAGGTATCAAAGCACATAAATTTCCCTTTCTCTACTAACATGCAGCCATGGCAACTAGAGGACCTGTAAAAACGGCACTATAATAATGTCGTGGTTTAAACAAAGTTAGCCATAAACCACACAGCCTGTCCACTCACTCCCCCACTTCTTTCCCTCCCCCTGCTCCTGGAGGGATGGAGAGGAGAATCGAAAAGAATGCAACTCCCATGGGTTGAGATAAGAACAGTTTACTAACTAAGGTATAACACAAATCACTACTGCTACCACCAATAATAACAATGCTAAAGGAAATAACAAGAGGAAAGAATACAACGCCTCACCACCAGCCGACCAGTAACTCGCCCCACTCCCCCCAGCCGAGCACCGACCAATACCTTGTCCAACCCTGCAGCACCTAGCTCTTCCGGGTAACTCTCCATTACATCCTGGGCATGACGTGCTGTGGTATGGAATACCTCTTTGGCTAGCTTGGGTCAGGTGTCCTGTCTCTGCTTCCTCCCAGCTTCCCCTCCTCCCTGGCAGAGCATGAGGCTCAGAAAGTCCTTGGTCAGTCTAAACATTTGAGCAGTAACTAAAACCATTGGTGTTATCTGCTCTGTTCCCAGGCCAAAGGTCAAAAACACAGCACTGCACTAGCTACTAAGGAGAAAAATGACTGCTACTGCTAAACCCAGGACACTGGAGTACTGCATCCAGCTCTGGGGCCCCCAACACAAGAGGGACATGCACCTGCTCGAGTTGAGTCTAGGAGGTCCAAGAAAATGATCAGACGTCTGGAGCACCTCTCCTATGAAGACAGGCTGAGAGAGTTGGGCTTGTTCAGCCTGGAAAAAGAGAACACTCTGGGGAGACCTTATAACAGCCTTCCAGTACCTAAAGGGGCCCACAAGAAATCCGGAGAGGGACTGGAGTCCCTGCCCAAGGCAGGGAGGTTGGATCAAGATGATCTATAAGGTCCCCTCCAACACTAAACATTCTGTAATTTTTACAAGGGCATACAGTGACAGGACAAGGGGGAATGTCTTCAAGCTGAAAGAGGGGACATATAGATTAGATATTAGGAAAAAATTCTTCACTATGAGGATGGAGAGAAACTAGAACAGGTTGTCCCAAAAAGATGCGTCAATCCAGCATGCATCATCTCAGCATCTCAAATTGCACATATGCAATTGGACATCTGTAAATCGATGGGTCCGGATGGAATGCACCCACGGGTGCTGAGGGAGCTGGCGGAGGTCATTGCTAGGCCACTCTCCATCATCTTTGGTAAGTCGTGGGAAATGGGCGAGGTGCCTGAGGATTGGCGGATGGCAAAGGTCACACCAATCTATAAGAAGGGCAAGAAGGAGGACCCGGGTAATTATAGACCGGTCAGCCTTACCTCCATCCCTGGAAAGATGATGGAACAACTTATTCTTGACTCCATCACTAGGCATATCAAGGATGAGGGGGTCATTAAGAACAGCCAACATGGTTTTATGAGGGGGAAGTCATGTATGACCAACCTTATAGCCTTCTATGAGGAAGTGACTAGGTGGAGGGATGATGGTAGAGCGGTAGATGTAGTTTTTCTTGATTTCAGTAAGGCATTTGATACTGTCTCCCACAGCATCCTCATAGATAAGCTAAGGAAGTGTGGGCTTGACGATCAAGTAGTGAGGTGGATCGAGAACTGGTTGAAAGGAAGAAGGCAGAGAGTTGTGGCCAATGGCGCAGAATCTAGCTGGAGGTCTGTGACTAGTGGAGTTCCCCAGGGGTCGGTGCTGGGACCGGTGCTGTTTAATATTTTCATCAATGACCTGGATGAGGGAACTGAGTGCACCCTCAGCAAGTTTGCTGATGACACAAAACTGGGAGGAGTGGCTGACACACCAGAGGACTGTGCTGCCATTCAGCGAGACCTGGACAGGCTGGAGAGTTGGGCGGGGAGAAACTTGATGAAATTTAACAAGGGCAAGTGTAGAGTCTTGCATCTGGGGAAGAACAACCCCATGTACCAGTACAGGTTGGGGGTTGACCTGCTGGAAAGTAGCGAAGGGGAAAGGGACCTGGGGGTCCTGGTGGATAGGAGGATGACCATGAGCCAGCAATGTGCTCTTGTGGCCAAGAAGGCAAATGGCATCTTAGGGTGCATTAGAAAGGGTGTGGTTAGTATGTCAAGAGAGGTTCTCCTCCCCCTCTACTCAGCCTTGGTGAGGCCGCATCTGGAATATTGCGTCCAGTTCTGGGCCCCTCTGTTCAAGAAGGACAGGGAATTGCTTGAAGGAGTCCAGCGCAGAGCCACAAAGATGATTAAGGGAGTGGAACATCTCCCTTATGAGGAGAGGCTGAGGGAGCTGGATCTCTTTAGCTTGGAGAAGAGGAGACTGAGGGGTGACCTCATCAATGTTTACAAATATGTAAAGGGTAGGTGTCAGGATGATGGAGCTAGGCTTTTTTCAGTGATATCCAGTGATAGGACAAGGGGCAATGGGTGTAAACTGGAGCATAGGAAGTTCCACGTTAACATCAGGAAGAACTTCTTTACTGTAAGAGTGACAGAGCACTGGAACAGGTTGCCCAGGGGGGTTGTGGAGTCTCCTACATTGGAGATATTCAAGGCCCGCCTGGACAAGTTCCTGTGTGATGTACTGTAGGTTACCCTGCTCTTGCAGGGGGGTTGGACTAGATGATCTTTTTAGGTCCCTTCCAACCCTTGGGATTCTGTGATTCTGTGACAGCAAATGGAGGAAGGGAAAGGAGACTGTCGCAGCAGGGAGGAATCATGACAGGACCATTGTGATCCATAAGCATGATTCGTTTATTGGGCTTCTACCTCCGGTTAATATAGCAACAGTAAAACATGAATATGCAAATACTAGGCACCTGATTGGTTCTGGCATAAGTAAGTCATTGCGTAAGCTCATTATTTTCGCGGTTAAACTGTGTACTTTTATATCCTCTATTTTTATGTGCTTATCTTGTTTATTAGTTAGTGTCCTTGTCTGTAATTGGCCAGAGCATGGCGCTTCCCTCCACATGTCCCTCAGTTCCTCATTATCTGGTGCCAGTAAGTCTGCACCATTCTCTAAACAGATGTTCTATTTCAGCTCGTTGATGGGAACGTGACCTTTCTCTGTTAGCCACGTCTCTCACGCACCTTATAGACTGATAACCACTACAATAGAACTCTACTGTAGGGTCACACTGATGACAGAAACTACAAGGTTGTCGAAGCACTTGTTGTATCACCAATCTTGGTTGTACCACTATGTCTGTGGCCATGGACCGGATCTAGGAGGGCGACCGTGCTCAATGAAAGCTCTGTGTTGATCTATTAGTGGCTGTAGCAGTCGGCGCAGGCGACGCTCCTCCCGGGCCTGCAAGTTAGGGTCCATACACTAGCTCGGAGACGCCGTCACTGGAGCTTCTGTAGCAGCTGGTCTTAGCCACTTGGATGGTACCCACAAGGGTCCTGCGGGAGCAGAAACACAGGCGTAACCATGGCCCAGATATATTACTTCTGCTGGTCCCTGCCACAAACCTGTACTAGGATCTCGATAGTACGCCCTAAAAGAAGGCTTTATCTTTTGCGCTTGTGTTTGTACAAAGTGCTTAACAACCGCTGGAGTTTGTTCATCACCAAAGATGCTTAAATTATTTAACGTATACAATGTTAAGGAAATCCGCACTTGATCATCTATTATGTCTGAATGTTTCCTTTAACAGCCAAGCGGATGGCCACTTACTTAGAGAAACTATGGTAATATCGGCACCAGAGTCAAGCAATGCAGTCAAAGTTATCGAGAGATTTCCCCAAGTTAATATTGCTGGAATCTCTGGGCAGGTTGCCATCGATAGAGAAAATAGGGCGAGTCCTCTGGTAGATTCAAAACTACCAGTGCCACGAACGGTTTGATGTGCTCTTGATATTAACTGCAAAATGGGCACAAGTTGTGCTATGCGTTTGCCTTTTGGTATATGTAGAGGAGGATAGTCAGTCTTTGCCATAATCTTAATTTCACCCATATAGTCAGCATCGATGACACCTGGAACAATGAATAGTCCTTTCAATGCGGATGATGATCTCCCCAGTAACAAGGCTCCTATAGGCTTATTATTTAAAGTCAAGGGACCATATATTCCGGTAGAGAGCAACGACACGGTCTTATCATACAAGTTAATATCTACTGCGGATGCCAAGTCCATTCCGAGGCTGCCGGCAGTGGCTGGTTGCAAGGCAATGGAGTTTAACTTGCTGCATACACACGTTGAGGCGCGGGGGCTGTAGGACCCGTGCTTGGGATCATCACGCGACAGGTCTTGGCGCTCCGCTTCCTGTTTCCCGACTGGTTCTGTTTGCGTCAACAGGTAGCAGAACAATGGTTATCCATTTGAAAATTATGGCACCAAACCGAGTGGTGGCAATCTTTTCTCATGTGCCCATTTTGACCACATCTAAAACATCGAGGACCCTTGACCATACCGGTGGCTTGCAAAGGTGCCAAGGCCACTAATACTTGCGACTGACTCTTTTTTTTTTTTTTTTTTGAATTGCCTCTCTCACCAACCTCTCACCGCCTCAACCAACATTGCCTGATGCCCCATAGGTACCCATGTCATACGTGGCATTTGCAGGTAACTGAACAAGTATCTGCCTTACAGCATCATTACAGTTCTGTATTGTACACTGACGCAGTAAAATACCATGCATGTATTCTGGAGTACCTGACTTCCTTATAGCATCAGCTACCCTATCCACAAAGGTACTGAAGGGCTCGTCCTTTTTCTGTGTAACTTTCATGTAGGCAGGAGCTGCACTAGTATCTTTAATCTGTGATAGAGCTTGCAAGGCTAGTCTCATAGATTCTTTTAACAATGCTGGACCTAGCTGGACTTGAGCCTCCTTAGTGGAGAACTGCCCAATCCCCATCAGGTGTTGTAATTGCACCCCAATCAGGGGATCTCCCTGGCCTCGCTGAACTGCAACCGCCTCTTGACAGGCTTTCTGCCAATACATGTTCCATAACAACAACTGTGAAGGGGTGAGGATTAATTTCACAATACTTTTAATATCCTCGATTAACAGCAAATCTGTTCCCCAAATATATGACAACATTTGCCTAGTGGGTTCAGACTGAATGCCTGTAGAAGAAACAGTTTGCCTTAACTGAGATAGCAATTTCCAATTTAATGGAGACATTTCAGCATTTACTGCCTGACCTTGAGGGTTGAACTGGTACTTAACAGGAAAGGCGAGAGTCTTTTCCTGCAACGCCTGCGAACAATCAAAATCATTGCTTGACAGAGCCTTTCTCTGAATAGATTTCCAATCTATCACCTGGATTCGCATCTGTCTACCTGTGTTCTGTAACTTTACCCTTTCCTTACAACAACTTTCTTGCAACTTAACCCTTTCCTTACAACAACCTTCTTGCTCCCCTTTTTTCTTTGCATGATCTTTACGGTCTTTATCAGTTGAACAAGACAGCTGTGCAGCTAAAAATACTCCACTATCGTGATCATGATAGTGAGCAGCTTCCTCCTCCAGGGTCTCCTCCTCCGATGGGGTTAACCCCTCTTCTGAGGATTCTGCCGGGGGTGCGGATGGGTCTATCTTTATATCAAGGTTGACTGTCGATGTTACGGGCGGATCAGAAACGTAATCCTTGCCAACCTGATAGTGAGTCAGACTGGCTGGAGGAGCTGGAGAAGAAAGGGCTGAAAGTTTCTCCTGAGCTGCAGCCGCCACTTTCCGCTCAGCTGCACACTTATGTAGGCAATTAATAACTGTCCTCCAGTCTTTAGCATGTTTTTTCGCTTGCTTGTTATCATCAATCACTTTATTCCAAAGCTTGTCCCCAAACTTCCCCCATTTGGGTAGATCAAATACATTGTTAGGATCTCGGAAACAACCTAACTCTCTAGCGTATTCTAACAGAGCCTTTAATCCCTTAGTTAAGTCCAATTCCTTACCCACTCCCCGCTTCTCTAAGAAGCACTTAAATAAATCATATGCTGCCTCTCTATCCATTACAATTCGACACATAAGGCGTTGGCACCAGTGCAGCTCACCAGGAGGCAGATGAAATATGGGCGGCGAGACAAGGAGAATCTTGCTCAGGCTCTCGGAATCGAAGCTGCCAGCAGCAAAGCGTTCTTAGCCTTCCGTAATTATCTGTTCCTCATTATCTGGTGCTAGTAAGTGTGCACCATTCCCTAAACAAATGTTCTATTTCAGCTCGTTGATGGGAACGTGACCTTTCTCTGTTAGCCACTTCTCCACAGGAGACAACAATGGGATTTCATATACATTAAGGCAGAAAAGAATCTCAGTAAATTAGAGATAATACTTTATAATAGTTTGGTGCGGAAGATCAACAGACAGCACGCTGATTAATGTAATCAGAAACTGATGTTTATTCACTTCAGAGCACTGCCTTTTATAGCTTCCAAGCTTGGTCCCACGCTTAAGCTTTATAATGATTGGTTTCTACACACAATGCAAAGACAGCTGATTGGTTCCTTCTTCAGCATCCGGGAGTTGTTTTCCTCCTGCAGAACTTCCGCAAAGTTGGCCACAACTTTGCCCTGAAGTAATCTGTGAACTAGGCCGTTAATCCTTACTACAAACTCTAACCAATGGCAAGAGTCCTGGATCGCTCACATGCCCATTGTTTGTTAAAGAGCCCTCAACAGTTTGGCACTTAGGAAAACCAGAAGCAGGTAAAGTTCAGCTGCCTGGGAATGATAAACATTTACATGTAATTCTCCAACTGGACTAACTCTTCCATTTTTATTAATACGTACATACTACAGTGGTTTTAGCCAATTTGTTTTACTGTTCAAAAATTAAAGCTTGACTTGATTTCAATAGTACTAGCCATTACAATATCACAAACGTGTTCAGTTTTATCCAAACATTAAAAGGGCTTGAAACTGTAGAAAAGTAGTGTTTCTCCATACCAAACACCTAACATATTCACAGAAACTAGCTGATTCTACTGCTCTAGTAATTGACTGCAATAACACTAATTTAAAAAGTGATATCAATTTTAGACATAATAATGTTATCACTGGGAAGAAAACTTAAGGGCATTAAGACAAACACACGATTATCATGTAGCTGGACAGAGGCCTAGTTTACCTGAGGAAAAAAAAAAGGGGGGGGGGGGGGGGGGCGGGAGGAAAAAAAAAAGCATTAACTAAAGTGAATTAATTTAACGTCACAACCTCCTAAAATCATAAAACCTTGCCAATGTGACATGAATTAGAGCAGATCTGAAGCTAGTCTTGAAGTGTCTTTGCCAGCATTACCTTAACTATTTTTTCTATTAAGAAATCCCCTGAGCCCCCCCCCCACACACACACCTTTTCTTGGGGGGTGGGATGTTTTTTGGTTGCAGGCTTTTCATTGTTTTTGTTTGGGTGTTTGGGTTTCTTTTAAGGGTGGGAACAGTATAGTGTTTTTACCCCTAGAACATTCTTAGCAGCACTCTACCACTTCTTGTTTACACACTCAATGATTACCACACCAAATAGCCTCAAATTCAGATGATCTTGAAAAAAATACTCTTAAGAGATCTCTGCTCTTTTTTTCCACAGTAACAGGCTCCACAAGTCAAGAGAGAACTTATTACACCTCCTGTCCTGGTTTCACTTCTGTACAGTCACTTCACAGAGCAAATCCATACTTTAAACATTAGAACAGTTCAGTTGGAAGGGACTGACAACAATCATCTAGTCCAACTGCCTAACCACTTCAGGGATGACCAAAAGTTAAAGAAGTATGTGATTAAGGGCTTTGCCCAAATGCCTCTTAAACACTGTCTGCCATGGGGCATGGTAAAGAAGTGTTTCTTGATGTCAAGTCTGAACCTCCCCTGATGCAGCTTGGAACCATTCCCATGTGTCCTGTCACTGGATGCCAGGGAGAAGAGATCAGCACCTCCCTCCCCACTTCCCCTCCTCAGGAAGATGTAGAAAGCAATGCAGTCACCCTTCAGCCTCCTCTTCTCCAAACTAGACAAACCCAGAGTCCTTAGCTGCTCCTCATAGGATATGCCTTCCAGTTATTTAACATTAACTTATTAACAACTGATAAGTTGGCCCAGGAAGATCCCATTAAAAAAGAAGTTCATGGAAGACTGTCTCTCATGGATGTCATGAGCCGGTAACTCAGAACCACGCAGCCGCTCGCTCACTCCCCCACTTCTTCCTCCCCCCGCTCCAGGAGAGATAGGGAGGAGAATCGAAAGGATATAAATCCAAAGGGTTGAGATAAGAACAGTCCAGTAACTAAGGTATAACACAAAACCACTACTACTACCACCACCAATAATAATAATGATAAGAGAAATAACAAGGTGAGAGAATATAAAAATAAAAGGGGAAAAGGAAAAGAAAACAATAAACATAAGTGATGTACAATACAATTGCTCACCACCCGCCAACCAATACCCAGCCCAACCCGAGCAGCCATCTGGGCCTTCCGGCTAACTCCCCCAGTTTATATACTGAGCATGACGTGCTGTGGTATGGAATAACACTTTGGCTAGTTTGTGTCAAGTGTCCTGTCTCTGCTTCCTCCCGGTTTCTAGTGCCCGTCCTCACTGGCAGAGCATGAGACTGAAAAGTCCTTGATTGGAGTAAACATTACTTAGCAACAACTAAAAACATCAGTGTGTTATCAGCACTGTTCTCAGACTAAAGCAAAAAAACACAGCACTGCACCAGCTACTAAGAAGTTGAAAAATGACTGCTACAACTGAACCAAGGAGGCTGTGTGGAGACCTCATAGCAGCCTTCCAATATCTGAGGGGGGCCTACAAGAATGCTGGAGAGGAACTCTTTACTAGGGACTGTAGTGATAGGACAAGGGGTAATGGGTTAAAACTTAAACAGGGGAAGTTTAGATTGGATATAAGGAAGAAGTTCTTTACTGTAAGGGTGGTGAGGCACTGAAATGGGTTGCCCAGGGAGGTTGTGAATGCTCCATCCCTGGCATTGTTCAAGGCCAGGTTGGACAGAGCCTTGGGTGACATTGCTTAGTGTGAGGTGTCCCTGCCCATGGCAGGGGGGTTGGAACTAGATAGTCTTAAGGTACATTCCAACTCTAACTATTCTAGGATTCTATTCTATAATTGGTGGGACCCCATGCTGGAGCAGAGGAAGAGCATGAGGAGGAAGGAGAGTCAGAGAGAATGTGTAACCAACTGACCTCAATCCCTATTCCCCATCCCACAGAATCCACAGAATCCCAAGGGTTGGAAGGGACCTAAAAAGATCATCTAGTCCAACCCCCCTGCAAGAGCAGGGTAACCTACAGTACATCACACAGGAACTTGTCCAGGCGGGCCTTGAATATCTCCAGTGTAGGAGACTCCACAACCCCCCTGGGCAACCTGTTCCAGTGCTCTGTCACTCTTACAGTAAAGAAGTTCTTCCTGATGTTAACGTGGAACTTCCTATGCTCCAGTTTACACCCATTGCCCCTTGTCCTATCACTGGATATCACTGAAAAAAGCCTAGCTCCATCATCCTGACACCTACCCTTTACATATTTGTAAACATTGATGAGGTCACCCCTCAGTCTCCTCTTCTCCAAGCTAAAGAGACCCAGCTCCCTCAGCCTCTCCTCATAAGGGAGATGTTCCACTCCCTTAATCATCTTTGTGGCTCTGCGCTGGACTCCTTCAAGCAATTCCCTGTCCTTCTTGAATTGAGGGGCCCAGAACTGGACACAATATTCCAGATGCGGCCTCACCAAGGCTGAGTAGAGGGGGAGGAGAACCTCTCTTGACCTACTAACCACTCCCTTTCTAATGCACCCTAAGATGCCATTTGCCTTCTTGGCCACAAGAGCACATTGCTGGCTCATGGTCATCCTCCTATCCACCAGGACCCCCAGGTCCCTTTCTCGTTCACTACTTTCCAGGGAGAGGAGGTGGTAGAGAAATCCAGAGTGAAGTTGAGCCCAGGAAAAAGGAGGTGGGGGGGGAAGTGCTTTTAAATTTATTTTTTTAATTTCTCATTATCCTACTCTGACTTGATTGGTAATAAATTCATTTTCCCAGGTTGAGTGTTTTGCCAATGATGGTAACTGGCAAATGATCTCCCTGTCCTTAATTCAACCTATGAGCATTTTGTTATAGAATCATAGAATAGTTAGGGCTGGAAAGGACCTTAAGATCATCTAGTTCCAAATCCCTGCCATGGGCAATGACACCTCACACTAAACCATATCACCCAAGGCTTTGTCCAACCTGGCCTTGAACACCGCCAGGGATGGAGCATTCACAACTTCCTTGGGCAACCCTCACCACCCTTACAGTAAAGAACTGGTATAAGAGGACCACCAAGAGATCTTCCCCAAGGCTGGACAGTCATGAGTGGCAGGGTGTGTGGATAATATGAACAAGAACTTAAGCCAGTGAGCCCCTCCAGTGCTTTGGAAATTCACTCCTGAACAAATGTGGAATCCGGAAAAATTAGCAGAACACTTTAGACAAGGTGTGCTGTTGTCCTGGCAATACCAGAGAGGGACAACTCGCTCCAGCCTTGTTCTGTAAGGAGCAGGAGAAAGATGACTCTGGATCTTATGGCAAAGACAAAGCGACGAGTAGAGTGGGATAATGACATCTTTATCTTTGCTAGCAATGCCCTTTTTGATGTAACCCAGCATTCTGTTGGCTTTTTTTGCCACAGCAGCACAGTCTTCAATCACTGAGCTTGTTACCCACCAGGACCCCCAGGTCCCTTTCCACAGAGCTGCTCCCCAGCCAGGAAGATCCCAGCCTGTGCTGCACTCTTGGATCATGTTTACCCAGGTGCAAGATCTTACACTAGTCCTTGTTGAACTTCACAAAGTTTGTTAGCCCACTATTCCAGCCTATCCAGGTCATCCTGCAGGGTATCTCCTTGCTGAATTTCTACATCTTTTTTTTCAAGTTCACACTTCAGCCATTCTGTTTTTACATCTTTCAGAACACTCTCTTACAAACAAGCAAGTATCATTTCTTAATAACTCGGTCATGTGAATTTTATTCTTGGGAAGGGAAACTTCTTTTTATAAAAAAAGTATTGGCATGTTCTATGAAGCAAAAAATATTTCAGTCACAAGTGTTTTCTGTTAAAAAAAACAAAACAGCAACACAAAACTAAGTTATTTAATTACCTCTTCCAGTTAAAGAAGAATGCAAACATTTCTTTTAAATTCTCTTTTAAGGTTATCATGATTTTGATTTGTGATATCTTATAATAAGGTGCTGCCTTCTAAACATTATAAAAAAGTTTCACTAGGCAACTTTCTTCACTACAAAGTGACTCCCATCACTCATGCTTAGTTGTGTTCATGAGATGTAAAGTTATCTATTCCACTGTAACTGGTGAGCTAGTTTCTCCTTTCTTCTCTTTTAAGTATTTTGTGACCATCAGCTTCCAGCTTACAGAAAAAACATTCATCACAAAACCAAGCCTGAGATGAATTCAGTTCTTGCCAAAAATGAAACAAGAAAAAATATTGTTTAAAAAAAAAGCTTAAGTCACAGAAAAGCACAAAACCCATTGTTGTGGTTTAAGCCCAGCCGACAACCCAGAACCACGCAGCTGCTCACTCACAGCCCCCCCCCCCCCCTTTCTCCCACCGCTCCCAAAGGGATGGGGAGGAGAATCGAAAGAATGTAACTCCCACAGGTTGAGATAAGAACGGTTCAGTAACTGAGTTATAATACAAAAACACTACTGCTACCACCAATAATAATAATGATGAGGGAAATTATTCGGAGAAAACAAAGTTTTCAAGCTGACAAGCAGGTATTTATTGCAGCCCTGGGAGACACGGGGGATAGCTCCTCCTAATGTGTGTCCCCCAATTGCTACACAAGCCATCCTTATATAGTCCCTGGGCATACACACATATTCATGTCAACCATCAAGGAGCTCCAGACATTCCTGGGAATGCCTGGATGATGCAGTCTTTGGATCCATAATTATGGTGTTCTGAGACTGTATATTCGAGCCAACCAGACTTGAAAGAAAAACCTCTGGAGGATGCTGATTCTTGGTTTACTGATGGTAGTAGCTTCATGAAAAATGGTGAACAAAAATCAGGATATGCCGTTATCACCACTTCACAGGTAATAGAATCTAAACCTTTACCTGCAAACACCTCTGCCAAGAAAGCAGAAATAATAGCATTAACGAGAGCCCTGGAATTGGCTAAAGATAAAAGGATAAATATTTGGACTGATTCTAAATACGCATTAGGTGTGGTACATGCACATGGTGCTATCTGGAAAGAACGAGGACTTTTGAACACACCAGAAAAACAGATTAAACACGCTACAGAAATTCTACAATTACTGGAATCTGTTCAGCTACCTGAAGAAGTAGCTATTACGTACTGTAAAGGACATCAACAAGGTGACTCTGATCAGGAAACTGGAAGTAATTTGGTCAATTTCGAAGCCAAACGAGCAGCTGAACAATCTAAAATTATGTCCTTAATCCCTGATGGCAAACTAACAATTGAAAAATCTGAACCTGGGTATTCAAGAGAGGATAGAAAATTAATTGAAGATCTAAAAGGACAGGAAAACAAAGAAGGTGGGGTTCAGATACCTGATGGGCGAATTGTAATCCCCTATAACCAACTCTGGATGTTAGTTCAGGAGGAACATAATAAAACTCATTGTGGTAGTAACACTTTGTATAAATTCTTAAACAAACTGTAGGAAGAAATCTATATACTATAGTTCAATGAGTTACAAAACAGTGTCAGCTATGTCTTAAGAATAATCCTAAAACTGAAAATAGAAATCAAATTGGGACAACTGGGAGAGGAATTTATCCAGGACAGCAGTGGCAAAAAGATTTTTCTGAATTACCAAGAAAAGGAGGTTATTGATATTTGTTGGTGTTAGCAGATACTTTTTCAGGCTGGCCAGAAGCATTCCCTTGTAGGATAAATAACGCAAAACAAGTGATTAAAACATTCTTTAACAAGATAATAACTCATTTTGGGGTAGCAGAGGCAATTTCTTCTGACCAAGGCTCGCACTTTAGTGTAAAATTGTTACAAGAAATTAGCAAAAAATTAGAAATTGGCTGGCAGCTACATGTTCCATACAGGCCTCAGGCCAGTGGGCAAGTAGAAAAGATGAACCATCTGATTAAACAGATTAGTAAAATATGCCAGGAAACAAATTTATATTGGTACCAAGCTTTACCACTGGCTCTATTAAGAATTTGAGCTAAACCTCAGTCAAAAGAAGAGGTTAGCCCATTTGAAATTTTATATGGAAGGCCATATCAGTCCCAGCTTAAAGGAGAAAGTCTTCAGGAAGTGGGAGAAGGCTATCTCTGACAGTTTCTGATCAATCTGGGAAAACAATTGGGGGAGATAAGTAATAAATTGTAGGGACAAGAGCAAGAGGTTTGGATTATCTGATTCACCCTTTCCGATCTGGAGACTGGGTTTATGTTAAGAAATTTTCAGGAGATCCTCTACAGGAGAAGTGGAGCGGACCATACCAGAGATTACTGACCACCTTTACAGCAGTGAAGATAAAGGAACGACCAGCTTGGATACATTATTCAAGAATAAAGAAAGCACCAGAGCCAGAGAAGACATGGCGGATCGAACCTTCAAGACCCTTACATATGAAATTGCATCAGTCATAATTTGGATTTATATGATAACTGGCATACAAGCTTGAGACCAAAATTTATACCTGAAATTAGTGCAGAATGTCACTAAGGTTTTAATCGTAGTGACTATTGGGTGTGTGCACAGTTGCCTAAATCAGGAGAAAATACGGACCTTCCATTAATTGGAGTTCCAATTCCTAACACTATCTCATGGACAAATTTGTGGGTGAACACGAGCAATCTGTATCCGAGGGAAAGGTTTAAAATTTGGGATAGTTAATTCTAATCCAGGTAATAAATATTATCATCATCATGGCTTGACTTCACGAACAAAGATTTGGGAAGGGCTTTACCCACGCTTACTAAAGCTCACTGATGACTAAAAAGGCCAATGTGGGATAGGGAAAACTGGTTGCAAAAAGCATAGTGAAAGGTCTCCTTGGGTGTTATAGGCAGGGCGCGATTCTTTCTATGTTGTCTTTTCTCCTCAAGACTAGTTCTGCATGAGTTCTCAAAGGAGACAACGTCATTATGGAGTGACCAATGTCCTGAACCACCTGCATGCAGGGTTGGGTCTGCAACTTCCAGTGCACCTTATCACCTGCCGTTTCATCCCTCGCCTGTTGCTATGGGGCTTTGCAAGTGTGGGTAAACCCTTTGGGCCTGTGCAGTGAATTTTTTAGGTGAGGCACAGTGTGCACGGAACTGGCCCCACCCTTTACACCTGAGGTTTATCTGCCAGGGCCTAGCGAGCTTGTACAGGGACAGCAAAGCCCTCAGGTCATAAGTTTGGTTAGAGTATCCTTCACTTAGATGGATGGTCTTACAGAGCTAAACGAGCTCCATCTGCCTGGGTTTGAAGTTAGTCCTTCTCCTAGGAAGGTTGCCCAAAGGCTAGTGAGCCCATCCTGCCCATGGACACACTTTGTCTGACCCTTCAGTTGAGGCCTGCCTGGCATGGGAGACTCTACCGGAGGCATATGCCACCACCAGCATAGCTCCCAACCTCACAAGGGCACACAAGCTCTTTTCCCACGACAAGGGCGTGTCCATGAAAGAGAATAAATATTATACCTCCACACAAAGATGTATTACACCAGGAACCAGAGTAGGAGATTATGCTTCACAAGGAGGGGTTTGTTCCATAATCAATGAAAGTTGCTGTTTCAATATAGATCAAAGTGGCAGAATTGAAACAGATCTGGAGGAAATTTGGAAACAAACTAAGGTATTTCATGACATGGCCATGGATGACACCTCCTGAGGTTTTGAGGAAATATGGAAAAAGTTAACTTCATGGTTACCTGATCTCTCCTAGTTGAGGCAACTGGTTGCAGGAATATTGATGTTAATTGTTTTAATATTGATTACTTGTGGTATGATACAATGTTCCTTCTGGTATTGTAAATGATATATGATAAATTATAAAGATTGGAAAAGGAATGAAATTAAGCATGAAGTAGAAGCAGGAAATCATTTCAAAAAGACTTTAGACAGTAATGGTAATATATAAAATGTTGCAAAAAAATTTGCAAAAAGGACAGAAAAAGGGGGAATTTGAGACAAGGGGGGCACAAAATCACAAAATGGAATATATAAACCTTTAGGATTAGTTTTAAGTAATGTTAAGTTTGATGGCTTTGTAACAGTAGCAATGGAAAATTACTGAGGTGCATGATACACAGAAAAAAAAACAGAGTACAGCAAGAGAACATACTGAGAATTCTTGTATAAGATAAACCATTATAGTTGACGTAGTTTTAGGCCCTATGACCTTAGTAGAAAATTAATGTAAGAAAAACAGGCTAGAAGAACAGGACGCAAGGATAAGGAGTATCTGGGAATGGCAGGTGTCCAGGATGGGCTGCAGTTAAACTAACTGATAAATAGAAGGACAGGAGGATTGTTATGTCTGTGGTGCTAATGCCCCGATTAAGCTGGCATAAGCATCTACTGCGCATGCTTCAGAGGCTGCCAGAAGTGATGAAGATTGTTGGAAGAAGTAAACGACCCTCAGAGACCACCACCACATTTTGTACCTCCGAGAGGAGCACCCTCTGCATCTGTCCTAACTGATATTGATAAGGAAGAAGAGATTGCTGTCACTGGCAACAAGAGGCAGATTCACATTCAGAGTTAGGAAAGGGTTAAACCAGAAGTGCTGTTGCAGAGGCAGGCATCTGTAGCCACTGTAGAGCAGGGTTGCCGACTGTGAGGAAAAAAAATAAAGGGAAAACCGAAGGGGAAAGGAGGGGAGCTCGTGCAGCTCAAAGTGTGGGAGGAGGAATGTCAGGTGGAGGTGGAGGAGTGGGCTCTTCTGTGGAAACAGATCGGTGTGCATGCTATTGGGAGTTTGGACGTTGGAAGTGAGACAGTTCTGAGGGGGGACTGCCATGGGGTGGCTCCGGTGACTGAATTGGAACTAGACTGATAGGGACCTGGGGAATCTACCCTACCAGATCCACTGGTTAAATTAAAACTAGGGACTAGAGGAAATAAAGTGGAATTTTAGTGGATGCAGGGGCAAGCTATTTGGTGTTAAATCAGAGAGAAAAGAACATGTTACAGATGTGGGAGCTACTGGCCACCAAGAAAAAGAAAAAAAAAAGAAGAGAGGCATTCTTTCTGAAACCTTTAAAGTACAAATTGGGAAAACAAATAGGAATGCATAAATTTTTATGTATGCCAAATTCTCTAAAATCTTTATTAGGGTGAGAAGCAACATTTAAAGAAGTCAAAATGGAATTAAGAGTTAAAACCTATCAATTAATTGCAGTTTTGAGTTTATTTTTAATTCAGCAGAAAAGCAAACAGGAGGACCTCCCTGAAATAGAAGAAATCCTTTAATCAGGTATATCTGGGAGTATGGGCATCTGAAATTCCAGGTGAAGCAAAAAATGCTTTGCCTCTTAAAGTGGAAATAATAAGGGGGAGGGGGGCTGCCCAATTAGAATAAAACAGTATCCCTTAAAATTAGAAGATCAAAGGGAATAAAAAAATCATTGATAAATGTTATAATATAGATTATTAATTGAATGTGAATTGGAATATAATACTCCTATATGGACAATAAAGAAATATGGTGGGAAAAGTTGAAGACTGAGCAATCAACAAAATTGCAGAGGATATTCGTCCAGTAGTAGCTAATTAGTATGACTTACAGAGTAAATTGAATAATAATCAGAAATGGTTTGTCGTCCTGGATTTAAAGGGCGCTTTTTTTTGCTTACCATTGGCCAAAGCCAAAACTGATTTACTTTTGAATGGGAAAATCCTGACATAGGAAAGGAAACTCAATTAACTTGGACGGTATTACCTAAACTGTTTAAAAACAGTCCATCAATTTTTGGAAATAAGTTAGCACTGGAACTAGAATCATAGAATCATAGAAACATAGAATAGTTAGGGTTGGAAAGGACTTCAAGATCATCTAGTTCCAACCCCCCTGCCATGGACAGGGACACCTCACACTAAACCATCCCACACAAGGCTTCGTCCAACCTGGCCTTGAACACTGCCAGGGATGGAGCACTCACACCTCCCCTGGGCAACCGATTCCAGTGCCTCACCACCCTAACAGGAAAGAATTTCTTCCTTATATCCAATCTAAACTTCCCTTGTTTAAGTTTTAACCCGTTACCCCTTGTCCTGTCACTACAGTCCCTGATGAAGAGACCCTCCCCAACATCCCTATAGGCCCCCTTCAGGTACTGGAAGGCTGTTATGAGGTCTCCACGCAGCCTTCTCTTCTTCAGGCTGAACAGCCCCAACTTCCTCAGCCTATCTTCATACGGGAGGTGCTCCAGTCCCCTAATCATCCTCGTGGCCCTCCTCTGGACTTATTCCAGCAGTTCCATGTCCTTTTTACGTTGAGGACACCAGAACTGCACACAATACTCCAGGTGAGGTCTCACAAGAGCAGAGTAGAGGGGCAGGATCACCTCTTTTGACCACGCTCCTTTTGATGCAGCCCAGGATATGGTTGGCTTTCTGGGCTGCGAGCGCACACTGCCGGCCCATGTTCATTTTCTCATCGACCAGCACCCCCAAGTCCTTCTCTGCAGGGCCGCTCGTAATCTCTTCTTTGCCCAGTCTGTAGCCGTGCCTGGGATTG
This sequence comes from Lathamus discolor, assembly GCF_037157495.1. NCBI lineage: Eukaryota > Metazoa > Chordata > Aves > Psittaciformes > Psittacidae > Lathamus > Lathamus discolor. Next base: position 394,705 of record NW_027069096.1, on the reverse strand, counting down.
CTCCGACCCAGGTGTAGGACCATGCACTTGTCATGGTTGAACTTCATAAGGTTGGCATCAGCCCACCTCACAAGCGTGTCAAGGTCCCTCTGGATGGCATCCCTTCCCTCCAGCATATCAACCGGACCACACAGCTTGGTGTCATCGGCAAACTTGCTGAGGGCGCACTCAATCCCACTGTCCATGTCAGCGACGAAGATGTTAAGACCAGTCCCAACACTGATCCCTGAGGGACACCACTCGTTACTGGTCTCCAGCTGGACATCGAGCCATTGACCACAACTCTTTGTGTGCGGCCGTCCAGCCAGTTCTTTATCCACCGAGTGGTCCATCCATCAAATTGGTGTAGAGATAAAGTACTGGCCACTTTTCTCTTCCAGCAATGTCCAAGGTCAGCTGGATGGCTTTCACCTCGGCAAATTGACTCGATTCACCCTCTCCTTCAGCAGTTTCTGCAACTTGTCACTGGGGACTCCATACAGCTGCCTTCCATCTCTGATGCTTTCCCACAGTATGGCAGGGCCCATCAGTAAACAAGGCATTCTGTTTTTCACTTTCTGACAGTTTATGGTTTATATGGTGGGGCCTCTTCAGCATGCATCACCTCCTCCTCTGGTGACATTCCAAAATCTTTGCCCTCTGGCCCGTCCATGATGACTTCCAGAATTCTTGGATGACTGGGATTTCCAATTCGAACCCTTTGTGTAATTAGTGCAGCCCACTTACTCCATGTAGCATTGGTTGCAGGATGTGTAGAAGAGACCCTGCCATTGAACATCCAACCCAGTACGGGCAACTGGTGTGTCAGGAGGAGCTGTGCTTCAGTGCCAATCACTTCTGAAGAAGCTCAAACACCTTCATAGGCGCCAGTATCTTTTTTTTCAGTTGGGGTATACCTGGCCCCAGTTCCTCTGCATCCCCAACTCCAAAAGCCAAGAGGTCAACCTCAAGTCTCCCCTGGAGCTTTCTGACAGAGGCTCCAGGTAGGACCATTCTTCCCAGCTGCAGTGTGGAGTACAAATTATATGTCTGGCCTGGTCTGGACTGGTCCAAGTGCTACTGCATGAACTATCTCGCTTTTAATTTTCTCAAAGGCCTATTGTTGCTCAGGGACCCGTTTAAAACCATTCTTCTTCCGGGTCACATGACAGAGAGGGCTTACAATCAAAGTGTATTTTGGGATGTGCATTCTCCAGATATCCACAACACCCAAGAAAGCTTGTGTTTATTTCTTATTAGTTAGTGGAGACATTGCTGTTATCTTGTTGATCACATCTGTGGGGATCTGTCTATGTCCATCTTTCCATTTTATTACCCATAATTGAATCTCCTGTGCAGGTCCCTGGACCTTACTCCTTTTTATGGCAAAACCGGCTTTTAGCAGGATTTGGATTATTTTCCTCCCTTTCTCAAAAAATTCTTCTGCTGTATCACAGAATCACAGAATCCCAAGGGTTGGAAGGGACCTCAAAAGATCATCTAGTCCAACCCCCCTGCAAGAGCAGGGTAACCTACAGTGCATTACACAGGAACTTGTCCAGGCGGGCCTTGAATATCTCCAGTGTAGGAGACTCCACAACCCCCCTGGGCAACCTGTTCCAGTGCTCTGTCACTCTTACAGTAAAGAAGTTCTTCCTGATGTTAACGTGGAACTTCCTATGTTCCAGTTTACACCCATTGCCCCTTGTCCTATCACTGGATATCACTGAAAAAAGCCTAGCTCCATCATCCTGACACCTACCCTTTACATATTTGTAAACATTGATGAGGTCACCCCTCAGTCTCCTCTTCTCCAAGCTAAAGAGACCCAGCTCCCTCAGCCTCTCCTCATAAGGGAGATGTTCCACTCCCTTAATCATCTTTGTGGCTCTGCGCTGGACTCCTTCAAGCAATTCCCTGTCCTTCTTGAACAGAGGGGCCCAGAACTGGATGCAATATTCCAGATGCGGCCTCACCAAGGCTGAGTAGAGGGGGAGGAGAACCGCTCTTGACCTACTAACCACTCCCTTTCTAATGCACCCTAAGATGCCATTTGCCTTCTTGGCCACAAGAGCACATTGCTGGCTCATGGTCATCCTCCTATCCACCAGGACCCCCAGGTCCCTTTCCCCTTCACTACTTTCCAGCAGGTCAACCCCCAACCTGTACTGGTACATGGGGTTGTTCTTCCCCAGATGCAAGACTCTACACTTGCCCTTGTTAAATTTCATCAAGTTTCTCCCCGCCCAACTCTCCAGCCTGTCCAGGTCTCGCTGAATGGCAGCACAGCCTTCTGGTGTGTCAGCCACTCCTCCCAGTTTTGTGTCATCAGCAAACTTGCTGAGGGTGCACTCAGTTCCCTCATCCAGGTCATTGATGAAAATATTAAACAGCACCGGTCCCAGCACCGACCCCTGAGGAACTCCACTAGTCACAGACCTCCAGCTAGATTCTGCGCCATTGACCACAACTCTCTGCCTTCTTCCTTTCAACCAGTTCTCGATCCACCTCACTACTTGATCGTCAAGCCACAACATTATCATCCATGTATTGCAGGTGTTCTGGAGCTTGCCCCTGTTCCAGTGCAGTCTGGATCAGTCCATGGCAGATGGTAGGGCTGTGTTTCCACCCCTGGAGCAATCAATTCCAAGTGTACTGGATGACCCTCCAAGTAAAAGCGAACTGTGGCCTGCACACTGCTGCCAAAGGAATTATGAAAAATTATTTGGCAATATCAGTCGTGGCATCCCACTTGGCTGCCTTTGATTCCAGTTCATACTGAAGTTTTAGCATGTCCAGTACAGCATCATTCAGTGGTGGTATGACTTCATCAGGCCACGATAGTCTACTGTTAGTCTCCACTCTCTGTTAGACTTTTGCACTGGCCATATGGGGCTATTCAAGGGTGAACAGAGCATGAGACTCAGAAAGTCCTTGGTCAGAGTAAACATTACTTTGCAACAACTAAAAACATCAGTGTTATCAGTGTTGTTCCCAGGCTGAAAGTCAAAAACACAGCATTGTACCAGCTACTAAGAAGGAGAAAAATGACTGCTACTTCTGATCCCAGGACACCCTTATATTTTAATGTTTGCATGTCATGAGAACACTGACTTCCATCTAGAAAATTATTCCAATTGAAGAGTCTAGAAATCAATCAACATTTAAATAATGAGATTACACAAAAGCATTAAATTATAGTTTCATATTTTATCATCATTATTATTGGGGATGGCCTTTGAATACCCTAGAAACCTGCCTGCTGCTTTTGCTGGGGATCAGCATGTTGCCATACATACAGCGTGTTTACACCACGGCCGCACTGCCCTGAGAACATCCTCTTTTGTCTGATCTTGAAAGTTAATCTGGGTTGGGCTCAGGTCTTGTCTAAGTTTGAACTATGATGTAAGAGGACAACCAGGAGATCTTCCCTGAGGATGGACAGTCATGAGTGCAGGGTTTGTGGGATAGTATGGGCAAGTATCTAGACCGATGTGCTCCTCCAGTGCTTTGGAACTTCACCCCTGAAAAAATGCAAAATCCATAAAAACTATTAAAACACTTGAATGAGGTGTACTGTTGTTCTAGCAATATCAAAGATGGACAACTTGCTACAACATGCTGGGGCTTGACCTACGCCTACAGAGCATTTCTGGAAAAAGATGTCGCTGGATCTAATGGCAAAGCAACAGACAACACAGCTGCTCAGCCCCCAAGCACAGCAGCTACTCCAACCCCAACAACAGACACTGTAGCCACTCCAACCCCAGTGACAGAAACTGCAGCACCTCAACCCCAGTGACAGACACTGCAGCCACTCCAATCACAGTTATAGACACTAAAGCTAAACCAAAGGACCAATCCGTGCCAATATCAGTTGCCCCTATAAGTAAGGGGAGAAGCTAACGAGAGCCAAAAGGAGCAACCTGTACAGTGAAGATGAAGGCCCAATGCACATACCAGAGGGGACGCCATCTGAACAAGAGCTATTAATACATGAATCAGAGGAAAAGGAAGAAGAGGTGACTTGTCAATCCTGGACCTCGACAGAGCTGCGGAATATACAAAAAGATTTCAGCCATGTTCCAGGGGAGCACATTGGCACCTGGTTGCTCCGATGCTGGGAGAATGGGGCCGATGGTCACGAACTAGGAGGTAGGGAAGCTGGGACCACTTGCTAGGAAAGGAGGAATTGGCAAAGTGATTGCAAAAGAGAAATGAGCCTTCAGCATTTGGAGGCAGCTCTTGGCAGCTGTGAAAGAAAGGTTTCCCTACAAGGACGATTTAATGTGTCACTCAGCAAGTGGACCACAATAGAGAGAGGCATCCAGTCCCTGAGGGAATCAGCCATTCTAGAATTGATCTATTGTAGGCCACATGCCAGGAATGCAAATGTAGATCCAGATGAAGTTGAATGAACACAACCCACATGGCAGAAACTTAAAGGGAGTTCTCCCTCATCATTTGCCCACTCATTGGCATCAATGACCTGGAGTGAGGCAGCACCATCAACAGTGGATGAACTGACTCGTCAACTCTGAGAGTTAGAAGACAATCTCACCCCTTCCATCATTTCAGCTATGGAAAAACTTTACCAGGCATTCAAACAATTGAGAGATGATTTATCCAATCTATCCAGCTCCCCATATGTACCAACCCTATAGTACTATGGTTTTACCTGTGGGATCACTGAGAAGACATCATGAAGTGGGATGGAAAACCTACCTCAGATCTGGAGGAATGGGCGTGTGAACTGAAGAGGATAACAAGGGTCAAGGATGATCCTCCCAAGAAAGTTGCTGCTCTGGTCTTTGGTGAGCAGCTTCCCAGATGGAGGGGAAGAGCTGAATTTACTCCAACGCCTGTGATAAGGAATACTAATTTTATGATTTGTATTTCTGGAGTGACAGAAGGATCCCAAGAGTTGACTGTACTGAAGGCTGCAATCACCCTAATTGGGAAGTTAGGTGTGGCAAAAGCACCCCATTGTGACTGGTCCAGAGGCTCCATGCATCCTTGGCATAGACTACCTCAGGAGAGGGTATTTCAAAGACCCAAAAGGGTACCAATGGGATTTTGATATAGCTGCCTTGGAGACGGAGGAAATTAAGCAGCTGCTAACCTTACCTGGTCTCTCAGAGGATCCTTCTCTTGTGGGGCTGCTGTAGGTTGAAGAACGACAAGTGCCAATTGTGACCACAACAGTGCACCAGCAGCAGCATATCACCTACTGAGACTCCCTGATTCCCATCCATAAGCTGATTCATTGACTGGAGAGCCAAGGAGTGATCAGTAGGACCCACTCACCCTTTAATAGCCCCATATGGCCAGTGCGAAAGTCTAAGGGAGAGTGGAGACTAACAGTAGACTATCATGGCCTGAATGAAGTCACAGCGCCATTGAGTGCTGCCGTATCGGACATGCTAGAACTTCAGCACGAATTAGAGTCAAAGGCAGCCAAGTGGGATGCCACGACTGATATTGCCAATGCATTTTTCTCAATTCCTTTGGCAGCAGAGTGAAGGCCACAGTTTGCTTTTACTTGGAGGGTCGTTCAGTACACTTGGAATTGACTGCTCCAGGGGTGGAAACACAGCCCTACCATCTGCCATGGACTGATCCAGACTGCACTGGAACAGGGGCAAGCTCCAGAACACCTGCAGTGCATTGACATTATCATGTGGGGTGATATGGTCAAAGTTTTTCAGACAGGGAAGAAAATAATCCAAATCCTTCTGAAGGCTGGTTTTGACATAAAATGGAGTAAGGTCTAGGGCAGAAAGCTCCAGGCCACTGAGGATCACCAGAACAACCAACAGGTGGATAAAGCTGCTAAGATTGAAGTGGCTCAGATGGACTTAGATGATTGGCAACATAAGGGTGAATTAGTTTTGGCCCAGTGGGCCCATGACACCTCAGGCCGAGATGCAACATATAGATGGGCTCGTGATCGAAGAGCGGACTTAACAGTAGACACTACTGCCCAGGTTATTCACGACTGTGAAACATGTGCTGCAATTAAGCAAGCCAAGCCTCTCTGGAATGGCGGACGATGGATGAGGGAGGGCTAGCAGACTGACTATATCACACTCCCACTGACCCTATCAAGGTAAGCGCCATGTGCATATCATGGTGGAAGCAACCACCGGATGGCTGGAAGCATATGCTGTGCCCCACACCACTGTCCAGAACACTAGTTTGTTTCATTTCACTGTTAACTATTCTTATCTCTAAGAGTTTTAAAATCAGCAGACTGTATAGCAACAAAGTGCCATTAGTATCTTATCATTTACTTTGCTTCTCTTGTTTTTTTTAACTAAAATTGATATTTTTGGACATGCTTTTAAATCTGCAAATTACGAAATTTACTTCTTTAGCTTTCAAATAGTCTTATAGAATCACAGAATAGTTAGGGTTGGAAAGGACCTCAAGATCATCTAGTTCCAACCCCCCTGCCATGGGCAGGGACACCTCACACTAAACCATCCCACCCAAGGCTTCATCCAACCTGGCCTTGAACACTGCCAAGGATGGAGCACTCACAACCTCCCTGGGCAACTGATTCCAGTGTCTCACCACCCTAACAGGAAAGAATTTCCTCCTTATATCCAATCTAAACTACTAAGCAAAGGCTCTGACCGCACCACCCAAGTCTTGGAAGGCAGAGGTAGGGACTGTGAGAATGAAGACCCAAGGCTCACTGTAGGAGAGGATCTAGTTCGAGACCATCTTAAGAACCTGAAGGTGCACAAGTCCATGGGACCTCATGAAATCCATCTGTGGGTCCTCAAGGAGCTGGCAAATGAAGTTGCTAAGCCACTGTCTGTCATATTTGAAAAATCATGCCAGTCAGGTGAAGTTCCCGATGACTGGAAAAAGGGAAACATAACCCCCATTTCCAAGAAGGGGAAAATGGATGACTTAGGGAACTACAGACCAGTCAGTCTCACCTCTGTGCCTGGTAAAATCTTCAAGCAGATTCTCCTGGATGGCATGCTAAGGCACATGAAAAACAACAAGGTGCTTGGTAACAGCCAGCATAGCTTCACTAAGTGGAAATCCTGCCTGACCAATTATGGTGGACTTCTATGATGGCTCTATGGAACTGATGGATGGGGCAGAGCAGTTGATGTCATCTACCTGGATTTGTGCAAAGCATTTGACACTGTCCCACACCACATCCTTCTCTCTAAATTGGAGAGACATCAATTTGATAGGTGGACCACTCGGTGGATAAGGAACTGGCTGGATGGCTGTACACAAAGAGCTGTGGTCAATGGCTCAATGTCCAGTTGGAGACCAGTAACGAGTGGTGTCCCTCAGGGATTGGTGTTGGGACTGGTCTTGTTCAACATCTTTGTTGGTGACATGGACAGTGGGATTGAGTGCACCCTCAGCAAGTTTGCCGATGACACCAAGCTGTGTGGTTTGGTTGATATGCTGGAGGGAAGGAATGCCATCCAGAGGGATCTTAACATGCTTGTGAGGTGGGCTGATGCCAACCTTATGAAGTTTAACCATGACGATTGAAAGGTCCTACACCTGGGTCAGAGCAATCCCAGGCACAGCTACAGGTTGGGCAGACAAGACATTCTGAGCAGCCCTGTGCAGAAGGACTTGGGGATGTTGGTTGATGAGAAAATGATAATGAGCCAGCAGTGTGCGCTTGCAGCCCAGAAAGCCAGACGTATTCTGGGCTGCTTCAAACGGAGCTTGACTAGGGGGTCGAAGCAGGTGATCCTGCCCCTCTGCTCTGCCCTCGTGAGACCTCACTTGGAATATTGTGTGCAGTTCTGGTGTCCTCAACATAAAAAGGACATGGAACTGGTGGAAGAAGTCTGGAGGAGGGCCACGAGGATGATCAGGGGACTGGAGCACCTCCTGTATGAAGATAGGCTGAGAATGTTGGGGCTGTTCAGCTTGGAGAAAAGAAGGCTGCATGGAGTCCTCATAGCAGTCTTCCAATATCTGAAGGGGGCCTATAGGGATGCTGGGGAGGGATTCTTCACTAGGGACTGTAGTAATAGGACATGGGGTAATGGGTTAAAACTTAAACAGGGGAAGTTTAGATTGGATATAAGGAAGAAATTCTTTACTGTAAGGGTGGTGAGGCACTGGAATAGGTCACCCAGAGAAGTTGTGAATGCTCCATCCCTGGCAGTGTTCAAGGCCAGGTTGAACAGAGCCTTGGGTGACATTGTTTAGTGTGAGGTGCCCCTGTCCATGGCAGGGGGGGTGGAACTAGATGATCCTAAGGTCCTTTCCAACCCTAACTATTCTATGATTCTATGATAATAATGTTTCAAGTTATCAGAGGATGAGAAATTACCTAGTGTATTTGGAGCCAAGATGAATTATGAAGGGTGTTGGGTTACATAAAAGAGGCAAGTATTAGTTCCCCATCCTCTTATGAGAAGAAAACCACTAGGCAACTCATGGGGGAACTGAATCAATGACTGAGGCTTTAAAGTTCAAGTTGTGAGTATGCAAATGTCTGGAATTATAAAAGCGCTATAAAGAAGTGTGAACCTTGTTTACAAAATAATTCTTACTATGCTAAGAGACCCCCACCTGGAACAACAAAGGCAATTGTCCAGGATATTATTGGCAAGTGGGCTTTACAGAATTACCACAGCATAATGGGCTCAGGTACATTTATATATTGGTACTAATAGATATGTTTTCTGATTAGGAAGGTGGGAGAGTGTTTGGGAAACAAGTGGGATCTGTATACCCTATATAGACTTCAGGCTACTGGGAAAATGGAACGTATGAATCAGACACTCAAGTTACAATTAAGTAAGATATGTCAAGATACTTCTTTAACTTGGTTAGAAGCCCTACCAATTGCTTTGTTAAGGATACGAATACAGCCAGGAAGGAATCATGTGAGTCATATGAACTGATGTATGGGCGGCCTTACCAACTGTGATTTGTTCCTGGTGATATGTCTTTGCAGGGAAAATGGATTTATACAGTAACAGTGGTCCTGAGCCAATGGGGCTCAGGACATGACCATATTTGACCACAGATCAGGTTCAACTAGGGTATAAATGGAGCCCTGACAGAGTCATTTTGAGTTGGTCCTCCTCAGAGCAGCAGGCTTGCAATTGGGGACTCTCTCCTTAGGTTGGGATGCCATCCAAGGAAACTCCTTTAGGTTGAGAGCCTTCCTTTTATTAGGTGAGTGATTGTGTATTTTGGATCATTGGCCACAAACTTTAAGAATCAGCACTGTAGTGACAAATCCATGTGACATCCTAGGTCTGTAGTTGATACTGGTGGAGCTTTGAGTTTGAACAATAAATTTAATTTAGCGTCAATTTAATGGTTCTGTGACACACACCTCACCTTCAAGGCATGCAATCAGCAGCAGGTACTGTCTCTAAACTACAGATGGAGCAGCCATTCACTAGAATTGACAGAAGAGGTAGTCTGAACTTCTACTGAATGCCTTTCTTTCTCCACAGCCAACTCTATCTATGAGATTTAACTTCATAGAGTAACATATTTCAGGAAACCAAAGGTAACTCAATACAGTTAGCTGTACTGGCTCATCTCTTTGTCTCCACACTTGCCAATTTTCTTCCTGAGAATCCATCTGCCCTATGGTGTGCAGTATTTGTTAGACAGACTCCATGGAAGGATTTATGAGGAATCTCTTTAAAAGCAAGATTTCTGAGCTGAAAAACAGAGTAAGTTATTTTTAATCAGAATGTTAACAAATGTATAGAAAGTGTCTTAAGACATTTAGACACCCATGCCAATAGACATGCATATATTTTACCTTCTTCTGCAGCTTGAACTACATTTTTGTTTAATCAGACTGGGAACCATAGAAAACCACTATGTTCCGTCTCGGTCTCTTTGCAAGATCACTTCAAGTGAGTGCCACCCCCTGCCCCAGGTGCGCCCACTTCACGTTCACCAGTCACCGGTGGGTGCCGCCGCTGCCATGCCGCCACCATCGCGTCCGCGATGCTGCTCCCGCTGGTCAGAGTGGCAAAAGAGCCGGGACGGAACATAGTGAACATATGGTTCCCAGACCGGTACAGCAGAGGAGTTTGCCAATCGTCTCTCTCAGGAGGAAGTAGAGACAGGACACCTGACTCAAACTAGCCAAAGAGGTATTCCATACCACAGCAGGTCATACATCATCATTAAAATAAAGCAGTAACTGTCTGAAGTGAAACACATCCAGATATCTGAGGCACTACTATTAGTGCACCTGAGCTAATACTTACCTGAAGCAGGAATAACACAGACTGTCTTCCCCACCAAATTCTTTATGTGCACCACAGGAACTTTATCCTCTTCTGCTTGTGTGTGTGTCCCCCTCCAGTCTACATACTGGGCATGATGTGCTGTGGTTTGGAATACCTCTTTGACTAGTTTGGGTCAGGTGTCCTGTCTCTACTTCTTCCCATATACACTGGAAGGTAAAATTTCTTTTGGATCTTAAAACTGGATCAGAAACACTGCAGCCAGAAAAGAAAGGAATCAAATAGTAAATATACTTTGCCAGCTGAAAATCCCTTTATCTCATTATCCTGACTGCTGATGTTCTTTCTTCTTTCTCTTTTTCTCTAGTTTCTTCTTTCTCCTTTTCTCTAGTTTCTTATTTGTACATCTTCCTCTTTGTCCTGGGTTCAGTTGTAACAGTTCTTTTTCTCCTTCTTAGTAGCTAATGTAGTGCTGTGTTTTTGACTTTAGTCTGAGAACAGTGCTGATACCACACCGATGTTTTAGTTGATCAGGGTAAGTGCTCAGTAGCATTTACCCTGATCAAGGACTTTTCAGTCCCTCATGCTCTGCCAGTGAGGAGGGGCGCAAGAAGCTGGGAGGAAGCAGAGACAGGACACCTGACCTAAACTATCCAAAGGGGTATTCCATACCACAGCACATCATGCCCAGTATATAAACTGGGAAGAGCTACATGGAAGGGACAGATTGCTGCTTGGGATGGGCTGGGTATTGGTTGCAGGTGGTGAGCAATTGTATTGTGCATTACTTATGTTTAGTGTGGGGTTTGGTTTTTTTTTTCTGTTAATTTCTTATATATATCCTTGTTATTTCACCTACTATTAGTAGTATTAGTATTATATTGTACTTTAATTATTAAAATGTTCTCATCTCAACCCATGGGGTTGACATTCTTTTAATTCTCCTCCCTATCCCTACCACGCGGGGGAAGGGGGGTAAGTGAACAGCAGTCTTCCTAGCAGCTGGTGCAGTGCTGTGTTTTCAACTTTAGCCTGAGAGCAACACTGATAACACACTGATGTTTTTAGTTCTTGCTAAGTAATATTTACTCTGATCAAGGACTTTTCAGTCTCATGCTCTGCCAGTGAGGAGGGGCACAAGAAGCCCAGAGGAAGCAGAAACAGGACACCTGACCCAAACTAGCCAAAGGGGTATTTCATACCACAGCATGTCATGCTCAGTATATAAACTGGGGGAGTTAGCCGGAAGGCCCAGATCACTTCTTGGGTTGGGCTGGGCATTGCTCGGTGGGTGGTGAGCAATTGAATTGTGTGTCACATGTGTTTATTGGGGTTTTTTTACTTTCCCCTTTTGGGAAAATATTTTCTCCCCTTGTTATTTCCCTTATCATTATTATTCTTATTAGTTTTGTATTATACTTTAGTTATTGGACTGTTACCTCAACCTGTGAGGTTTACATTCTTTCGATTCTCCTCCCCATCCTACCCAGGCTACATGGTACTTAGTTATTGGTTGGGTTTAAACCACAACAGTTTGCTAGTCCTTTTACAGTAAGTTCTTTTCTTAAACAAAAAATTGAAAGTAATGTTGCTCTTTATTGTGATAGATACAAAGAGCATTAAAAAATTAGTATTGGCATTCTTGAGCTGAAAATATTTTAACTGTGCTTGAAGAGGCTTTGGGGTGGGGGGGTGGAAGGGGGGGAAATGGGTCCAAATTCGAGAAGGAAATTTTGTAATTCCACAGCTCAAACTATAATCTGAAAAATCATTTCAGCCTTTATAGTGATTTCAGTGAAGAGTTTGGCAGTCTGGGAAATTTTGAGTTCATAAGTTGGTTGACCCAGACCTATCTACATAAACACAAGACAACTCCTCTCCTTACTATATAGAGAACAATGAAAGTCTGTGAGAGGAATAAAAGGAACCAAAAAGTGCTTGTGACACTTAAGCATCTCATTAACATCTCAAGTTGTTTTTTTTTTTTTTTAAAGGGGAATCTATAGCCATTCCCATTTTTGTTGTACATTAGCACTACTCATTCTTCAAGAAAGAATTAAATAAATTAAGAAAGCAACTATCCCTTCATTTCTATGGTAGGGAAAAGATAATTGAAGAATGGATTTCAAAGTTGCAATATCACTACGGCATTGATACACAGGTGGCAACAATTCATGAACCAATTTCAAAACTTTCTGCATTGCAGAATCAGTAGCAGACTATTAGTTAAACTATTTTTGCAGTCCATTTAAACTATAAGACTGTGAACAGATTTCCTTAAGCCAAATGTATGTATTATTCAGATTCAATTATCACCTGCTACAAGCTCAGGAGTGCTGCATCCCAACTAGAAGGAAGTGCAGCAGGAGGGCCAGGAGACCTCCTTGGATGGATAAGGAGCTGCTGAGGAAAATTCAAAGGAAAAAAGAGGCTTATAAAAAATGGAAGCAAGGACAGGCGTCCTGGGTAGAGTACAGGGATGTTGTCCGGGAAGCTAGGGACCAGGTTAGGAAGGCTAAGGCCCAGTTAGAATTAAACCTAGCCAGGGATGTTAAGGATAACAGGAAGGGATTCTACAGGTGCGTAGCAAACAAAAAACAGACTAGGGACAAAATAGGCCCCCTGAGGAAGCTTTCAGGAGAACTGGCTACACAAGATTTGGAGAAGGCTGAGATTCTGAATGACTTCTTCGCCTCGGTCTTCACTGGCAAAGGCTCTGACTGCACCACCCAGTTCTTAGAAGGTAGAAGCAGGGACTGTGAGAATGAAGACCTTGGGCCCACTGTGGGAGAGGATCTGGTTCGAGACCATCTTAAAAATCTGGACGCGCACAAGTCCGTGGGACCTGATGGAATCCATCCGCGGGTCCTGAAGGAGCTGGCGACTGAAGTTGCTAAGCCACTGGCCATCGTATTTGAAAAATCATGGCAGTCAGGTGAAGTTCCCGATGACTGGAAAAAGGGAAATATAACCCCCATTTTCAAGAAGGGGAAAATGGAAGACCCAGGGAATTACAGACCAGTCAGTCTCACCTCTGTGCCTGGTAAAATCTTGGAGCACATTCTCCTGGAAGGCATGCTAAGGCACATGAAAAACAACAAGGTGCTTGGTGACAGCCAGCATGGCTTCACTAAGGGGAAATCCTGCCTGACCAATTTGGTGGCCTTCTATGATGGGGCTACAGAATTGATGGATAAGGGTAAAGCAGTTGACGTCATCTACCTGGACTTGTGCAAAGCATTTGACACTGTCCCACACGACATCCTTCTCTCTAAATTGGAGAGATATCAATTTGATGGATGGACCACTCGGTGGATAAGGAACTGGCTGGATGGCCGCACACAAAAAGAATTGTGGTCAATGGCTCGATGTCCGGCTGGAGACCGGTAACGAGTGGTGTCCCTCAGGGATTGGTGTTGGGACCGGTCTTGTTCAACATCTTTGTTGGTGACATGGACAGTGGGATTGAATGCACCCTCAGCAAGTTTGCCAATGACACCAAGCTGTGTGGTCCGGTTGATATGCTGGAGGGAAGGGATGCCATCCAGAGGGACCTTGACATGCTTGTGAGGTGGGCTGATGCCAACCTTATGAAGTTCAACCACGACAAGTGCAAGGTCCTACACCTGGGTCTGAGCAATCCCAGGCACAGCTACAGACTGGGCAAAGAAGAGATTCAGAGCAGCCCTGCAGAGAAGGACTTGGGGGTGCTGATCGATGAGAAAATGAACATGAGCCGGCAGTGTGCACTCGCAGCCCAGAAAGCCAACCATATCCTGGGCTGCATCAAAAGGAGCGTGACCAGCAGGTCAAAGGAGGTGATCCTGCCCCTCTACTCTGCTCTTGTGAGACCTCACCTGGAGTATTGTGTGCAGTTCTGGTGTCCTCAACATAAAAAGGACATGGAACTGCTGGAACAAGTCCAGAGGAGGGCCACGAGGATGATCAGGGGACTGGAGCACCTCCTGTATGAAGACAGGCTGAGGAAGTTAGGGCTGTTCAGCCTGGAGAAGAGAAGGCTGCATGGGGACCTAATAGCAGCCTTCCAGTACCTGAAGGGGGCCTATAGGGATGCTGGGGAGGGACTCTTCGTCAGGGACTGTAGTGACAGGACAAGGGTTAAAACTTAAACAGGGGAAGTTTAGATTGGATATAAGGAAGAAATTCTTTCCTGTTAGGGTGGTGAGACACTGGAATGGGTTGCCCAGGGAGGTTGTGAGTGCTCCATCCCTGGCGGTGTTCAAGGCCAGGTTGGATGTAGCCTTGTGTAGGATGGTTTAGTGTGAGGTGCCCCTGTCCATGGCAGGGGGGTTGGAACTAGATGATCTTGAGGTCCTTTCCAACCCTAACTATTCTATAATTCTATGATTCTATAAGATAAGCATTATAAATATGCACCATATGAGGCAACAAAAAAGCATTTGTTATCTTGGCTAGCAAGTAGCAATTTTAATGCTTTACTAATTTCACAGACAAACAGACTGGTTGAGGTCAGAAGGGACCTCTGGAGGTCATCTGGTCCAACTGCCCTGAAGTTTAGGAACCTCTAGTCCAATGTTAGTAGTACACTTTTAAGGATCTGTGGAATAATTGGTTCGCTATATATATGATGTTTTACTATTTCAAGGAAAACATACTGACAGGCCCAAAGTATAAGCCATTTCCTCTTAACTACTTCCATCTTCAAATAAAATGCTAATAAAAATACATATTTTTTTCAAAAGCTTTGAAGATAGGATATTGTCATATTACAACAACTTTTCACAGTCTACTTGTTTCTACAACAATAATACATATTTATAATGTACACATAATATACATGCATATTGGGTCTTGCTGAGATGGAGTTAATTTTTCCCGTAGCAGCCCTGGCAGTGCTGTGCTTTGTACTGGTAGCTAGAAAGATGTTGATAACACACTGGTGTTTTGGCTACAGCTGAGCATTGCTTTCACAGCATCAAGGCTGTCTCTCCAACGTTCTCCCACCGCACACAATAAGCTGGGGGTGGGCAAGAGATTGGGAGGGGACAGAGCTGATCCAAACTGACTAAAGGGATATTCCATGCCATATGACATCTGCTCGGGGATAAAAGCTAAAAAAAAAAGGAGGCAGGGGCATTCATTATTACGACATTTGTCTTTGAGAGCAACCACTATGCATACTGAAGCCCTACTTGCTGGGAAGTGGCCAGACATTGCCTGTTGATGGGAAGTAGAGAATAAATCTTTTGTTTTCCTTTGCTTTTATTAAACTGCCTTTATCTTGACCCACAAGGGTATTTTCCACCTTATACACACACCACACACCCCCCAATGGTTTTAAATGCATTCTTTAAATTCAGGATTAAAATGTAAAAAGTAACCAGACAAGTCTGACTTTAAAGTGTCAGCATCCCCACAAACAATTCAATTAACCTTTCATGCATTCCTTACACACACACCCACCCCCCCAAAAAAGAAGAGAGGGATTAGTGAAGTTTAAAGTTAGGAGCTTCTATCCAACACACATCAAATGTTCACACTCAATTTATCATGAACCATTAATGAAACAAAAGAATACTAGCATTCTCAAGATACCAATATGTATTAGTAAATTTAAACAACTGTTCACAGTAGTGGTCAGTTGTCATGGTTTAAGCCCAGCCGGAAATTCAGAACCATGCAGCTGCTCTCTCACTCCCCCCCTTCTCCCCCCCAGCTCCCAGAGGGATGGGGAGGAGAATCGAAAGAATGTAACTCCCACGGGTTGAGATAAGAACAGTTCAGTAACTAAGGTATAACACAAAACCACTACTCCTCCTACCACCAATAATAACAATGATAAGGGAAATAATAAGGGGAGAGAATGCAATTGCTCACCACCCACTGAGCAATGCCCAGACCAACCCGAGCAGTGATCTGGGCCTTCCGGCTAACTCCCCCCATTTTATATACTGGGCATGATGTACTGTGGTATAAAATACCCCTTTGGCTAGTTTGGGTCAGGTGTCCTGTCTCTGCTTCCTCCTGGCTTCTTGTGCCCCTCCTCACTGGCAGAGCATGAGACTGAAAAGTCCTTGATCAGAGTAAATATTACTTAGCAAGAACTAAAAACATCGGTGTGTTATCAGTGTTGCTCTCAGGCTAAAGTTGAAAACAGAGCACCGCACCAGCTACTAAGGAGAAAAAATGACTGCTACAGCTGAACACAGGACATCAGCAAACACTAGGTCCCAATGAAATTTGA
Source organism: Lathamus discolor (assembly GCF_037157495.1). NCBI lineage: Eukaryota > Metazoa > Chordata > Aves > Psittaciformes > Psittacidae > Lathamus > Lathamus discolor. The sequence goes on along the minus strand of NW_027069096.1, from coordinate 378,277 downwards.
AGTTCTAATTAGCATCAGTATTTTTGCTGTAGCCAAGTTTTTTAATGAATGCCTCTCTCTCCAATACACACAAACAGAAGCAGCAAGTCCTTTTTACATCATGGAAGAGGATAAACAGTCAGAAAAAGTCACTTTTGGAAGGAGGCTCCTGTATTCTGTCATGGTTTAAGCCCAGCCGGTAACAGAATCACGCAGACATTTGCTCTCACACACCACTTCTTCCCCCCCCTCCAGGCAGGATGGGGAGGAGAATTGAAAGAATGCAAACCCCACAGGTTGAGATAAGAACAGTCCAGTAACTAAAGTATAATATTAAGCTACTACTAATAATAATGATAAGGAAAATAACAAAGGGAGAGAATATAAATCTAAAAAAGGCAAGGGAAAAAAAATAAACACAAGTGATGCCCAATACAATTGCTCACCACCCTCTGACCAATACCCAGCCCGACCTGAGCATCAATTGGTCCCTTCCGAGTAGCTCCTTCCAGTTTATATACCTGGCATGATGTGCTGTGGTATGAAATACCCCTTTGGCTAGCTTGGGTCAGGTGTCCTGTCTCTGCTTCCTCTGGGCTTCTTGTGCCCCTCCTCACTGGCAGAGCATGAGACTGAAAAGTCCTTGATCGGAGTAAATATTACTTAGCAAGAACTAAAAACATCAGTGTGTTATCAGTGTTGCTCTCAGACTAAAGACAAAACACAGCTCTGCACCAGCTACTAGGAAGGGGCAAAATAAACTTTACAGCTGAACCCAGGACAGACACCCCACCCCCCTCCCCCCGAATTTCAAGCACAATGTAAGTTTTTCTTATTCTGTACATGCTGACACACAATCCAAGACATATATTGCATATACAAGGATTAAGAGAATGGTAATTCCTCATAGACATGTATAAACAAAGACTGTAAGAGAAGCAGAAAGGAAGTTAAATTAGGAAAGGGAAAATTAAGACAGAGCACCAGAGAGATTTTACAGCACTCAAGCTGTGCAACAGTGATCAAGCAGAAAAAGCCAGCTGCGTGTGGATTTAAATCTGTTCCAAGCACTGCCTGCTGCACTGACCGTAGCCTCATCCTAGAAGCCCGCTGTTTAGCCGCTCAGCGGCGTCAGCCTACCCAACTGCTGCCAGGGCCTCTACTGGCCAGCCTTTCCACTGCCCGGCCACAGTAAATCAACTGCAGCCCTGAGGCACGGAGGGCTGAGGGTTCCACTCTTCCTACAGGGGCCAAGTGAGTCCCACAGAAAGGAGACATTGCGAGAGCTTCTGGCCCCAGAGGAAAGCCCTCCTTCACCATCACGACAGGTCCACAGCTGTTTGCTTCCCACCACAGACAGGATGTAGCAGAACCCCATCCCCCATGCCTCAGCTGGCAACAGCCTATAACTGCTGCGGAAGGAGCAGCCCAGAAGAACGGATTGCAACAACAAGGGAGGGAAGCAGGCGCGGCCCACAGGACACTCGCTCTAGCTGCCTCAGCAGCGAGAGAAGGATAATAGAGCAGCCACCACCCCTTGGCAAGCATTTATAACAGTCCACAGGGCAACTGCAGACAGTGGAGACAGAAAAAACACTGTAGCACTTCTACAGTTTATTTATTTACCTCAGCTACTGGTTATCTGGGTCCTGGGCATCAGGGCTTATGCACTGTTGCAGCTGCATCACAAGGATGTTGTGACTAAAACTGTGTCACAGTCAGTCAATATAAACTCCTGCCTAGATCATAATAACTAAAGGAGTAAACTGGATGGAGGTGAGCCATCTTCATCTTCAATGGATGTAGTATTTAGTAAGATTTTGGAAGAATCTGTAGAGGAATACTGATTGCCTTTAGGCATAGAAATAGATCTATGGAACATTCCAGGCATATGAATCTCTCTTTTCATCTATATGGTCCCAAGATCCAAATTGTCCATTTCCATTAATTCTATTAATTTTAAAGATATATTGGCGTTTCCAATTCCCAGCCCCTACATAAGGAGTATGCTTGTCAATAGGTTTACTTTCTAAGCATACTCAGCGGTCTCCTTTCAAGCTAATGACAAACACTTCATGGTGGCATCCTTCCTTTATTTAGTGAAAATGCATAACATATATGCCCATCCTTGTATCACTTAGAATTCAATGGGACAGATACCCAGGAGAGTAGATTTCTAGTAGAGAATAGGCTTTTAGCACTTAGCCAACAGTTGGGCCTATTTGCCACTGCTGCTATAGACTGTTGCTATGGCCAAATTATGAAATGAATACATATAATCAATATTCTATCACAGGCTTATAAAAAAGACTATTGTATTAAAATCTATGCTTCCAAACTAGTATTAACAAAAAAAAAAAAAAAAAAAGAAGACACAAGTAGCAAACATAATTATACCTTGGTTGTATTCTAATTCTAAGTAGGGGTATAGTTCAGTCCATGTGCAACTCATAAGTATCAGATTACTTTCCACTTTCCTGTTGTTGAATTATTACGCAAGATCAATGGTTTCACAGACAATCCACTGGCTTTGTGTAAGTAAGTTCCCATCTGTGGGTGAATCAGTCTCTGCAGTGGTATATGTTCCCTCAGTGGCAGGATAATTTCCTGCTTCCACTTCCACACCAGCTGCAGCTTTTAGGTGGGAGTGGTGGATTCAAGTTGATTTTAATTCCACCTTTCCTGCTGAGAAAGGTTAGCAATACCAAAAATGGTCCCTCCTACCGAGAAGATAAGTTATCCTTTCTTTTGTCTACTTTTACCCAAATGTAATTCCCTAGATTGAAGGGGTGAAGAGCCCCTTTTAGAGGTACTGGTTGCACTAGCTGTGTCTGGGCCTGATTGTATTTTAATAATTTATGAAACTGTAAAATATACTGGGTCACATTTTCATTTCTTGCTAATAACATTACATGAACAGGTGCATCAGTTCTGGGGAGTTGTATCATAGGGAGACAGTTTTGTTGTTTGTTGAGGTCTTTGTTAAATATTCATTAAGGCTAAAGATAGTGCATGCAAGATGCAGTTATTTATTTGGCTGTAATTAATTCTGCTGCTTGTGCATTCAGACTGAGTGGCGAAGTCTCCACTACTTCATTCACAGTAGTTACTGAATGACCCATAACCAGGCTGCCATTCAGATAATATGAGGACCCATTAACAAATAGTTCCAGATAGAGATTTAGAAACAGCACACCTGTTAAATCTTCTTGAGTCTTTTCAGCTTCACAGGTTTTTATTACTCCAGGGAATTATCTTGAAAGGACTGCACAGACTGTTTGTATAAGTTGTATTATTGTTAGTGTCGTGGTTTAAACCCAACCACAAACCTCGTTTGCTCACTTCCCCCCCTCTTCTTGCCCTCCCCCTGCTCCTGGAGGGATGGAGAGGAGAACTGAAAAGAATGCAACTCCCAAGGGTTGAGATAAGAACAGTTTACTAACTAAGGTATAACACAAATCACTACTGCTACCACCAATAATAATAATGCTAAAGGAAATAAGAGGAAAGAATACAACACCTCAGCACCAGCTGACTGTTAACTCGCCCCACTCCCCCCAGCCGAGCACCAACCGATACCTCGTCCAACCCTGCAGTCCCAGCCCTTCCGGGGTAACTCCCCATTACATCCTGGGCATGACGTGCTGTGGTATGGAATACCTCTTTGGTCAGTTTGGGTCAGGTGTCCTGTCTCTGCTTCCTCCCGGCCTCCCCTCCTCCCTGGCAGAGCATGAGGCTCAGAAAGTCCCTGGCCAGACCAAACATTCGAGCAGCAACTGAAAACATCAGCGTTATCAGCTCTCTTCCCAGGCCAAAAAATTAAAATATAGCACTGCACTAGCTACTAAGAAGGAGAAAAATAACTGCTACTGCTGAACCCAGGACAGTTAGACTAAAGTCTTTTGAACACAATGATATAACAGCTGATGATAAAACTACCATAGAGGAAACTAAGCACAGGAGTAGCTACATATGTCACTGATGCTTAATAGTTTGTCTGCATAGGCAGAAAATGTGACACACAAAATACCAGAAAGACTCTATTTACTTCCCAGAAGTTTTTTTCTTTCAAGCAAACTATTTCAAAAAGCTCCAGTATACTGCCAACCCTGACAAAAATATGATATTTGAGGTTAATTCTGGTCATTCATGTAGTCATTCATGCAAAATCTATTGGATCAGCATTAATTATAGTGTGGATTCACAGTTGTGTATTGTCACAATCCTACCAGTCTCATTTACTTCATTAGCTACAGAAATCCTAAAGGAAAAAAAAAGATGTGTAATCAAGAAAAGATAAAGATTAAATAAAATAATAATAAAAAACAAAAAAGCCAAAACCACCACAAAACACAGACTGACTTTTTGGGCAGAATTTATCTCCAACATTATGTATATTTTTAAGGGCTTGTCACAGAACAAATAAAATGAGGCTAAATGAATTTTTTTGTTCAAATTCAATTAAAGCTCCACCAACATCAACTACAGATTGTGATTGTCGCATAGATTCATCACTACACTGCTGATTCTTAAACTTTATGGCCAATGATTCAAAATGCAGTGTCACTCACTTAATAAAGGGAGGACTCTCAACCTCAAGGAGTTTCCTTGGACAGTGTCCCAACCCAAGGGGAGAGTCCCCAACTGCAGGCCTGCTTCTCCAAGGAGGACCAACTCAAGAGGGCTCTCTGGTGGGGCTCCATTTATACCCTAGTTGAATCTGATATGTGGTCAAATATGGTCACGTAGCCATGACAGGAATTTTTCATGGGCTTTTGTCAGGTCTTTGTCAGGGCAGGTGTACCTGTCACACAATCCACCCTGTGACCACAGTCATGATTTGACTGTTTTCCTTGGAGTGGTGGCAGCCACCTCTTGCCTCCAAAGTTAAAAGGGAGCACAGTCCTGGGGAGTCTTAAGGCTCAATGGGGATCATTATTTCTCGTTTTATTGCTATCACAACCAAGACAGATCTTACCATTGCATGCATAATACAAATTATAATAGAAACTGCAGAATACGAACAAAGCAGTCATCTATCAACAAATTCAAAACTCCACATACACCCTTCCTTTTAGTGTTCAGGCTTCCTGCCACACTTCCCACTGGGTTCTTGGGGTGCAGTCCACTGCTTGTAGGGCATAGATCCTCCTTGAAAATATCTCCATTGGAGAAGGGAGTGGATGGTGTGTGCAGAGAGTTGAAATTACACCTTGTGTCCCGCACCAAGAGAGCATTTGACATGTCTGATCACCAGGTCCTGGTAGTTCACACAGGCCACTGCTTCTGCTGCCAGTAGAAACATTAGGGTGATCCATATCACCATGTCCTGATGTGTAAGGAAACAGATGGGCAGAGAAGAGATTCAGAGCAGCCCTGTGAAGAAGGATTGGGGATGCTGGTTGATAAGAAAATGATAATGAGCCAGCAGTGTGCGCTCGCAGCCCAGAAAGCCAACCGTATCCTGGGCTGCATCAAAAGGAGCGTGACCAACAGGTCAAAGGAGGTGATCCTGCCCCTCTGCTCTGCCCTCGTGAGACCTCACTTGGAATATTGTGTGCAGTTCTGGTGTCCTCAACATAAAAAGGACATGGAACTGTTGGAAGAAGTCTGGAGGAGGGCCACGAGGATGATCAGGGGACTGGAGCACCTCCCATATGAAGATAGGCTGAAAAAGTTGGGGCTGTTCAGCTTGGAGAAGAGAAGGTTGCGTGGAGTCCTAATAGCAGCCTTCCAGTATCTGAAGGGGGCCTACAAGGATGCTGGGGAGGGACTCTTCACTAGGGACTGTAGTGATAGGACAAGGGGTAATGGGTTAAAACTTAAACAGGGGAAGTTTAGATTGGATATAAGGAAGAAATTCTTTACTGTAAGGGTGGTGAGGCACTGAATTGGGTTGCCCAGAGAAGTTGTGAATGCTCCATCCCTGGCAGTGTTCAAGGCCAGGTTGAACAGAGCCTTGGGTGACATTGTTTAGTGTGAGGTGTCCCTGTCCATGGCAGGGGGGTTGGAACTAGATGATCTTAAGGTCCTTTCCAACCCCAACTATTCTATGATTCTAAAAGTAAACCTCAGACCTTTGAAACTGGGTTTCAGGGTTACAAGTCAGGGATTATCCATAGGGTACTAATACAGTGGGTTTTCCCACTCCCATTTAGGGCTTCCGAAGGCATATAAGCTGCTGGGTTTTACCAGGATCATGGGCACAATGACAACAGAGAGCAATTTCACCATGATGTGTTGTCCCACATGGGTTCTTAATGGGAATTGACCCCTCTGATCGCCAGGTCACCCATCAATGGCCCAGTAGAACAAAACTCTTGAATCATTGGGTTCCCATCATTATCAATAACTGTGGGGAAAATTAAGACTGCTTGTGGAAGTCATACAACCAAATTGTGGCATAGATGCATTTGGGCATGGGCAAAACAATGAATCATTCCTTGGGTGGGATGGTTTAGTGTGAGGTGTCCCTGCCTATGGCAGGGGGGTTGGAACTAGATGATCTTGAGGTCCTTTCCAACCCTAACTATTCTATGATTCCATGATTCCTGCAGGGATGAAGTACTGTGTGCAGTTCTGGTATTCTCAACATAAGAAGGACATGGAGCTGTTGGAGCAAGTCCAGAGGAGGGCCACAAGGATGATAAGGGGACTCAAGCACCTCCCGTATGAAGACAGGCTGAGAAATTTGGGGCTGTTCAGCCTGGAGAAGAAAAGGCTGTGTGGAGACCTCATAGAAGCCTTCCAACCTCTGAAGGGAGACTACAAGGATGCCGGTGAGGGACTCTTCATCAGGGACTGTAGCGATAAGACAAGGGGTAATGGATTGTCCTGGGTTCAGCAGCATCAGTCATTTTTCTCCTTCTTAGTAGCTGGTGCACTGCTGTGGTTTTGACTTTAAGCCTGAGAACAACGCTGATAACACCAATGGTTTTAGTTGTTGCTAAGTAATGTTTACTCTGACCAAGGACTTGCTGAGCCTCATACTCTGCCAGGAAGGAGGGGAAGCCGGGAGGGATCAGAGACAGGACACCTGACCCAAACTAGCCAAAGAGGTATTCCATACCACAGCACATCATGCCCAGTATAGAAACTGGGGGCAGTTACCCGGAAGGGCTAGATCACTGCTCGTGTCAGGCTGGGCAGTGGTCGGCAGGTGGTGAGCAATTGTATTCTCTTCCCTTGTTATTTCCCTTATCATTATTATTATTGGTGGTAGCAGTAGTGGTTTTGTGTTATACCCTAGTTACTGGAATGTTCTTATCTCGACCCGTGGGACTTACATTCTTTTTATTCTTCTCCCCATCCCTCCGGGAGTAGGGGGGAGGGGGAGAAGTGAGTGAGCCGCTACATGGTTCTGGACTATTAGCTGGGCTTAAACCATGACATTTCTTTGTGGCGCTCAATGTGGGGCACGAAGGGTTGAGATAACAACAGATCTGAACAGAGTGTGTCTAATTACTTTTGTGATAAGCATTTATTATTTCGGATTAATAGTCACTTGTAACAACGCCGATTTATTTGCTCTCAAAGTTGTTGCCCCTGATCTCGGAGTTTCAGCATGTCATACCTTACAGCCAGTATTTGCTGTTTTAGTGTCTATTATCTGGGGGGCCTGGGCTAAGGTTACTGTTTCACTGTACTTCATGGTAATGACTTGTAATACAATAGACTCACTGATCATGAAAATGGTCTGGCTTGCGTTCCCAGCATGGTCATCACCTCCATACTTTGGGAGGTATATAATGGAAGTGTTTAGCAATTACACATCTTTTCTCACCTCCTCAGGTGGTCAACCTATGAAGGAGACATTCCCTTACCTTCCCAGCCCCAACACCTGGCTGCTTACAGTATCATTTAAGAGTTCTGAAGGTTTTGAATGGCCTTTGGGTACCCTTGAGACCTGCCTGCTGATTGTGACGGGGATCACCATGTTGGCACACACAGAGTGTGTTTTGCCCACAACCATTTCATCTAATCTCAAAAGTTAAGCAGATGCGGGTTTGGGTCTTGTCTAAGGTTAGACAACAATACAAGAGGACCAAGAGATTTTCCCTGAGGCTGGACAGTCATGAGTAGGCAGGGTGTGTGGGATAGTATGGGCAAGTATCTAGGCCAGTGGGCCCCTCCAGTGCTTTGGAACTTCACCAATGAACAATTGCAAAATTCCAGAAAAATTTGTAAAACACTTAAATGAGGTGTGTTGTCATCCAGGTCATACCAGAGATAGACAAATCATGGTGACGTGCTGGGTCTTGGCCTATGCTTACAGAGCCCTGTTCAACACTGTCCAGCACCTTCAAAGGAAAAAAATGTCTCTGGATCTGATGGCAAAACAACAGACAACACAGCTACTCAAACTCCAAATACAGCAGCTACACCAACCCTAGTGACAAGTACAGCAGCTACTCAAACTGACTACAACAGACAACACAGCTTATCCAATTCCAAGCACAGCAACTACACTAACCCCAACGACAAATACAGCAGCTACCCAAACCCCGACAGCAACAGGCAGTGCAGCTGCTAGTGCTACTCAAACCGTAAGCACAGTGGCTGCACCAACTCAGACAACAGATACTGCAGCCACTACAACCACACTGTAGCTAAAACCAGACGAGCTCAGCAGTGAAAAGTTCCGCAGTGTCATTAGTATTCAACAATACAACACCGTACACCGTGTCTCCTGCTCTAAAAGACTGTTACCGGAGATAAGAGCCTGACATCATGGACGACATGAACTCAGCAACTTTATAAGGATTGATCCATGCACTAGGAAATGATATCTCTTTGTGTGTGTGTGCGTGCGTATGTATATATATATATACATATGACACAAGTGTGATGGTATATTGAAAAATGTGGGATCTGGGCATGATGTGAATGGTATGGTATAAGAGGTGGATACTGTCCTGGGTTCAGCAGTAGCAATCATTTTTCTCAGTCTTAGCAGCTGGTGCAGCGCTGTGGTTTCGACTTTCAGCCTGGGAACAATGCTGATAACACCGATGGTTTTAGTTGTTGCTAAGTAATGTTTACTCTGACCAAGGACTTTCTGAGTTTCATGCTCTGCCAGGGAGGAGGGGAAGCCAGGAGGAAACAGAGAAAGGACACCTGACCGAAACTAGCCAAAGGGGTATTCGTATAAACTGGGGGCAGTTACCTGGAAGGGCTAAATCACAGCTTGTGTCGGGCTGGGCATTGGTTGGCAGGGGTGAGCAGTTGTATTCTCTTCCCTTGTTATTTCCCTTATCATTATTATTATTGGTGGCAGCAGTAGTGGTTTATACCTTATTTACTGGACTGTTCTTATCTCAACCCATGGGACTTACAACTTTTTTGATTCTCCTCCCCATCCCTCCAAGAGCAGGGGGAGGAAGGGGCACGGGGGGGGAGTGAGCGAGCAGCTGCTTGGCTCTGGGTTATCGCCTGGGCTTAAACCATGACAGCTGTCTAGAACCAGGGGTATTTAACCCACTGTTAACTCAGGGGCATCACAAGCTTTTTATTTATGTATTGTCACCAATATGTATATACACATTTCAAAGAGGAGCAAAAGCTTGCAAAAACCTGCCAAAATTCATACCATGTTCGCATTAGTAGTTTTTGTACCTTTTCCCTTTTCCCAAATAACAAAGCTGAGCCACTGTTTTTACACTGTTTCTTTTATTTGCTAAAACCCATATAACTCCATCTACATCAAAGCATCAAGCTTAACAGCAATTTTCATTTACACATTGTCTTGGGGGGGTGTTGTTTGTGTGTGTGTGTGCGTGCATCCATTTTAGATATTACCTTATGTATATTAAAAAAAAAAAAAAAAGAGGCCACCAGTAACAGGTTCACTAAATTTATTTAAAAACCATAAAATATATCTTAAAAAAGAGCATTACATTCTGCACACTGCTTTCAAAGAAAGCCAGGGACGTGTAGACAGCCAGTCTTCTCCCCTCTTCAAAAAAAACCAAAACCAAACAACAAAACAGAAAACAACCAACCACAAACCAACCCCCCACCAAAAAAAAACCCACCCATGCACAAATAACCAACACCACACCCCCACAAAAGGAAAAAAAAAAACAACCAAAAACCAACAAAACAAAACACCCCCCCAAACAACTCAACCCAATGTACATAAAGCAGGGCCTTCATAACAGTTACAGAAAAAACATTATAATTTACCACCACCACCAAACAAAAATAAAATCCACTCTGCTGCCGTTTCAAAAAATCTCAGTGCTAGTCTTTTGCGGCCTTTCCCTCCCTCCCTCAAATATTTGTAATGAATTAAAATATTACATCTGGTGAACAGCAGATTCCACTACATCTCAAATGCAGAACACATATGAAGCAGAGGAATGTTGGCTTTTTTTAACAGAAGAAGGTATTTGAGAGGAAAAAAAAAATTATTTTTTTTTAAGGAAAAAAAAAAGGTGCAGGACTCCTTCAGATCTTCACTAGTCTTAGAAAAACTTTCCAGAATACTGCTTCACACTATAAAAAAGAAAAAATAATCTTGCATTAGAATCCTTCAACATCTGCATACTGCTTCACACTATAAAAGAAAAAGAAAAAAAAGCATGTATTAGAATGATTGACCATACATCTTGCATCAGTATTCACAATGTCATTCTTAAACTACAAATTCCCTATATATTTAAAAGTAAAAAAATTAATGGCTAATAATTACAGACATATAATTTTAAGCATATTTAAATATTAGTAACCAAAAGCAAAACATTCAAGTTAAACATTAACAAATGCTATGATAGCAAACATGTTATTTAAGCAAAATTAAGCAAACTAAGTCCAAAACTTAATATTTGCCAGAAGAGAAAGCAATGCCAGCAAGGTATGAAAGCTGAATAACAGCACAAATTGATTTCAACTTGGTCTGTAGAGGCATGGTCTGTGCCATATGGCAGACTGTAATTTGTTGTCAGTTAAGTTATGTAAAAACAACAAAATCACTAGTCTTCCACACAGAACTAAACCAATGTCCACTGAAATCTTCTATATTTTCTACAGGTTCTAAGTAATTCATTATTTTTTTTTCCTTCTTCTTCTGGTGAAAAGAATTTTTCACCAGTGAAATGAGAGGACAGCTTGGTTAAAGTGTTTTCCATCAAGATTAGTTTTGAGGGAAACTTCATTTTAGTTATAACAGAGAAAAGAGGAGACTCAAGGCAATACTACCCCTGAGAAGTTAGGTTCAATAGTTACTTAAATCCTGCCTTCTGAAAACTATATTGCAGAGGAGAGCAGCTTTAGAATGTAGTAGTAGGAAAGTCAGTTTGAAATTGACAGCAAGAACAGTGTTAAGCTTCAACTTGCCTGTTCTGCAGTAAATACTGAGCATTTTGTATCTGGTCCTGTGTTCCCGTAATTGTTATTATTCGATCTTCTGAGCCTTCTAGTGGTTCATCAATTTTGATTGAAGCTCCTGACTCATGACGTATTTGTTTGATTCGCTGGCCTCCCTTTCCAATAATAGATCCTGCCAGCTAGGGGAGAAAATAAAGCATTCATTTCTTGATAGAACTTTCTATGCAGAAACACAGTACTGTTCAAGTAGCTTCCATCAATTTAAACAGTTACAATGAAAGCTTCCTCTTACAGCCTCAAAACATCTTCTGTAATGTTTATTATATAAACACAGGTGGGATAGAGCTGGAAGAACCAGAAGCTTGTTTGTAAAAAGAAGTTATGTAGGCCATCTCTATTACTCAATAACAACAACAAGTTCAGTGCATCTCTAAAGTGAAGAAGAAAACATCTTCAAGAATAATCTTTTGGTGATTTAGAAACACTTGCTGTACATTAAAAGCACTTGCCAAGCATCCCAAATGCTTTTGATTTACTTATATAGCCTGAGAAAAGGCTGTGACATTCTATTTATTTATACATAAGTGGAAAGCAAGTCAGCTGCACTTACATCTTTGGGAATCGTTACTTGTGTTGTGATGATGGGTCCACCAAGATCTCCATATGAACCACGACCCCCTGCATAAGAATAGTCTAATTTAAACATATGCATCAAGCCTCTTACTAACTAAACGAAATGCATGTCAGAATTCTCTATAAAAACTTACCATATCCAGAGCCACCCTCAAACTGTAAGAAAAAGAGAAAGAAAACCCTTAAATAGCAGATAGCCATGATCATTAACATATTTTCATCTCAAGTATCATACTACTAACTTTGAGCCTATTTTATGCAAAAATCCTAACCCAGAACCTTATTAAAGGCAAACTGTGAACTGTGGAATAAGGCAGATCAAGAACAAGGGGAATGAAGTAAGAAATTTCCAATGACAACCTCTTAGCCTGTTCTGTTAAAACCTCTAAGAATAAGTCATCAAGATCCAGACATACCAGCTTACCAAGCAACCTTACCAATTCAGCTGGTAAATAGCTCTTAATGCAGAAAATCCTGACTCTTGGACTAAACTGACATTCAAATCAAAAGATCAGAGATCAGCCTTATTACTACTACCTATACAGCCGAGTAGAAATTAAAGTTTTAGTTTGGGACAAGATGTTTACCTGGTAACTGTCAACCCTCCTATTCTATTTATATCTTGAGGAAAAACAGAGTAAACCCTAATAACTTGATAATTGGTCTCTTCATTCAGGCTAAGCTACAATGTTCTGTATCTTAGAAATGACAATCACGACAGGTTATTTTCTCCTCTCTCCTTCCAGTTGAGGGCCACGACATTAGAAGAAATAGACAGACCCAGTCCATTAGTACATGGCTCCATCAGTGGTGTCACTGCCACAATTTTGTTGTGTTTTTTAGTTTTTTTTATAATAGGATGGCCTATGCGGCACCAGGATTGCTGATGTCGGATAGGATTCACCTTTTTCAAAGGAGGAAGAGGGTCTTTGCTCATGAGCTAGTGGGGCTCATTAACAGAGCTTTAAACTAGACATGATGGAGGAGGGGGGGCAATATCAAGCTTGCCCATGACAAGGTATGGGATGAGATACCAAGGTTAGAGGGGCAGGGTGCTACTGAGGACCTTCAGGCCAGTAGCTCCGAGACATGTTGGTCACACTGGAGCACATTTGAAATCTTACAGAGATAAGGAAGGGGCACCCGAGGAAATAGAAGCCAAAAGGGAAACACCAGTGAAACACTTCAGAGGAATCAAGAGGTGCTCTTCTAAGTTGACAAGGCCAGCAGCCCAGCTGAAGTGCTTCTACACCAATGCATGCAGCATGGGAAACAAACAGGGGGTTGGAAGCCGCCATCAAGCTAGAAAGCTATGACCTGCTGGCCATTACTGAAACTTGGTGAGACAAATCCCATGACTTGAGTGTGGCTATCAATGGCTACAGGCTATTCAGAAGGGATAGGCAAGGAAGGAAGGGTGGAGGGGTTGCCCTCTACATCAAGAGATGGACAGAGCATGAAGATTTGTCTCTGAAGAATAGCTACAAGCAGGTTGAAAGCTTATGGGTAAGAATGAGAGATCAAGGCAAAGGTAACCTTGTGGTTGGTGTCTATTACAGGCTGCCCAATCAGAGGGAGACTACTGATGAAGCCTTCTTACTCCAGTTATAACAGGCACCACACTCTCAGGCTCTTGTCCTGCTAGGGGACTTCAACCACCCTGATACCTGCTGGAAAAGTAGCACAGTGAGCTGTAGTCAATCCAAGAGACTCCTGGAGTGCACTGAGGATTACCTTCTTAAACCAGGTAATAGACAGCCCTATCAGGGGGATGAGATAGTGCACCTGATGGTCACCAATGCAAGCAAACTAGTTGGTGACATCAAAACTGGAAGCATCCTGGGCTGCAGTAATCATGCACTCGTGGAGTTCATGGTCCTAAGGGAGGCGAGACAGGCAAAAAGTAGTCAGAACCTTGAATTTTAGGAAAGACAACTTCCAGCTCTTCAAGAAGTTAGTCAATAGGACCCCCTGAGAAATTGTCCTCAGGAAGAAGGGAGCAGAACAGACATGGCAGATCTTCAAGGACACTTTCCACAGAGCACAAGAGCTCACAATCCCCCAGTGTAAGAAACTGAGTAAAGAAGGCAAGAAGCTGGCATGGCTGAATCAAGACCTGCTGATCAAACAAAAGGGCAAGAAGGAAATGCACAGGCAGTGGGAGCAGGGACAGGTATCCTGGGAAGAGTATAGGAACACTGCCCAGTTGAGCAGAGATAGGGTCAGGAAGGCCAAGGCACAGCTGGAGCTGAACTTGGCAAGGGATACAAAGAACAACAAAAAGGTTCTACGGGTATGTCAACCAGAAGAGGGAGGTCAAAGAAAGTGTGCCCCCCCAATAAGCAAAACTGGTAAACTGGTAACAGTGGACAAGAAGGCTGAGGTACTCAACATTTCTGCCTCAATCTTCACTGGCAGGCTCTCTCCCCAAACCTCTTGAGTGGATGAACTGCAGGGTGGGAACTGGGAGAAAAGTCCCTCCCACTGTAAGTAAAGATCAGGTCTGTAACCATTTGAGGAACCTGAACATACACAAATCTATAGGATCTGATGAGATCCATCCCAGAGTGCTGAGGGAATTGGCTGATGCAGTTGCCAAGCCACTTTCCATGATATCCGAGAAGTTGTGGCAGTCAGGTGACGTCCCTGGTGACTGGAAAAAGGGGAATATCACACCCATTTTAAAAAAGGATAGAAAGGAGGATCCCAGGAACTACTGACCTGTCAGCCTCACCTCTGTGCCTGGGAAGATCATAGAATCGATCCTCCTAGGAGCTATGCTAAGCCACATGAAGGACGGAGGCGATTCGAGACAGCCTGCGTGGCTTCACCAAGGGCAAGTCCTGCCTGACCAAACTAGTGGCCTTCTATGATGGAGTAACTACATCAGTGGACAAAGGAAGGGCTATGGATGTTGTCTATCTGGACTTCTGAAAAGCCTTTGACACAGTCCCCCTACAACATCCTTCTCTCTAAACTGGAGAGACATGCATTTGATGGGTGGACTGATCAGTGGATGAGGAACTGGCTGGATGATTCCATCTATAAGGTAGTAGTCAATGTCTGGATGGACACCAGTGACAAGTGGCAGCCCTCAGGGGTCTGTACTGGGACCAGTACTCTTTATTATCTTCAACAACATAGTGGGATTGAGTACACCATCAGCAAGTTTGCAGATGACACCAAGCTGAGTGACGCAGTTGAAATGTCCAAGGGACAGGATGCCATCTAGAGCGACTTGGACAAGCTCAAGAAGTGGGCCCATGGAAACCTTAGGCTCAAAGAGGCCAAGTGCAGGGTCCTGCACCTGTGTTGGGGCAACCTCTGGTATCAAATACAGGCTGGGGGATGAAGGGATTGACAGTACCCCTGACTTAGGGATATTCATGGATGAAAGACTGGACATGAGCTGGCAATTTGCGCTTGCAGCCCAGAAAGCCAATCATATCTTGGGCTGCATCCAAAGAAGCATGGCCAGCAGGTCAAGGGAGGCGATTCTTCCCGTCTACTTTGCTCTGGTGAGACCCCACCTGGAGTACTGCATCTAACCCTGGAGTCCTCAGTACAGTAAAGATATGGATATGTTGGAGAAGGTCCAGAGGAGGGCCACAAAAATCAGAGGGATGGAGCACCTCTCCTATGAGGAACAGCTGAGAGAGTTGGGGTTGTTCAGCCTGAAGAAAACTCCAGGGAGACCTTACTGCAGCCTTTCAGTACTTAAAAAGGGCCTGTAAAAAAAATGGGGAGAGACTTTTTAGCAGGGCCTGTTGTGATAACACGAGGGGTGATGGTTTTAAGCTAAAAGAGGGGAGATTCAGGCTAGATGCAGGGAAGAAATTTTTTATAAGGAGGGTGGTAAAACACTGGCACAGGTTGCCCAGAGAGGTAGGTAGTAGATGTGGAGACATTCAAGGCCAGGCTGGATGTGGTTCTGGGCAACCTGATCTAGTTGAAGATGCCCCTGCTCCTTGCAGGGGGGTTGGACTAGATGACATTTGAAAGTCCCTTCCAACCCATACTATTCTATTACACTAATTACAGCTATTCTGCTAAAACTACCACATACCAAATTCAAATCACTGCAATGCAGCACCCCCGAGTGTTTTATGTTCAAGATTTGATATCAAGTGCCAGTCTACAAGTACTTAATTTCATCTAATGGCCTCTAAATACACAAACACCCATTTTAATAACTTCCTGTAGAAGCAGAGACTAGATGTGCACACTTCTCTAGAATTCAATTTATATCACTGAAATACAGGAATTTGTGTGAATTACTTGTTTGCAGATGTTGCAATGCAACAACTTAGTCCAAAAAACTATTTGCCTGCTAGCTTTTTGAAACAGCATCAAAACAGTAGCTATTCAGAAAAAAATTGTTCATCTATTTCCAAGCAACCCATATTGTGTAATCACATTGCTTAGCAATACAGACCATAATACAACATAAAAGAGCTCATAGTGGAGTGCAAAATACAAAATAAAGGACACTGCTTAAAAATTAATTCAGAGGTTATCAGAGCTGCATTATTCCACACACATACTCTTCTGTCTATTTCTGATGATATTTTGCACAGGGAAACCCTTTTTCAGGCTAACTTGCTTCAGTGAGCAATCCTTTTCTTGACCCTTTCTGCTGATTCTCCTCCCCAGACTACAAGACAGTAAATGAGTAATTATAACTGCAGTGGTCATGTAAGCTAGGAACTAAAATTTAATATTTGGCAGCACTTTGCCATCTTCCAGATGGCATGAACACTTGCTGACACCTTTTGAATTTTCATTCCTGAACCCCCTAAGAGTAAGAAGCCTGATAAACACAAATCAAATGGAATAATTTCAAATATCTGGATAGGTAACACATAATAATTCTTATAGTTGTAGATAAACTATTTTTAACATTCCTTATTTCAAACAGGTGAAAACATAACATGAAGTTAACATAAAACATTTCTATATAGATACACCTACAGGGTTTTGAAAAGCAAGAGTTACAGTGAATTACAACTTAGAACACTAAAAATAGAGGCAATACAACAGAAAAACTTCTCTTAGCTGTGCTGCTGCATACTTCCACTGTGGAACATTAGCTACCTGCATAGGATTCACTGTTCAGGACAAACTGCCAATAACATGAGTTAGGAGACCAGCTTCAGGGATTTTTCAATAGATGCAAGCTGCCATTGACTACATTCAATTTCAAGAAATTCCAGTTATCACTTAACCAATTAAAATGATTTTTCTCAAAAATCAACTATTAAACCAGTCAAATAAAAAAGCATGAGCACACTCACCAACTCTGGTGGCTGCATGTCATCACAGGCATCCACATGACACTGCATCATCTTCCAGACACAACAGAATAGGAGGAAAAGAGGAAATAAATCTAAATTAAGTCCATGTCATGGAGGCTTATAGCTAGCTTGGCAAGGAAACACATACCAATATAGAGATACATTTTCCTGCACTACTTAAAATACCACGAAGTCTCAAAAGTACATGATATTGACCAGTTACAAGATTAACTCCTTTTTACTTTCACTGCAAGGGAACTGTAACTGGTCATATCTTCCTTGTTTCTGTGGTGTAAACAGATTTTCCTTACAAAGAGCATCAGACAGCTAAGAGGAAAACAAATGTTGAACAGTTTTGTTTTTTTTTTTTTTAAACACCTCTGAGTACTAAAACTACTGTATACTGGAAGATGCTACTCAGTTACCAAAACCTTCTATTTCTCTCATGCATTAAAAAAAAAAAATCAAAACCACCTCCCCCACAAAAAAAAAAAAAAAACAAACAAAAACCCCCACAAAACAAAACACACACCAGAAAAGGAATTTAATAAAAAAGTAATTGCCATTGATATATTTATGTCAACAGCAGGTCAAGCAGGAAGGACATGGCTTCTCATTTTATTATTTCCATATACCTCATATAAGCCACTAGCTAAACTAGCAATCTACTACTGCCTAATTGTATTTGAAAACAAACTAGTTTCTAATTTACTTTAAATTACTATTAAGGCAAAAGCCTTTGCTGGGTTAAAACATGCAACACAACATGAATAGCACATTATATATAAATGCTCATTTTTAAACAATTCCTAAATTATCCTGCACCTAGTATTTTAAGATGCATAACAGAACTTTCTTATCTACAGACTCATTTGTGCTAGCTACTACTGGTAACCAAAGGAAACGAAATAGAAACCAAATGAAACGCTGATTGTATAAGACAAGGAGCATAGTACTGATAAGAATTTATTGACTTTTATATCTAGAAAGAATACGCATGCAATATTAACTGACAGCAAGTTCCTTACTGTAACTTTCCCTTGTTTTAAAGGGACTGGCCCAGAAGAGTGAAATTTTTTAGTATTTATATAGATAAATGCAACAAACATCTTCATTGATTTTTTTTTACATGCTCCCTAATGCCTTAAACATGAAGCACTTTTAATATTTATAGCGTATGTACCTTTATTGAAGTGATTATACAGATGTGCTTATACACATGGAATCACATATGATGTTAAGAAATATCTAGAAATAGGAATCATTTGAATAAGCAAAACCAGATTAGATTTCTGAACATACACTATTTTTAAACAGACATTCTGATTTAGTCCTCAATTAACTCAAATTTAAAGATACTTTGAAAGCAAAGGAACTGACCATTAAAAAAGGAGGGGGACTAAATGGCTTTATATGCCCTTCTCCACACTGGTATGCTTTTGTGTATTTGTATATCTAAAGCACCCATGGGGATGGGAGTGTTAAAGCAACAGTGGAAACATATTCATGCTTTCTCAGCTATCAAAATAGCCATTAGATTTGGAGTAGTTACAGCCTAAAATATATACCTCTGTAATAAGGGAAACAATGCATTTATGTCCATCAGTAAAATGCCTCAGAATAGAAATTTTTACGTATCTATAAAAATATTTTTCCCATCTTAGAATTAAGGCTGTCAGTATTGTCACATCTCAGAAAATTCAAGTTTCACCATCCAATCTTGGTTCACTGTCTCACAAGTCTTGAACTATTGAACTTTTCCACCTTTAGCAGAAAAGGGAATCAGCAGAAAAGTAGGATTTCTGTAGATTCAAAATCTCCAAGATTTTGGTCTGAAAAGAGAATCTATTCTTGCCTTTTAAGAGATTTATGTAAAAAGTCAATCCTGCTCTCTGAAAATAGCATTTCCCATGCATTACTTTACAAACCACATCAATGTAATTTTACTCCAAGTTTAAACGTTTTGCTAGAGAACAGTTTCTCTATGAAATGCATAGTAGCAAGACCACCTTATATTTCTAGCATGATAATACTTCCAGCTTCAGCCTCTCAATCCATGGAAAGACTTCTCATCTGTTTATACAGTTAAGGATACTGGGATTATGGCTAGCTAAAACTAGAAATTAAGTACAATTTGTCTGTGCCTCATTGTAGACAGGCTATGATACTTGTGCATAAAACAGCCAAAGCTGTATGGAAAATGACTCCCACTTATTTGTAGAAACTCATGTCAAGAAAGCCAAATTCAACCTGTCCAAAGTTAGACTAAACAGAGTTCAAATAGATTTTCTATTTTAAATTAAAACAGAACTAAACCCCACTATTTCCAAAGATAAAGATAAGATTCAACTGAAAACCAAAGAGCAGGCTGTCCTGTTTTACATGCTGACACTGGTTTTACCAGCTGCAAATGTGAAAATACAGAAACTGAGCTCTGAAAACATAATACAAATAAAGGATCTTAGAGGTATAGTACATAAATCTTCTAGTTTCTCAAGATCCAGAGTAGCATAGGCAACTTAATCGTTTTGGTGGTGTTTTGGTGTCGGTGTTGTTTTGTGGTTTGTGAGGTTTTCTTGGGGAGGAGGGGGAGATAGGGCTTTTTTGTTCATTTTTAGCAATTTTAAGCGTCTTTCCTTTCGATATATTTTGACATTCTTGTAACATGTACTTCCAGTGTGTATTACTGGAAGCAACTGCCTCTTCCTCCCAGAAGGAGGCAGTGTGTTAACCTCATTTAGATAGCCCATTCCATAGCTCCTCAACTTCTTCCTATTCCATTCATTTAAACAAATGAAAAACAAACAAACAAAACCAAACAATAAACGACCAAAAAACCCACTGCCAAACAAAACCAAACAAAGCCAAAAATCCCCAAACCCACCTAACCTGTCATCTTAAGGAATGTACCAAACAGAACCAGAGAAGAAATAAAGATGATTAATCAAAGATTTATCTCCAAGATGCCTATGATTTCTCTTCCCAGGAAAGTGGGTACAACAGTCCATGACTACCAGAAAGTCACATTTCAGAGTATAACATGGAATAGCTTTAAGCCTTTTTTTATTCTCCCAGCCCCACAATGTGGTTGAATGTACCTAATTTCATTTAAAATTCAACTTATCAGTGGCCCTGGCTCCAAAACATTTTGAATTACAGTAGATATTTTTTTTCAGACACAGAAATTGGCATAAAGACAAGAACTGATTTGAAAAAGTAACCATCTGCCAGACTAGCTAGAGCTCTTTATAAACATTATTCATGTTCTCTCAATCCTGCTAAGATCTGTTGGAAAACACTGTTTTGACATGCTTTCTTGATCGGAAAAGCCTCCCAACTCCTATTTCTGTCATCCCAATTAAAAAGTTTAAAAGAAGGTCCATGCAATAAAACCTGCAGGGACTGTGCTCCACCAACTTTTATTCCATTGTTGATAGCAGTTAGGGAGAACCAACCAAGAAAAAACCCACAACCAAAACACAAATAACCAAGCCCCACAAACCAAACCTACACAGCAGATCACATCCCAAATACCCTTTACACCCCAAACAGTCATCATCTTGGAAGAACCATTTGTATGGCCAAAACATTTTGGCGGTATCAAAGTTTATCAGAAGCACACATGCCCCACACTTAAATGTATGTATTCAAGAACAGTTTCCTCAGCTATTTGAAGTGCTAACTAAACAAAACAATATGAATTTTAACTCCTACCATTCCATCATAACGGTCTCCAGCTCTACCCCTTCGGTCATAAGATATAAGATCTCTAAAATGAGAAAAAGCAGCAGCACATGACTCAAGTTATAAACTAGTTTATATAATCTAATTCAAGTTTTCATTATTTGCACACAACTATAAATTTCTGAACGCTTTAGCCAAGTTCTGAATGACATAAAATACCTACTGACTGAAGTCCTGATGGACTGTTACACTGCAGAAATAACTGAATTCAAATACTCTTTGAAATTCTCTGGTGCAATATACACTTAATCCTGCATAATCACTACCAACATGGAATGTGAAACAAGTCCTGGCAACATAAGCACAATTCAGCAAATTTTAGGCAACTTAAGTTTTGTACAATGCATTTATGCAACTTACCCGCCACGAGGAGGTGGTGGAGGAGGAAGAGGAAGATTACGAGCTCTGCTGCCACCTCTGCCACCATGACCTGGTGGAGGTGGTGGAGGTCCTCTGCGAGGGCTCATATCATCATAATCTCGTCTTGATGGAGGCATGGGTCGTCCACCACGACCAGGAGGCATTCGATCAAAACCTCCTCTTCCACGCATTGGAAAGCCTACTGGACGTCCCCTTCTATCATCAAACATCATTGTGAAGCCACCATAGTCATATGTTTCATCATAGAAATTGGGATCATAAGGCTGGGCCCGTCCTTTAATTGGAGACTAAGACACACACACATACACACAAAAAAAAACCCAAAACCAACAACACCAGTCCCCCCAGTTAGCACTGACTGTTAAAATTACATTAAATCACTATATTAAATGAATAAAAATGTATATGTTCTGAATTGATCTCTTGAGGCAAGGGTGCATAATAGGCAGGGCTACACTCAATGCGCCCTGGTGGAGGTACTCCTGCAGCAGGTAGCTGAACCGCAGGAGACTATCAGTAAGCTAATGTCAGGGAAACTGACAGGGAGCTGGACTGCTTGCCCCAGGCCCAAACTGTGCAGGGGCCACAAGTGTCCATCATACCACATACAGGAAAGGAGGGCATTAATCCAGGAAGTTGGAAGCTAGTAACAAAAAACACAAAAAAAAAGGAGGAAGAGGACAATTAAAAGCAAGGGGCTTCCTCTAAAATCTGACATCCCCACCCAGAACAGCTTTGCTAATGAGGAAACTCACACCTTACCAAATGAGCAACCACCTGATGCACCAATAGAAAGGATAACTACTAGTGCCTCCAGGAAAAAGTGGCAGGTCAGAGCAGTAGGTGATTCTATTTTGAAAGGCATAGAGGCACACATCTGTCAGCCTGACCCAGTCTCAAGGGAGGTGTATTGCCTACCAGGGGCTTGGATCAGGGATGTTGCAGAGAGGCTGCCTGATCTTGTAAGTCCTACTGTTTCCCACTTCTACTGGTCTATGTGGGTGCTAGCAATATAGATAGCAGTAGCCTGGAGAACATTAAGAAGGCCTACAGAGCCCTGGGAGAAGTGATCAGGGGCTCTGGGACTAAGACAGTTTCTTCATCAATCCTCCAGGTTAAAGGTGAGGACTTCGAAAAGGCCAGGCAAATTTGGCAGGTTAAGAAATGGTTAGAATGGTGGTGCCATAGTCAGGGGTTTGGTTATTTAGAACATGGGACTCAATTTGGGAGGCCACGTCTACTGGAGGCTGGTGGAACTGGTCTGACAAAGGGAAAGAGCTGTTTTGGCAGGAGACTTGCCAGGCTGGTCAAGAAAGCTTTAAACTACATGTGTTGGTGGAGAGGGGGGTATCCATCCATCCCAACACTCCCAGTCAGCTGCCAGCACCTGTAATAAATGCTTGCAGCCATGCAGAGATATTTCAGCTACTCCAGCCAATGAGTCAGCTTTATTTGGAACTCAGCTCAGATGTCTTTATACAAACTCCCATAGCATGGGAAATAAACAAGAGGAATTAGAGATGTGTACAGGGATATGATATTATTGGCAACACAGAAACATGGTGGGATGGCTC
Source organism: Lathamus discolor (assembly GCF_037157495.1). NCBI lineage: Eukaryota > Metazoa > Chordata > Aves > Psittaciformes > Psittacidae > Lathamus > Lathamus discolor. The sequence continues at coordinate 355,344 of NW_027069096.1, read as the reverse complement.
CTATGACTGGAGTGTTGGAAGGGAAGGTTATAGGCCCTTTATAAAAGACAGGCCCGGCAGACAGTGAGGGAGAGTAGCTATTTTTGTCAGTGAAAGGCTGCAAAGTATGGAACTCTCTGGGGACAGGCAATTAGGCAACTTGCGGGTCAGTGTCAAGGGGAGAACAGCAACGGGGACATTACTCTGGGGATCTGTTACAGACTGCCTGATCAGGAAGACTCTGGATGAAGCGCTCTATAGACAGATAGGAAGAGCCTCACGCTCACAGGCACTTGTCCTTTTGGGAGACTTCAACCATCCTGATAGCTGATGGAGGGAAGGTATGACCTGGTACAAGTAATTCAGGAGGCTCCTTGATTGTGTGGAAGACAACTTCCTCTTGCAAGTAATAGAGGAGCCAACAAGGAGAGGTGCCATGCTTGACCTCGTGCTCACCAACACGGAGGAGCTGGTTGGAGATGTGACACTCCAGGGCAGCCGTGGCTGTAGCTATCATGAGATGGTTGAGTTTGAGATCCTCAGGGTAGTGAGAAGGGCATGCAGGAAGCTCACCGGCCTGGACTTCAAGAGAGCAGACTTTGGCCTCTTCAGGAACTTGCTTAGTAAGGTTCCACAGGATAAAGCCATAGAGGGCACGGGGGCCCAAGACTGCTGGCTGATATTCAAGGATCACCTGCTACAAGCTCAGGAGTGTTGCATCCTGACTAGAAGGAAATGCGCCAGGAGGGCCAGGAGACCTCCATGGATGGATAAGTTGCTGCTGAAGAAACTTAGAGGAGAAAAAAGAAGCTTATAAATGGTGGAAGCGAGGACAGGCAGCCAGGGAAGAATACAGTGATATTGTCCAGGAAGCTAGGGACCAGGTCAGAAAAGGTAAGGACTAGTTAGAATTAAATCTGGCAAGAGATGTGAGAGATAACAGGAAGGGCTTCTATAGGTATGAAGCGAACAAAAGACAGACTAGGGACAATGTGGGCCCTCTCCGGAAGCTATCAGGAGAACTGGCTACCCTAGATTTGGAGAAGGCTGAGGTTCTCAATGACTTCTTTGCCTCAGGCTTCACTGGCAAATGCTCTGACCACACTACCCAAGTCCTGAAAGGCAGATGCAGGAACTGTGAGAATGAAGACCTTAGGCCCACCATAGGAGAGGATCAGGTTCGAGATCTTAAAAACATTAATGTGTAAAAGCCCATGGGACCTGATGAAATCCATCTGAGGGTCCCAAAAGAAATGACAAATGAGGTTGCTAAGCTACTGTCCATCATATTTGAAAAATCCTGTCAGTCAGGTGAAGTTCCCAACAACTGGAAAAAGGGAAATATAACCCCCATTTTCAAGAAGGGGAAAATGCAAGATCCAGGGAATTACAGACCAGTCAGACTCACCTCTGTGCCTGGCAAAATCTTGGAGCAGATTCTCTTGGAAAGCATGCTAAGGCACATGAAAAACAACATGGTGCTTGGTGACAGCCAGCATGGCTTCACTAAGGGGAAATCCTGCCTGACGAATTGGGTGGCCTACTATGATGGGGCTGCAGAACTAATGGACAGGGGCAGGGCAGAGCAGTTGACATCATCTACCTGGACTTGTGCAAAGCATTCAACACTGTCCCACACAACATCCTTCTCTCTAAATTGGAGAGACATCAATTCAATAGAGGGACCACTCAGTGGAGAAAGAACTGGCTTGACGGCCACACACAAAGAGTTGTGGTCAATGGCTCAATGTCCAGCTGGAGACCAGTAATGAGAAGTGTCCCTCAGGGATTGGTGTTGGGACCAGTCTTGTTCAACATTTGTTGGCGACATGGTCAATGGGATTGAGTGCACTCTCAGCAAGTTTACCAAAGACACCAAGCTGTGTGGTTCGGCTGATACGCTGGAGGGAAGGAATGCCATCCAGTGGACCTTGACATGCTTGTGAGGTGGGCTGATGCAAACCTCATGAAGTTCAGCCACGTGCAAGCTCCTACACCTCGACTGGGGCAATCCCAAGCACAGCTACAGGTTGAGTGGAGAAGAGATTCAGAGCAGCCCTGCAGAGAAGGACTTGGGGGTGTTGGTTGATGAGAAAATGATCATGACCCAGCAGCATGCGCTCGCAGCCCAGAAAGCCAACCGTATCCCGGGCTGCATCGAAAGGAGCATGACCACCAGGTCGAAGCAGGTGATCCTGCCTCTCTACTCTGCTCTCGTGAGACCTCACTTGGGAACATTTGTGCAGTTCTGCTGTCCTCATTATAAAAAGGACATGGAACTGTTAGAGCAAGCCCAGAGGAAGGCCATGAGGATGATCAGGGGGCTGGAGCACCTCCTGTATGAAGACAGGCTGAGAAAGTTGGGGCTGCTCAGCCTGGAGAAGAGAAGGCTGCGTGGAGACCTCATAGCAGCCTTCCAAGTATCTGAAGGGGGCCTATAGGGATGCTGGGGATGGACTCTTCATTAGGGACTGTGATGATAGGACAAGGGGTAACGGGTTCAAACTTAAACAGGGGAAGTTTAGGTTAGATATAAGGAAGAATTTCTTCTCTGTGATGGTGGTGAGGCACTGGAACAGGTTGCCCAAGGAAGTTGTCAGTGTTCCTTCCCTCGTAGTGTTCAAGGCCAGGTTTGATGGAGTCTTGGGTGACATGGCTTAGAGCAAGGTGTCCCTGCCCATAGCAGGGGGGTTGGAACTAGATGATCTTAAGGTCCTTTCCAACCCTAACTATTCTATGATTCTATTATTTGTCAATGCTGACAAGGCAGGCATGGATGTTACTGATGGATGGCACATAGATTTGTCTCACTTCCTCCCCAATTTAGAAGTTCTTCATTTTACTTATATATGAAGCATGACTAACAGCCCACGGGTACCCAAAATGGCTTCCATCTCTGATAACTTACACCCCAGTTCTAGGAAACAGGAATAATTTCAAGGGTGATAGCAGTCTAACAGCACTGAATTCAAAATATAAATGGAAAAATAAAATTTTTCATGCAAATAATCCCAACTTTCATGAATACCAATGAAAGAGTAAATTTAAGACATTACCTCAGAGATAAGATCCAAGATAATCTTTATACATTCCACAACTCTATCAGGTTTTCCACCAATAAGCACCACTCTATCAGTAGAATGAGGACAACACTCTTGGAAGAGCTTAATGGTGGTCTGAGTGTTCTGTTGAAAAAAAAAAAAAAAAGAAAAAAAAACAACAAAAAAAGCCACAACAAAACAAGCAAACCAATCTTCCAAAAGAAGGAATTCAACACAGTTTTATAAAGTTAATGAAAACAAAATGGGTAAGATACAGACTATAACATTTTAAAAGAAACAAACAAACCAGACCATTAAACTTGAAGATATTTTAAATGAATGCCTGCTTCCTAGTTCTCGCAACAAATTTAATCTTAAGATATTATATTTTTTTAAGACCTGCAATGACATGAGTTTACATGAAAAGCTAGTGAACAAGATTTTTATCCTTTCAGTTATGGATCATCTACATGGTCATTTAAACCAAATATTAGCAAAAGGACCAGATATCCATTATAAGCTTATGGGTTCTATAAGCCTCCATATGTCATAAAAACATGCTTTGGATGCAAGACAGCAGCTTTGCCAGGATTATGTCTAGTCATCTTGCCTTATTCAGTCCACACAAATAGTAGTTTACACCTAAATTGACCTTTAATTGCCTTTGACACAATGCCAGTAAAAGACAGAAATCAACACTCTAGATTCAGAGACCACTAGCTTTTAAGAACAAAACATGACTCCTTCATGAGGAATAGTCCTTCACAAAGGAAACAGTGGTCTTCGAGGAAGCAGAACTTAAAACCCCACCCCATGCTTTTTACAGCAATATTCAAACAGCTATTAAATTATCATTTTTAGAGTTTATGGAAATTCATCCACACTAAACCATTTTCCATGCCCAACACCACCAATACAGTCATCATTCAGCAGTTCATTTCAGAAGGAGTGATGAATGGCATTTTAAAAAAATATCCTTTATTTATCAAGATTATTGTTAATATGTTTAAAATCTTTATTAAGTCCTAGGCTCTATTACCAACAGCCACTTTATTTCCGACTTTTTGCAAGAAAATTGTAATAAGTAACTCTGATCTCAGAACACATAAATTGTATATGAAATATATTCTGAAGGAATTACTGCACATATGATGCTTACACTCACCGTTTATGAACACAAAACACTAATCTGTTTATAGAATAAAAGTAGAACGTGAAAAGAACAGAAAATAGTACCTCTCTGAGTTCTTTGATTTTAGCACCCTTGACACCAATAATTCCTCCTGCTAGACTTTGGTGAATTAGAAGCCTTAATTCACAGTCAAAGTCACTACCTTTGTAGTGTTGATACTGTAAGAAAGATACGTACAAGGAAAGAATAAAATATCAGTCAAGAGAAAAAAAAAAGTAAAATTGAAAGCATCAAAATTCTAGGGGGGGGAGAGGGCGAGGGGGGTGGTGTTAAGCTTTTTTCTCCAAGCATCCCGGTTTAACTTAATTTGTTGCTGAACTGTAATGCTGTATTTGCTATGACAGAATCACACCTATTTAAGTACTTTGTCTCAACATGAGGTGATGTCAAATTAGTTTTCCTTATTTCTTTTATTTTTATTATTTATTGAATAAAATTTTAAGGTATCAAACAGCACAACACACTTGCTTAAAAAGCCAAGGCAGGATGGAAATTACGATACAGCTACTTTAAACTGGAGACTAAATAAGCCAAGAGACAGGTGTTTTGAAGGGGAGACTTCCAAATATTATGTTCTAAGAAGAGATTATCTCCAGTAAAACAAACAAACAAACAAACAAAAGCCAACACAGTTTGAAAGCTATAGGCACACAACAATCATCTGGAATTATCTTGTTTTAAAATCTAAATTTATACTTCTAAAGAAGAAACAAACCTAAGGCACATACCTCTTCTAAAGTAGGGATAATCTTCTTCAAGATTTCTCCAATTGTCTCTGTATCTGCACTTATACTCAAGATGCTGTTAGAGGCCATAGTGTCAGAAAAGTAGAAGTTCAGTATTCATAATCATACACAAAATTCTAACAAGACTGACTACACAGAAGAATTTACAATTAATGTTCTCCATTTAAAGTAAACCTGTTCACTGGATTTACAACACATGCATCTTTGTTTATGCCCAACATATATGTATGATGAATGTAAGATTAAGTAGGTCTTGCAGAAAGAGCAAGAGTACATGAACAAGCAAGAGCTTTTGGAAGGCTCAAATTAAGTGGGCAAGAAATGCAAGCAGAACTGAAAGTAGAAGTGAATATTCATGTTTTCCACCACCACTAATTTAGTATACCTTCGCCATTACATTGGTAAAACTGGCACACCTTCTTGTAGAAAAAGTGGGGATATGCAAGTGGTCAACATTATATCTGGAGTAAGGTTAAAAGACTGGTTGAAAATTAGATTACTAATGGGCTCTGCAGAAAAGGAACAAAAATACGGGGGGGGAGAACAAAACAACCTCCAAACAAAAACATAACTCAAATGAGAATTGAAGGGAAGTGAACTATAGTATTCCATCAGAAATAATTATGAATATTGGGGGAAGCAAGGTGGACCACGAAGAGCAAGAGACTCTTGAAAAAAATCTGAGTTATAATGCAGTGAATATGCAACACCTGAAGCTGTGCTCCTTCCATTGAAATACAATTAGTGGTTTACTTGGGTGGCCAACTCATGGAAAAGTTCAGTGACAAAAAGACTTAATGGGGAAAATAAGACAGAAAATAAACAAAACCAACCAACCAAATAAAAAAAAAAAAACAACCAGAAAACAAAACAAAAAAAAACCACAATACACTCTCTATAAGGAGATACTATTTAATTATATAAAAGGTAATAAAATACATTTCTCTCTTTCTAATCAGGCAGCGATGCATAAACTGTTGGGACATACCGCTCGGGGCCACTGCTGTCTGGGACTGAAACACTTGCATTGTACTGCATTGGTCATTGGCGTTCGTGGATGTTGGCATTGGGCATGGGCATTCAACCAGAAGTTGTCAAGTATGGTACCCATTTGGCAATGGGCACATTTTTGGGCATAGTCAACCAGGGTTTTCACATTAGCGTTCAGGGGCAGATGGGCCAACGTCATGGTGGGCAACGCAGGGGCAAGTCGATCCAGTACATGGGTAACGGAGATATATGGCCAAAAAAACAAGGAGAGGGAAAAGGTGGAAAAGCAATGAATTTTAATTTAATTTAAACTATACTCATTACTCTCAGTTAACGAAACAAGCTTAAGTTATTCTGAAGACTAACACAATAATGGATTGCTACACTGACTGTGGCTTAACAGTATGGATAATAATGAGTTACTTTATCTGACTAAACTACTTTTTTAATATACTGATGTTTCAGTAGCAGGCTGGCTCATGAATGTAGCCACAAAAACTGTTGAGATCCATATTACTGAAACCCTGGGCAAGTTGGGAAAGTTAGTATTCCAGACCAATTAAACCATCTAGACTTAAAATAAACACACTAGATGTCAAAGTAAGAAAGTGTATGTATGATTTCGGACCATTTCAGCTTAAACCTCAATTCTAATTACTACAGTTTGTGAACTTAGATGGAACCAATTCTGTAATGATATATTAGCAAATAACATGTCAAACACAGTCTTGCTTGAAAAAATTTGTTGAACTGTAGCTGATGCTACAGGAGTGTAAACAAATGGAATTTAAGAAGCATTGCTACGTTTTATAAATATATAACATTTATCCTGAACATGTGTCTAATCACAAGAGTCAACTCCCTATAAAATATGAATAGGTAAATAAGTTATGACCATTTCAAAATGCTTCTGAGTAACAGGATGTTTCTTTACTGTTCTACACTCGTAATTAAACCATGCAACCTTAACATGAAGGTCTTTGTGCTTTATGTTCAAGCTGTTAAAGTAAAAACAAAAGGACCATTATTTTTGTTGTTGGGGTTTGTTGTTTTGGGGGCATTTTTTTGGTTGATTTTATTGGTGGTTTTTTTTGTTGTTGTGTTTTTTTTTTAAAGGAAGTTTAAGAAGTCCTCTATCACTAGATTAAACCAGCCACCTGCAAGTTTTCAGTAGTACTATAACCGATTCACACATATGGGAAATGGTATGGTTAAGAATTTTAAGCTTTGACGATACTTCTAATTAGAGATGTTAACTCATTTGAAGTGTGTAATTTAGAAGAACCCTGTTTGAAAGCAAAGAGATTTAACATAAGCCTCTCCTCCCACATAATTTAAGCTGGGTTTTAATTTCAACACAAATGGAAAACAAAGTTATCTCTTCTAGCAATTATTATAAATGATTTATAGATTATTGTTATCTAGATTTGAATTTCTCATTTTCTAGAAATGTATGCAATCAATTTTTCAATGCAGTGCTCTGAAAGAATTAGTGTTAAATTAATTCAAACTCATATATACTCACATCTGTACGAAGTGCCTTAATATTTTTGCCACCTTTTCCAATCACTGCTCCAGCATTCTGGAAAATAGTTTTCAGAAGTTACATTATTTTAATACAGCACAGACTACATTTTTGAACTGAAGACCAAAAACAACGCATCTATTTCAGCATTACCTTGTGAGGTGCATTTAGGGATGGGGTTTGTTTTGCTTCTGAAAGGTTCAAATTAAATCAAAACATAAATTGACATGGTTTGGGGGGGGGGGGGGGGGAGAAGGTGGTGTGTCAAAACAGCTCTTATCACTTAACTTTTGAAAGAAATAAAAATACCCAATAATATTATTGCCATTTAAAATTTAAGTTTCTAGGTAATACTGCCTGTGTTAAAACTATCTCATAGTTAGAGTATGACTGAAAAAATACCTTATGGGATTGCATGCATATTATGTAGGTCAAGGATTTTCCTATTTAAAACATTTATAAATTCCACTTCTACACTCCATACATTTGATAATTTCAAATGCTACTTTTGATTTAAACCTAGGTAACCCAACTGACAACTCAAGTAGGAACAGTCTGAAGCATGTAAAGCCAATAGTGCAAGGTGTCCTTGCCCATAACAGGCGGATTGGAACTAGATGACCTTAAGGTCCTTTCCAACCCTAACTATTCCATGAATATAAAGAATCACTATTCACCAGTTGCTAAAATCAACAAGAATAAACTCAGATATTCAAGAAGGGCAACTGTAAAACTACATACTCTGACCACACCACTCAAGTCTTGAAAGGCAGACGCAGGGACTGTGAGAATGAAGACCTTGGGCCCACTATAGAGGATCTGGTTTGAGACCACCTGAAGAACCTGAATGTGCACAAATCCATGGGACCTGATGAAATCCATCCATGGGTCCCAAAAGAGATGACAAATGAGGTTGCTAAGCCACCGACCATCAAATTTCAAAAGATCATGGCAGGCAGTTGAAGTTCCTGATGACTGGAAAAAGGGAAATATAACCGCATTTTCAAGAAGGGGAAAATGGATGACTCGGGGAACTACAGACCAGCCAGTTTTTTTAACAAGTGGTTTCCCTCAAGGATCGGTGGTGAGACCAGTCTTGTTTAACATCTTTGTTGGTGACATGGACAGTGAGACTGAGTGCGCCCTCAGCAAGTTTACTGATGACACCAAGCTGTGTGGTTCGGTTGATATGCTGGAGGGAAGGGATGCCATCCAGAGGGATCTTAACATGCTTGTGAGTTGGGCTGATGCCAACTTTATGAAGTTTAACCATGATAAGTGCAAGGTTCTACACCTGGGTCGGAGCAATCCCAGGCACAGCTACAGGTTGGGCAAAGAGATTCAGAGCAGCCCTGCAGAGAAGGACTTGGGGGGGTTTGTGATGAGAAAATGATCATGACCCAGCAGTGTGCACCCACAGCCCAGAAAGCCAACCATATCCTGGGCATCAAAAGGAACGTGACCACCAGGTCGAAGGAGGTGATCCTGCCCCTCTGCTCTTGTGAGACCTCACTTGAAGTATTGTGTACAGTTCTGGTGTCCTCAACATAAAAAGGACATTGAACTGTTGGAAGAAGTCTGGAGGAGGGCCACAAGGATGATCAGGGGACTGGAGCACCTTCTGTGTGAGGACAGGCTGAGAAAGTTGGGGCTGTTCAGCCTGGAGAAGAGAAGGCTGCGTGGAGACATCATAGAAGCCTTCCAAGTATCTGAAGGGGGGCTATAGGGATGCTGGTGATGGACTATTCACTAGGGACTGTAGTGATAAGACAAGGGGTAATGGGTTAAAACTTAAACAGGGGAAGCTCTTTACTGTAAGGGTAGTTAGGCACTGGAATGGGTTGCCCAGGGAGGTTGTGAATGCTCCATCCCTCGCAGTGTTCAAGGCCAGGTTGGACAGAGCCTTGGGTGGCATGGTTTAGTGGGAGGTATCCCTGTCCATGGCAGGGGGGTTGGAACTAGATGATCTTAAGGTCCTTTCCAACCCTGACTATTCTATGATTCCATGATTCTATCTTTACGAGGTTATTTCAAGGACTATATGCAAATTTATCACTTTCATTATGCAGTTCACACATGATGCTAACACCAGCACAAACATTTTGCTGCACTACGTAACTTAACAATTCATTCAGAGTTAAGGTAACATTCCCCTGCCCTAACACAAAAGATTGAGTTACTTCAGACAGTACAAGCACATGTAGTGACTGGAAACACTAAAGAAGATTCGTAAATAGCAATTTTACTGTGACAATTTATACTAGTCAATGAAGTGATTGCAATCCCTGAAACGTTGCTCCCATATTTCCTCCTGTTGATGCATATAGATGTACTAAACCTGTGAAAATTACCAAAATCCTGAGGAAGTCCTCATCTTGCCTTTCATGTTTAATTTACAATCATAAGCTGATCATTCTCTAAAGAGCAATACACAGTCTTTCCCCTGGGAACAAATATGTTCCACTCAAACACAAGAAAAGCGGCTTAGAATTTCTATTATCATAGAATCATAGAATAGTTAGGGTTGGAAAGGACCTCAAGATCATCTAGTTCCAACCCCCCTGTCACAGACAGGGACATCTCACACTAAACCATCAATTAGTACTCCTTTAAAAAAAGAAAAAAAAAATAATCAAAGTAGTCCTACTGATCATTAAAGACTCATCCTTAACAAAATTTAGTGAACATAATATCATCGCAATACACTATCATTCACGCAGACTTACAAATATTCCCAAGTTATTTTAAATAAAGCATACATTCTTTATGAACATATACCACAACATACATTTTGTCACCACCGTCTTAAGTATGAGCAAGAACACTGCAATATTGAAAAAGCATACTTTGCTTTGAAGCAGGATGCGCAACTCAACCATCTCATCTGTATTCCGAGATCTTTTGAAGACCTGTTCTTCTTCCATATCTTCTGCAGGGCGTTTGCCTGTAGACAGGTCCATGGAGGGAGGGGGGAAACACAGGATGGATGGACACAAACATACACTTAACTTTCTAAGGCACAATAAAATTGTATATCAAGCTAATGCACTGTATTCCTAATGAAGCATTCCCTCCTATTAGCCCAATGCTAACTTCCGACACCTACCCTGAGAATCTGTAGTGCAGGAACAGGTTTTTACTTCCATCAGTCTACATTTCAATTCATTATTGAAGACTCATTCCAAATCTATCAACTACAGTTGAAATGAGAATTTTGCAAACTTTGTGAAAAATTTACAACATGTTGTTTAAATCAGCACTGAATCACCTACCTAATATTTCTTTTATGATTGGGAAAATTTTAAAGCCTGAAAGATCAAAAGTAGTTTGTCCAATACTAAAATAATGGTGGAATGATACAAAAGCAGTATTTCAAATAGCTCTGCAAAACTGGCATGAATCAACTCAATGCTAATGCCCTAACTCTTCTTCACTAATTACGTCAAAAAAAAAAAAATTAATTTAGTTAATAAAGATATTTCACATATATATACATTCCTGCAAAAGACTGCAATGAATAAAATACATTAATAGATATGCCTGACAGTATTTTTACATGATCACAGTCCAGATGAGCAGTAAGTATTTAGCTATTAAATATTTTCAAATCCTTAGTTATAGCTTTGAGTCACTTATGCCATGCCTAAAATGCCCCCACAGAAAAAATATATATTTGTAATACAAAACCCATGTAAAGCCATACAGCACATGTAAAATATAAAATATTAAATGCAAAAGTACTGCAATTATAAACATTTGATACAGTTAAAGCATTCTGAAATAACTGGAAACACCAAGACTCAAAAAGGTGTCCCAACCCCCATAAAAGAGCCCTTTAAATAAATTACCATTTGTCTCCGTGTTGGTAAAGGTTTCCTCCTGTTGTTCAGTCTCCATTACTTTTTATTCTTAGGTGTGCAGATAAAACCTGCTGCAGAACAAAAAAAGAGCCAGTACACCTATTTTGGTTATGTGTGTGGGGTGCTAACTGTACATCACACTGAAGGGAAAAACAAAAAGATATACCCACTTCTAGAACTTACCAGTTTTATATATGCTTGCAGAGCAAAACTCAAGTGTTCTGGGCAGGATCAAAATCCAACAGCTGCTTCAGAAGCCTATGAAAACAGCATATACCCTCTGTTCACTTACAGAGTCTGATTCTCGCTATAACTAAAAATGAGGGTTTGACCTGAGTTTTTGCTGCAAAGCTTTTCTTCATAAATGAGAAAACATAACAAGGTTAAACACATCACTAAGAGAAGAAATAAAGTCTGCAAACTTACAGATAAACAATCAGTCTGAACAATTAGGGATTTGGCCAGTATTCAAATATTTGTTAGTTTTAAGCAATCATGTTTACTGATAATGATTTTCAGGTATTTAAAGTGAACAATTATCCAGTTCCCATTTTTATAATGTTATATAATACCTATCTTGAATTTCCTTTTTAAGAGACACTATGTATTAATCTGCTTATTGTTTAAGCCATTTAAAGTAAAATTATTATAATCACCAGCATTAATTAATAAGTTATCAACCTACTAGCAGACATGATCATGCCTTCCATTCAATATAACTAATGAACAAAACGAAATTATACATGCCAAGTTAGAAAAAATGTTAAAATACCACACTGCAGTTATGTATAACCTCTGCATACATGCACAAAGAATCTCAAAAGCAGCTGAACTTTTTTGGTTTAGTGAAACAGGTACCTCTTTCAAGATTTATTTTTTTCGAGTTTACATGAGAATATTTGTAAAATACACTACAAATCCAAGCAAAAAACATTGCACCTTATCCTCTTAAAAAAAAAAAAAAATCACTTGCACAGATGACGTCAAAAGAATGCCATTTCCCCCCTTAGATTCTGGAAGTATTCAAAAAATATGCACGAGGCCCTCAGAGACATGGTTTAGTGGTGGCCTTGGCAGTCCTGGGGTAATGGTTGGACTTATGATCTTAAAGGTCTCTTCCAACCTAGTTAATTCTATAGGACAAGACACTCTCAGTTACCGCGATGTTGTGTAAATCGAGTTTGCAGAATTGACTAACGTAATGATTTTACAAACATAGAAAAGATAAAGCGGCCATAGACATAAATAGAGAGCTAGGAGGTGACGACGCGTGTCTACTCCCACTCTCCCCGAAACGAACGGCCCTTTCCGCCTGGACGCCTCCCCTTCCACAACCTACGCGCAACTCGCGCCACGGTCTGCTCGGAGTCACGTTTACCTTTATCTCTTGCACGGCTTCCACCACCCACTGCCGAAGAACCCTCGGAAATCCAGCTCACACCCTGAGCGGACGGGGCAACGTTACATAACCCCCGCAGACCGAGACCCACCTCCGCGATGGCAGGGACTAGCAGAAATGGCGACTGTTGTAATGGCGCCTACACGCTGCTAGGCGGAGCCGGGAGCCGAAAAACGACCACCATGCGGTCACCAGATTTCTCCCGCTTTACCCAGATAGACACAAAGGAGGCACTTGGTGGCCCTGACCCGAGCTCAAGTGGGACCGACAGAGCGCAACGGCGTCGCCACAAGAACTCCGCTATTGCCCCTAAAAGCAAGCCCTGCTGCAGAGCGCTCCCCAGTTGGTTTGGCATAGCTGCTTCTGCACAGGCAGGAGCTGAGAGCGCCCTCCCTCCTCTTCCTCTCTGCTCACCATAATTCCAAAAACTTTCCCCATACAGTTACCCATTCACCCGGCCTTAGCATGCATCCGACAGTGCAGCTGACATTCACCACATCTCCACCCCGGGAGCAGCACCGTTTGGGCCACCGTGCCCGCCCGAGGTATGATGGTTGCCAGCAGAGACACAGATCACCCTTTTCGCCCTTCTGAGAACAGATGGGACCTCTTGGGCCCGCAGGTTGTGCCAAGCCACTCTACATTAACTAAGGAGTCACTCCCAGCCCCTCCTCCACACAGCAGTCTCCAGACACAATTCTGCACCCCCCTCCCCGCCAGCAGGGAAGAGCGCTCTCCCTGCGGGAACCCACAAAAATCCCGAGGCCTATCAGCGAATCAGGCCCCCCACGTTACTATGTCACTGCAGCATCGCCAGGGGCACGATCAACAGCCCCGCTTCCCTCAGCCAACCTTAGCTCCCCGCCCCCCAGCACACACACAACACACCCCATCAGCCACGCGCGCAAGCCGCGCTTACCTACACCCACCACGTATGAAACAGAAAAAAGCGACCAATTCCTACCGCCAACACATACACCTACCAGCACCGCCAAATGACTGGCCCAGCCACCTCCTCTCCTCCCCTTCGTGGGGACCCACTGAAGCCCCATTGGGCAAGACAGCTGCCTGTCAGGACAGAGATGGCCTCCATCTCGCCCCGCCCTCCGTGTGAACCATAGAGAGACAAGGCCTGAGTGTAATAGAGGAGGGTGATTTATTTTGTATTGCCATAGTGTGCCTAAGTTGATTGTTTTACTTGCCTGATAGGGTCTACGAGAAGAGTAGTAACAACAGTGGAGACAATGGAAGGCGGTAAAAGAGAGCGAGAGAGACTGCAAGGCTTGCTTTTTTTTTTTTGTGGTTTTATGTTTGTGGGTTTTTGTTTGTTTGCGTGTGTGCGTGCGTGTGCGTGCGTATGTGAAAATGGCGTCTACGAGTACTGCATCTTGTGCTTGTATCCTAACACTGAAGAAGGCAAAGCGGGCTTCTTGCAGTGCTTAAAAGGCGTACGTGGCTCCACGCTGCCTATTGGCTGTTGGGTGGGTGGGTGGGTGGGGGTTGGGGACTGTGTACAGAGAGTAGGTGTATTCTTTTCTTCCTTCCCACCCACAACTTGGGGAGGTCGGCTGCCCTGCTGGTTCTGCCAGTTCGTTTACCATCATCCCTGCCCTAAGAGTAGGGTGCGGGGGAAGGGGCTTGGGCTCTAGTCAGCTTGTTTGAGGAGTAGGGAGGTATGTGTCCCACACCTGATATGACTCTGGTGGGGGGGACATCTCACCTCGGCGTCCATCGCTGTCTCCACTGCAGCTAGTCAGTGCCCGCAGGGATGCGGGATGACAGCTGGCCTCCCCGAGAGTCTTGGCACAGGGTAGCAGCACGAAGAGGTTGACAGGCTCTGCAGCCGAGATGAGAAACTATTAATAAACAGTGTGATGTTCTGGTCCTTGCCTTATAAGAGGTCCACAGATTTAGACCTATTGATTATATTTTATTTTATTATTATTATATTACCCTAAAGGGTAATATAACCCACATTTTCAAGAAGGGGAAAATGCAAGACCCAGGGAACTACAGACCAGTCAGTCTCACCTCTGTGCATGGTAAAATCTTGGGGCAGATTCTCTTGGAAAGCATGCAAAGGCACATGAAAAACAACATGGTGCTTGGTGACAGCCAGCATGGCTTCACTAAGGGGAAATCCTGCCTGACCGATGTGGTGGCCTTCTATGATGGGGCTGCAGAACTGATGGGCAGGGGCAGAGCAGTTGACATCATCTACCTGGACTTGTGCAAAGTGTTCGACACTGTCCCACATGACATCCTTGTCTCTAAGTTGGAGATGTTATAAAAATTCTGTCTTGGCCATGGTCTGATTTAATTATTTTATTACAATTGATTAATATAGAGAGGCAATAAGCAAGCAGGGCTGGGTGCGTAGGGGAGTCTCTGCTCCACCAAGACGCACGCCAGGGTCTTTGGGGTCCAGTCTCTTATACTTATTGGTCTTGGGTCTCAGCCAGTCCCTTCTTCCTCTGTACCCAGATGCTGACGCAGCCCCTTTTCATTGTTCTTTTCTTGTTGCCAAGGTCTGCTTTTTGGTGAAGAAACTTCTTGGAAGAGGTACTGAACCCCTTGGTAATTTATTAATAAAGAATCATTTATCACAAGCTTAATCACTGCCCTAGTTCTATCCTTATATGGTTATTTAGTCAAAGCATAGGTTTCACAAACCCCTTCCTTAAAGCACTCAAGCAGAAAAACAAAACATTATTTTACCAGTCAAAAATGATTAAAGACTATTCCATTCCTTTGTTTCTTCTTCTCTCCCTTCATTATACTGACAGCAACATTTATTATAATCAAAGTCGTTTTTATACATCCCATACATGGTGCACTGGTCACAGGTGCATTGGTAACAATGATTCCCAAATTCCTAACACGAATCATTCTCGTATTCTTTACAGAGAGAAATCAATTTGATAGGTGGACCACTCGGTGGATAAAGAACTGGCTGGATGGCCACACACAAAGAGTTGTGGTCAATGGCTCAATGTCCAGCTGGAGACCAGTAATGAGAAGTGTCCCTCAGCTGAGAGAGGTGTCTCTCAGCTGGTTTTACCAGCTGCAAATGTGAAAATACAAAAACTGAGCTCTGAAAACATAATACAAATAAAGGATCTTAGAGGTATAGTACATAAATCTTCTAGTTTCTCAAGATCCAGAGTAGCATAGGCAACTTAATCGTTTTGGTGGTGTTTTGGTGTCGGTGTTGTTTTGTGGTTTGTGAGGTTTTCTTGGGGAGGAGGGGGAGATAGGGCTTTTTTGTTCATTTTTAGCAATTTTAAGCGTCTTTCCTTTCGATATATTTTGACATTCTTGTAACATGTACTTCCAGTGTGTATTACTGGAAGCAACTGCCTCTTCCTCCCAGAAGGAGGCAGTGTGTTAACCTCATTTAGATAGCCCATTCCATAGCTCCTCAACTTCTTCCTATTCCATTCATTTAAACAAATGAAAAACAAACAAACAAAACCAAACAATAAACGACCAAAAAACCCACTGCCAAACAAAACCAAACAAAACCAAAAATCCCCAAACCCACCTAACCTGTCATCTTAAGGAATGTACCAAACAGAACCAGAGAAGAAATAAAGATGATTAATCAAAGATTTATCTCCAAGATGCCTATGATTTCTCTTCCCAGGAAAGTGGGTACAACAGTCCATGACTACCAGAAAGTCACATTTCAGAGTATAACATGGAATAGCTTTAAGCCTTTTTTTATTCTCCCAGCCCCACAATGTGGTTGAATGTACCTAATTTCATTTAAAATTCAACTTATCAGTGGCCCTGGCTCCAAAACATTTTGAATTACAGTAGATATTTTTTTTCAGACACAGAAATTGGCATAAAGACAAGAACTGATTTGAAAAAGTAACCATCTGCCAGACTAGCTAGAGCTCTTTATAAACATTATTCATGTTCTCTCAATCCTGCTAAGATCTGTTGGAAAACACTGTTTTGACATGCTTTCTTGATCGGAAAAGCCTCCCAACTCCTATTTCTGTCATCCCAATTAAAAAGTTTAAAAGAAGGTCCATGCAATAAAACCTGCAGGGACTGTGCTCCACCAACTTTTATTCCATTGTTGATAGCAGTTAGGGAGAACCAACCAAGAAAAAACCCACAACCAAAACACAAATAACCAAGCCCCACAAACCAAACCTACACAGCAGATCACATCCCAAATACCCTTTACACCCCAAACAGTCATCATCTTGGAAGAACCATTTGTATGGCCAAAACATTTTGGCGGTATCAAAGTTTATCAGAAGCACACATGCCCCACACTTAAATGTATGTATTCAAGAACAGTTTCCTCAGCTATTTGAAGTGCTAACTAAACAAAACAATATGAATTTTAACTCCTACCATTCCATCATAACGGTCTCCAGCTCTACCCCTTCGGTCATAAGATATAAGATCTCTAAAATGAGAAAAAGCAGCAGCACATGACTCAAGTTATAAACTAGTTTATATAATCTAATTCAAGTTTTCATTATTTGCACACAACTATAAATTTCTGAACGCTTTAGCCAAGTTCTGAATGACATAAAATACCTACTGACTGAAGTCCTGATGGACTGTTACACTGCAGAAATAACTGAATTCAAATACTCTTTGAAATTCTCTGGTGCAATATACACTTAATCCTGCATAATCACTACCAACATGGAATGTGAAACAAGTCCTGGCAACATAAGCACAATTCAGCAAATTTTAGGCAACTTAAGTTTTGTACAATGCATTTATGCAACTTACCCGCCACGAGGAGGTGGTGGAGGAGGAAGAGGAAGATTACGAGCTCTGCTGCCACCTCTGCCACCATGACCTGGTGGAGGTGGTGGAGGTCCTCTGCGAGGGCTCATATCATCATAATCTCGTCTTGATGGAGGCATGGGTCGTCCACCACGACCAGGAGGCATTCGATCAAAACCTCCTCTTCCACGCATTGGAAAGCCTACTGGACGTCCCCTTCTATCATCAAACATCATTGTGAAGCCACCATAGTCATATGTTTCATCATAGAAATTGGGATCATAAGGCTGGGCCCGTCCTTTAATTGGAGACTAAGACACACACACATACACACAAAAAAAAACCCAAAACCAACAACACCAGTCCCCCCAGTTAGCACTGACTGTTAAAATTACATTAAATCACTATATTAAATGAATAAAAATGTATATGTTCTGAATTGATCTCTTGAGGCAAGGGTGCATAATAGGCAGGGCTACACTCAATGCGCCCTGGTGGAGGTACTCCTGCAGCAGGTAGCTGAACCGCAGGAGACTATCAGTAAGCTAATGTCAGGGAAACTGACAGGGAGCTGGACTGCTTGCCCCAGGCCCAAACTGTGCAGGGGCCACAAGTGTCCATCATACCACATACAGGAAAGGAGGGCATTAATCCAGGAAGTTGGAAGCTAGTAACAAAAAACACAAAAAAAAAGGAGGAAGAGGACAATTAAAAGCAAGGGGCTTCCTCTAAAATCTGACATCCCCACCCAGAACAGCTTTGCTAATGAGGAAACTCACACCTTACCAAATGAGCAACCACCTGATGCACCAATAGAAAGGATAACTACTAGTGCCTCCAGGAAAAAGTGGCAGGTCAGAGCAGTAGGTGATTCTATTTTGAAAGGCATAGAGGCACACATCTGTCAGCCTGACCCAGTCTCAAGGGAGGTGTATTGCCTACCAGGGGCTTGGATCAGGGATGTTGCAGAGAGGCTGCCTGATCTTGTAAGTCCTACTGTTTCCCACTTCTACTGGTCTATGTGGGTGCTAGCAATATAGATAGCAGTAGCCTGGAGAACATTAAGAAGGCCTACAGAGCCCTGGGAGAAGTGATCAGGGGCTCTGGGACTAAGACAGTTTCTTCATCAATCCTCCAGGTTAAAGGTGAGGACTTCGAAAAGGCCAGGCAAATTTGGCAGGTTAAGAAATGGTTAGAATGGTGGTGCCATAGTCAGGGGTTTGGTTATTTAGAACATGGGACTCAATTTGGGAGGCCACGTCTACTGGAGGCTGGTGGAACTGGTCTGACAAAGGGAAAGAGCTGTTTTGGCAGGAGACTTGCCAGGCTGGTCAAGAAAGCTTTAAACTACATGTGTTGGTGGAGAGGGGGGTATCCATCCATCCCAACACTCCCAGTCAGCTGCCAGCACCTGTAATAAATGCTTGCAGCCATGCAGAGATATTTCAGCTACTCCAGCCAATGAGTCAGCTTTATTTGGAACTCAGCTCAGATGTCTTTATACAAACTCCCATAGCATGGGAAATAAACAAGAGGAATTAGAGATGTGTACAGGGATATGATATTATTGGCAACACAGAAACATGGTGGGATGGCTCCTATGACTGGAGTGTTGGAAGGGAAGGTTATAGGCCCTTTATAAAAGACAGGCCCGGCAGACAGTGAGGGAGAGTAGCTATTTTTGTCAGTGAAAGGCTGCAAAGTATGGAACTCTCTGGGGACAGGCAATTAGGCAACTTGCGGGTCAGTGTCAAGGGGAGAACAGCAACGGGGACATTACTCTGGGGATCTGTTACAGACTGCCTGATCAGGAAGACTCTGGATGAAGCGCTCTATAGACAGATAGGAAGAGCCTCACGCTCACAGGCACTTGTCCTTTTGGGAGACTTCAACCATCCTGATAGCTGATGGAGGGAAGGTATGACCTGGTACAAGTAATTCAGGAGGCTCCTTGATTGTGTGGAAGACAACTTCCTCTTGCAAGTAATAGAGGAGCCAACAAGGAGAGGTGCCATGCTTGACCTCGTGCTCACCAACACGGAGGAGCTGGTTGGAGATGTGACACTCCAGGGCAGCCGTGGCTGTAGCTATCATGAGATGGTTGAGTTTGAGATCCTCAGGGTAGTGAGAAGGGCATGCAGGAAGCTCACCGGCCTGGACTTCAAGAGAGCAGACTTTGGCCTCTTCAGGAACTTGCTTAGTAAGGTTCCACAGGATAAAGCCATAGAGGGCACGGGGGCCCAAGACTGCTGGCTGATATTCAAGGATCACCTGCTACAAGCTCAGGAGTGTTGCATCCTGACTAGAAGGAAATGCGCCAGGAGGGCCAGGAGACCTCCATGGATGGATAAGTTGCTGCTGAAGAAACTTAGAGGAGAAAAAAGAAGCTTATAAATGGTGGAAGCGAGGACAGGCAGCCAGGGAAGAATACAGTGATATTGTCCAGGAAGCTAGGGACCAGGTCAGAAAAGGTAAGGACTAGTTAGAATTAAATCTGGCAAGAGATGTGAGAGATAACAGGAAGGGCTTCTATAGGTATGAAGCGAACAAAAGACAGACTAGGGACAATGTGGGCCCTCTCCGGAAGCTATCAGGAGAACTGGCTACCCTAGATTTGGAGAAGGCTGAGGTTCTCAATGACTTCTTTGCCTCAGGCTTCACTGGCAAATGCTCTGACCACACTACCCAAGTCCTGAAAGGCAGATGCAGGAACTGTGAGAATGAAGACCTTAGGCCCACCATAGGAGAGGATCAGGTTCGAGATCTTAAAAACATTAATGTGTAAAAGCCCATGGGACCTGATGAAATCCATCTGAGGGTCCCAAAAGAAATGACAAATGAGGTTGCTAAGCTACTGTCCATCATATTTGAAAAATCCTGTCAGTCAGGTGAAGTTCCCAACAACTGGAAAAAGGGAAATATAACCCCCATTTTCAAGAAGGGGAAAATGCAAGATCCAGGGAATTACAGACCAGTCAGACTCACCTCTGTGCCTGGCAAAATCTTGGAGCAGATTCTCTTGGAAAGCATGCTAAGGCACATGAAAAACAACATGGTGCTTGGTGACAGCCAGCATGGCTTCACTAAGGGGAAATCCTGCCTGACGAATTGGGTGGCCTACTATGATGGGGCTGCAGAACTAATGGACAGGGGCAGGGCAGAGCAGTTGACATCATCTACCTGGACTTGTGCAAAGCATTCAACACTGTCCCACACAACATCCTTCTCTCTAAATTGGAGAGACATCAATTCAATAGAGGGACCACTCAGTGGAGAAAGAACTGGCTTGACGGCCACACACAAAGAGTTGTGGTCAATGGCTCAATGTCCAGCTGGAGACCAGTAATGAGAAGTGTCCCTCAGGGATTGGTGTTGGGACCAGTCTTGTTCAACATTTGTTGGCGACATGGTCAATGGGATTGAGTGCACTCTCAGCAAGTTTACCAAAGACACCAAGCTGTGTGGTTCGGCTGATACGCTGGAGGGAAGGAATGCCATCCAGTGGACCTTGACATGCTTGTGAGGTGGGCTGATGCAAACCTCATGAAGTTCAGCCACGTGCAAGCTCCTACACCTCGACTGGGGCAATCCCAAGCACAGCTACAGGTTGAGTGGAGAAGAGATTCAGAGCAGCCCTGCAGAGAAGGACTTGGGGGTGTTGGTTGATGAGAAAATGATCATGACCCAGCAGCATGCGCTCGCAGCCCAGAAAGCCAACCGTATCCCGGGCTGCATCGAAAGGAGCATGACCACCAGGTCGAAGCAGGTGATCCTGCCTCTCTACTCTGCTCTCGTGAGACCTCACTTGGGAACATTTGTGCAGTTCTGCTGTCCTCATTATAAAAAGGACATGGAACTGTTAGAGCAAGCCCAGAGGAAGGCCATGAGGATGATCAGGGGGCTGGAGCACCTCCTGTATGAAGACAGGCTGAGAAAGTTGGGGCTGCTCAGCCTGGAGAAGAGAAGGCTGCGTGGAGACCTCATAGCAGCCTTCCAAGTATCTGAAGGGGGCCTATAGGGATGCTGGGGATGGACTCTTCATTAGGGACTGTGATGATAGGACAAGGGGTAACGGGTTCAAACTTAAACAGGGGAAGTTTAGGTTAGATATAAGGAAGAATTTCTTCTCTGTGATGGTGGTGAGGCACTGGAACAGGTTGCCCAAGGAAGTTGTCAGTGTTCCTTCCCTCGTAGTGTTCAAGGCCAGGTTTGATGGAGTCTTGGGTGACATGGCTTAGAGCAAGGTGTCCCTGCCCATAGCAGGGGGGTTGGAACTAGATGATCTTAAGGTCCTTTCCAACCCTAACTATTCTATGATTCTATTATTTGTCAATGCTGACAAGGCAGGCATGGATGTTACTGATGGATGGCACATAGATTTGTCTCACTTCCTCCCCAATTTAGAAGTTCTTCATTTTACTTATATATGAAGCATGACTAACAGCCCACGGGTACCCAAAATGGCTTCCATCTCTGATAACTTACACCCCAGTTCTAGGAAACAGGAATAATTTCAAGGGTGATAGCAGTCTAACAGCACTGAATTCAAAATATAAATGGAAAAATAAAATTTTTCATGCAAATAATCCCAACTTTCATGAATACCAATGAAAGAGTAAATTTAAGACATTACCTCAGAGATAAGATCCAAGATAATCTTTATACATTCCACAACTCTATCAGGTTTTCCACCAATAAGCACCACTCTATCAGTAGAATGAGGACAACACTCTTGGAAGAGCTTAATGGTGGTCTGAGTGTTCTGTTGAAAAAAAAAAAAAAAAGAAAAAAAAACAACAAAAAAAGCCACAACAAAACAAGCAAACCAATCTTCCAAAAGAAGGAATTCAACACAGTTTTATAAAGTTAATGAAAACAAAATGGGTAAGATACAGACTATAACATTTTAAAAGAAACAAACAAACCAGACCATTAAACTTGAAGATATTTTAAATGAATGCCTGCTTCCTAGTTCTCGCAACAAATTTAATCTTAAGATATTATATTTTTTTAAGACCTGCAATGACATGAGTTTACATGAAAAGCTAGTGAACAAGATTTTTATCCTTTCAGTTATGGATCATCTACATGGTCATTTAAACCAAATATTAGCAAAAGGACCAGATATCCATTATAAGCTTATGGGTTCTATAAGCCTCCATATGTCATAAAAACATGCTTTGGATGCAAGACAGCAGCTTTGCCAGGATTATGTCTAGTCATCTTGCCTTATTCAGTCCACACAAATAGTAGTTTACACCTAAATTGACCTTTAATTGCCTTTGACACAATGCCAGTAAAAGACAGAAATCAACACTCTAGATTCAGAGACCACTAGCTTTTAAGAACAAAACATGACTCCTTCATGAGGAATAGTCCTTCACAAAGGAAACAGTGGTCTTCGAGGAAGCAGAACTTAAAACCCCACCCCATGCTTTTTACAGCAATATTCAAACAGCTATTAAATTATCATTTTTAGAGTTTATGGAAATTCATCCACACTAAACCATTTTCCATGCCCAACACCACCAATACAGTCATCATTCAGCAGTTCATTTCAGAAGGAGTGATGAATGGCATTTTAAAAAAATATCCTTTATTTATCAAGATTATTGTTAATATGTTTAAAATCTTTATTAAGTCCTAGGCTCTATTACCAACAGCCACTTTATTTCCGACTTTTTGCAAGAAAATTGTAATAAGTAACTCTGATCTCAGAACACATAAATTGTATATGAAATATATTCTGAAGGAATTACTGCACATATGATGCTTACACTCACCGTTTATGAACACAAAACACTAATCTGTTTATAGAATAAAAGTAGAATGTGAAAAGAACAGGAAATAGTACTGATACGCGGACTGACTCCACAACTCGTTAAAGTTTTAAAGTAGGTATGCTTTATTCAGTGCTGAGGTGCATGGGGATCGTTCCTCCTAAGTATGCACACCCAGGGTCGTTTTTCCTTTACATTTATTCCCTTAAGGCACACATATGCATTAGATTACTGATACGCCTATACATATTTAGTATCTGTCCCCACTTCGTATTATAATGAGCTAGAAGGTCCTTTGCACCTGTGCAGTGCCCCCTCTGGTCATGGGCAAGGGTCTCAAGATGAAGTAAATGAGTCTTCCTCCTGTGGGCAGGGGTCCTCAAGATGAAGTAAATGAGTCTTCCTCTTCTTAAACTTTTCACCTTTTAATCTTCAGGCATGGCTTTAGGGTTTAGTCGGTACCTCATCCATAAATCATCAGCTTCTCCCCCTTATCAATAGACCCAGACATTCGCATTTCCTTGTCAACAGTTGCTTATCAGTAGAACCAGGCCTCTGTCTCCTCCCCTTATCAGTAGTCTGTGCCTTGTTCTGCTTAGTAAGCATGATAGGTGTTTACAACAGACAATACTTTTGTTTAAGCAAGGGATTCTTCTAACTCTCTTATACAATCCCCTGTATTGTTCCCTTGTACATTTATTAACCCTGTATCAATCCCCCCTTTTCTATAAAGTAAGTAAATTCTTTTACTATATTACTTATGACAGAGCTATCCATGTTCTTTCTATCGATTTACGATGTGATTTTGATATACATTGTATTATGCAAGGTACAATCACTAAAATAAGTAGTCCTATGGTTAATATTAGAAGGCCTTGCTTAAATATTTCCCTGAACCATCCAGTAAGTCCCAAGTTATTTAGCCATTCATCCAATCCGCCTCCAACAATTTTAAGCTCTTTCATATTTTCTTGCAATTTTCGCAGCTTAGCATGAATTGATTCAGAATGGTCAGATAAGTTCATGCAGCACATACCTTCGAAATCCTCACAACTATGGCCATGGGCCAATAATAAAAAATCAATTGCTGCTTGGTTTTGTAAAGATGCGTGCCTTACACTGTCTGTGTCTGTGGCAAGTGAGGATATGACATCTGAAGTTATATTTAATTGTTTAGCTGCCCAACATGCCAAACGATGTATATCTCCCAATGCTTTTCCCGCAGCTATACCTGGTGCAAATAATGCTGCCAAAAACCTTGCCGTGTGATTCCAGATTCTTAAAGTGGAGTCGCAATTTGTGCCTAATTGCTCAATGGATCGTTTGTTTCTGTGAAGGCTGCTCTTCATGTCCTGGACTAAATGTCTTTTGGAGGCTGCAAACAGGGACAATTTACCTAGATAACATGGTCCTTCAAAGGGTTTAGAAGGAATTCCTGGCCATGCTCAGTCTCCACATATCAAGAAATATCCTGGGGGTAGAGCTTTGGGTATTTTATCATTATATCGTAACGCCGGAGATGATCCTGAGCAGTAAGCAGTTATATTATGATACCATGTCTTTCTGCTAGTTACCTTGGTCTCAGGGACTTCGCTTGACCATGTATTAAAAGTTATACAGCAAGTATGGTATACCAATTAGGCATGTTTGGAAAGGATTTCCCACCTGTGCCAAGGTCAGACAGAAGTCAGTAACTCCAGTCTTGTTTGCCCATGTGAGCCAAACATTCGTGTTTGACCCCAATATTGATATTTCTTTTTCTATGGCTTGGACCATGGTATAGAGATAAAGGATTAATATCAATAACTGCTTCATTTTAACTCTGTTACTTTATAATAATTAGGCTAAGCTTACTCGGATTGATACTCTGATTACAATTGCAACATTGTGTTGACACCCATGGATCACTCTATCTTCTGCGGGTTAGTTTTAATTTTAGTCTGTTATTACCGCTTGATGTGATTTTCCAGGGAGCCTTTGGAGCCTTCGGAGCCTTCTTGACTCGAGTATGATGAATCCAGACGTTTTGTTCTCTTATTTTGATAGCTGTGAAAGTTGTGAGTCGTACTTGGAACGGCCCTTTCCACCTTGGTTTGAGACCTTCTTCCCCTGTGGCTCTGAAAGATTTTATATACACATAATCTCCAGGTTGTATATTATGTATAGGACTATCCAGTTCTCTGTTTCGAGTTCCAGCCATATATTTTTTCAATTTTTCTGAGTTGTTTTCCTAACTCTATTATATAGTTATTCATAGTCTCTTCTCCCACTTGGAGAGACGTTCCCTGTTGGACTCCTTATGGTCTTCCATACAGAATTTCGAAAGGGCTCAGCCCTTCTCGAGTCCTTGGTTTAGTTCGAATTCTCAACAGAGCTAATGGAAGTGTCTGGGGCCAAGGTAGACTGGCCTCCTGACCCAATTTCACAATTTGTTGTTTAATGAGATGGTTCATTTTCTCCACCAGACCACTTGATTGAGGGTGGTAGGGAGTATGAAGTTGCCAATCAATACCTAAATGTTTGTTAATTTGTTGTACCACTTTTGAAACAAAATGTGGTCCTCTGTCTGAAGATATAGTGGCTGGAACTCCGTATCGCGGTATTATCTCTTGTAACAATATCTTTGTTACCTCCCGGGCTTGTGCGCTTCTAGTTGGAAAGGCTTCTGGCCAATCTGAAAAGGTGTCTGTTAGTACTAACAAATGTCTATACCCCCCTTTTCTTGGCAGTTCTGTAAAGTTGATCTGCCACTGTTGTCCTGGTTTGTTGTCCCTCCCAATTTGACCCATTTTGGGTTTAGGATTACTTTTGGGGTTTGTTTGGAGGCAGAGATTACACTGGTGAGTTACCTGTTGAATAGTAGCATACAGAGTTCTAGCCATAATTTTGCTTATCAAATATTTATATCGACTCCCCAGTGTGTTTTGATGTGCATTCTTTACTAAGGACCATAACGAAGATGAGGGAACAATTATCTTTCCCTGTGGTGTACTAGCCCACCCTTCATCTTGACCTATAATTAATTTCTGATCTTCTTTATTATAGTTTGGCTTACCTTTTAGAGAAATTTTCCCATCAGGAATTAAAGCTCCTTCAATTGTTATCTCACCTTTTGCAGCTTCTTTTGCCTCTCTGTCTGCCAGCTCATTTCCCTCCTCCAATTCTGAGCTCACCTTCTGGTGTGCCTTGATGTGCATAATTGCCACCTTCTCAGGTAGTTGGACCTCTTCCAACAGTCTCAGTATTTCTTGTTCATGTTTAATGTTTTTTCCTTGTGAATTCAACAGTCCTCTCCTTCCAAATGGCACCATGTGCATGCACAACTCTGAATACATATCTTGAGTCTGTATAGATATTTATGTTTTTTCCTTTTGCCAGTTCCATAGCTCTAGTCAGAGCAATCAATTCCACCTTCTGTGCAGAGGTGTTTATGGGTAACGGTCTGGATTCTATCACTTCAGCATGTCGTTTTCCACTGATGACATAGCTGTTCCCAGTAAACCAGGTTTCTACGTCGTCTAAAGGGGTATCCTTCAGATCCGGATGACTGGAATATGTGGCCTCAGTAGTCTCTGCTGAGGCTTGCTCCACCATGATGGCTTGATATTTCAGAAACCTTTGTGGAGAAAGCCAGTGCCCGCCTTTCACTATCAGCACTGCAGACACTGTATGGGACACCAGCACAGTCATTTTCTGGCCCAAGGAGAATCTTGGATGTTTAGTACAACTGCTGCAACGGCCCTGAGGCATCCAGGACATCCTTCAGCTGCAGAGTCCAATTGCTTACAGGCCCAAGTCCTGTGCTAGTAGAATCATAGAATCATAGAATAGTTAGGGTTGGAAAGGACCTCAAGATCATCTAGTTCCATTCCTAAGGCAATTTCTTGTTTCTTATGGGAGACAAGAAAGAATGGTTTACTCACATCTGGGAGTCTTAAGGCTGGTGCCGACCTCAAGGCGTTTTTAATTGGTGGAAGGCTCAAGTCGCTTCTCTTGTCCACTGAAGATTCTTGTTATAGTGCATATAGAGGCTTAACAATTAGTCCATGATGGTAGATCCACAATCTACACCATCCTGTCATACTGTCCAGGCCACACAGGCCTCTTCTGTCTGGGTAGATATTAGGATGTCGTCTATGTACTGCAATAACTTCCCTTCTTCCGGTGGAGCTTCCCAGGACTCTTAAGTCTTTTGAAAGTTGTTCTCCAAACAGGGTGGGACTGTTCTTAAATCCCTGAGGCAACACCATCCACATGAGATGGATTTTGCACCTACTCTTAGGGCTTTTCCATTCAAATGCAAAGATCTTCTGGCTGGCTTCGTGGAGAGGGAGGCAAAAGAGAGCATCCTTCAAATCTAGAACAGTAAACCAAGTTAGCTCTGATGTTAAGCATGTTAGCAAAGTGTATGAATTTACTATTACAGGGTAAGCATCCTCAGTTATTTTGTTAACAGCCCATAAGTCCTATACCACCAGTATTACCCATAAGGTTTACAAACAGGTAAAATAGGGGTGTTAAAATCAGATTGGCACTCTTTTAGCAGTCCTAGCTGTAGGAAATTCTCAGTCATTTGGAAAAAATTCCTTCCCTATCTTCCCTCTGCAGGGGGTATAGTTTAATCCTGACAGGCTGGTGCATTTTTGGCCCTTCCAGGTACGTTTGTAGCCCATACCCCTGGGAATACCTGATCCAGTATATCTTCAATCTGACTTCTCCCTCGACATGATTAGTGATCAAAATTAAGCTTTAACATCTCTATATACTGTTGGTCGTTTACTTTTAAAGTGATCTCGCCTCCTTTGAAAGTAATGGTCGCTCCCAAGTGTTCTAACAAATCTCTCCCCAAAAGAGCTTTTGGGGAGTTAGGCATATACAAAAACTTATGGATGCCCCATTGTTTTCCTAATTGATATTTTAGTAGTTTACAAAAATAAGCCTTTTCACCTTGGCCAGTCGCCCCTTTTATCATCATATAATCATCCCCAAAGGCATTAAAGCTTTGTTTAAAACTGAATACGTTGCACACGTATTAACCAAAAATTCCATTTCCTTTTTTTTTTTTTTTTTTTTTTGTCCCCTAGCTCCATTATAACCAGTGGATCTGCTAGGGAAGATTCCCCTGGTCCCCGTCAGTCTAGTTCCAGTTCAGTCACCCGAGCCACCCCATGGCACTCCCACTAGGGCAGTCTCACTCCCAGCATCCAAACTCCTCATAGCACTCACACCGATCCGGTTCCACAGAAGAGGAGGTCACTCCCCCACTTCTGCCCGACGTTCGTCCTCCACCAGTTTTAAAGCAACCAGCGCAGCCGTGGCTGTAGCACGACCCAGCTTTTTCTTTTCTACCTGTTTCCAATTCCTATACACTCTCCATGCTTCCTCCTTCACTCCCATACACATTTATTCATCAACCCTTCAATCCCGACTGTCAACATGTCTGTTTGTCTGCCCCAGCACCCATCCCATGCTCAAACACAGGAACTGCGGGAGCTCCCCTCCTTTCCCCTTTGGTTTTTCCTTTTTTATTTTTTTTATTTTTTTTTTCCACAGGTGCTCACCCTACTCTGCAGGGGTTACAGATGCCTACCTCTGCAACAGCACTTCTGGTTTAACCCCTTCTTAACCCTGAATGTGAATGTGCTGCTTGTTGCCAGTGACAGCAATTTCCTCCTCTTTATCAATACCTGATAGGACAGAGGCAGAGGGTGCTCCTCTCGGGGGTACCTGTGATACATAATTTTCTTGATGACTGTCCCAATATCACAGGCTGAACAACATCTCTCCAGCTTAGCTTTCTGTTTTTCCCTGTCCTTTTCCAAAACCAAAATTAGGGATCTGGCAGAGTTGTATTAATTTCACATTCTGTCTGCCACTCCAGGTGCTTTCTTAAAGTGAAACATATCTGCATACATTACTTCATTGCATTTTCCTGGCCACCTCAAAACCAACATAAATTGTAAAAAATGTATTAGAATTCAGAGTTCCATTTTTAGGCCATTTTTCCTGATTTTCCAAAGTATATAAAGGCCATCATTGGTTACAATATTTTACCAACGTTTTCTTGTTTACCGAGCCCCCAGAAGAACCTCTCAGTTCTTTCCAATGTGCCAAAATGTAACCAATAGGCTTTTCTTCAGAATTCCCTTGTTTTGACCGGCTCCCATTTCAAACAATCTCTTACAAATCTCTATAGCTTCTCTTTCCCAGTGCTCTGCAAATGCACTTAAAAATATGAGAGCACCTACACACAAGTTTTATGATATTCTCAGGGGATTCAGTACGATAGTATCTCTGGGTTCTGCAGATCAACTCCCCTGTCGTTAGATCATAGTTTCAATTCCAGCAAAATTTACACTGCCCTAGTATCCACAGCAGGTTCCACTGTTCAAAATTTATTATGCACTCATATGTCAGGTTACGAAGTTTTTCCTAATATCCCCCGTTGATTGTCCCAAAAAGACAGACATTAACTGTTGTATTCCCATTTTATTTTCTCCTTTGTAACCACATCTTCTCAAATTTTCTTTGATACCTTTTATAAACCCTTTCTCAGTTTTCCATTCTAACTTCCCGGAAGTCCACCAGGATTTTGTGGCTTTTCTCCACAAACCCACCAGCGTTTCATAAGACACCCCCAGCAGTATCTGCCCCACTACCCTGAGTGGCTATAAATGTGGGATACATACTAAAAGCACTGCCACAATATCCACGTGAAATGCCACCCATCACATACAGTTACACTCCCACAAGGCACATACTCCCATAGGGCACACAGCCACAATATCCACGTGGAATGCCACCCGTCGCATACAGTTGCAGTCCCACAAGGCACATAGGGAATTCCCTTGCCCTTGTATTTCGTAAAGCTATCCACTGCGGGAGGGGTAGCCGGACCTTCCCCCGCTTTCTGAGCTGCTTGATGGTTATACACAGACAAGACATAGGACAGAAAAACATAAGCGCTTCGTCCGTCTCCAGCCGCTCCCCTCGCGGAGACACGGAACCACTGATTGGGACTCCACACTCGCTTCGTAGCTATGCTATGTCTCAGTCACACAGAAACACATGGGATCCCACACACTCACACTATGGTTCCGCTTACCCTTCTCCTGCCTCTTATGGTAGCAGGTCCGTCCTGGTTCTCAGAATCTGAGATGCAGCGGAGACCTGGTGGGTTCGCCTGCCCTTCACCTGCTTCCCTTAGCAGGTCCGTCCTGGCTCCTAAAACTTGGGATGCAGCGCAAACCCGGGCTCGCCCGATCCGCCTTCAGGATCGCTCGCAGCCGCGCTATCGGTCGACGAGCCCCCAGCTTGCAAGCCCTACCTGCCAAGGGGAACTCCGCTGTGCGCCAGACGCCTCTGCATGCCTTACCAGCAGCCCCGGGCCACGCGTAAGCCTTACAGGCCCCCTAAAGTACCTCAATTCCAAGCATACCGTTTCTCCGCAGCCGGCACAGGTTGTTGTCTGTCCCCGCAGTGAGAGGATGAGAAGCGGAGCTCCTCCAGGCAAACGGCCTGGGGCGCCTAGGATGTCAGCTCCTCAGCCGATCCTGCAGCCGGACAGAGGCCTCCTGCCTGGCTCGCCAAATTGATACGCAGATTGACTCCACAACTCGTTAAAGTTGTAAAGTAGGTATGCTTTATTCAGCGCTGAGGTGCATGGGGATCGTTCCTCCAAAGTATGCACACCCAGGGTCGTTTTTCCTTTACATTTATTCCCTTAAGGCATACATATGCATTAGATTACTGATACGCCTATACATATTTAGTATCTGTCCCCGCTTCGTATTATAATGAGCTAGAAGGTCCTTTGCGCCTGCGCAGTGCCCCCTCTGGTCATGGGCAAGGGTCTCAAGATGAAGTAAATGAGTCTTCCTCTTGTGGGCAAGGGTCCTCAAGATGAAGTAAAGCATTTCCTTGTCAATAGTTGCTTATCAGTAGAATCAGGCCTCTGTCTCCTGCCCTTATCAGTAGTCTGTGCCTTGTTCTGCTTAGTAAGCATGATAGGTGTTTACAACAGACAATACTTTTGTTTAAGCAAGGGATTCTTCTAACTCTTATACAATCCCCTATATTGTTCCCTTGTACATTTTATTAACCCTGTATCAGTACCTCACTGAGTTCTTTGATTTTAGCACCCTTGACACCAATAATTCCTCCTGCTAGACTTTGGTGAATTAGAAGCCTTAATTCACAGTCAAAGTCACTACCTTTGTAGTGTTGATACTGTAAGAAAGATACGTACAAGGAAAGAATAAAATATCAGTCAAGAGAAAAAAAAAAGTAAAATTGAAAGCATCAAAATTCTAGGGGGGGGGGAGAGGGCGAGGGGGGTGGTGTTAAGCTTTTTTCTCCAAGCATCCCGGTTTAACTTAATTTGTTGCTGAACTGTAATGCTGTATTTGCTATGACAGAATCACGCCTATTTAAGTACTTTGTCTCAACATGAGGTGATGTCAAATTAGTTTTCCTTATTTCTTTTATTTTTATTATTTATTGAATAAAATTTTAAGGTATCAAACAACACAACACACTTGCTTAAAAAGCCAAGGCAGGATGGAAATTACGATACAGCTACTTTAAACTGGAGACTAAATAAGCCAAGAGACAGGTGTTTTGAAGGGGAGACTTCCAAATATTATGTTCTAAGAAGAGATTATCTCCAGTAAAACAAACAAACAAACAAACAAAAGCCAACACAGTTTGAAAGCTATAGGCACACAACAATCATCTGGAATTATCTTGTTTTAAAATCTAAATTTATACTTCTAAAGAAGAAACAAACCTAAGGCACATACCTCTTCTAAAGTAGGGATAATCTTCTTCAAGATTTCTCCAATTGTCTCTGTATCTGCACTTATACTCAAGATGCTGTTAGAGGCCATAGTGTCAGAAAAGTAGAAGTTCAGTATTCATAATCATACACAAAATTCTAACAAGACTGACTACACAGATGAATTTACAATTAATATTCTCCATTTAAAGTAAACCTGTTCACTGGATTTACAACACATGCATCTTTGTTTATGCCCAACATATATGGTCAATGGCTCAATGTCCAGCTGGAGACCAGTAATGAGAGGTGTCCCTCAGGGATTGGTGTTGGGACCAGTCTTGTTCAACATCTTTGTTGGAGACATGGACAGTGTGATTGAGTGTGCCCTCAGCAAGTTTACCGATGACACCAAGCTGTGTGGTTAGGTTGATACGCTGGAAGGAAGGAATGCCATCCAGTGGACCTTGACATGCTTGTGAGGTGGGCCGATGCAAAACTCGTGAAGTTCAGCCACGTGCAAGCTCCTACACCTCGATTGGGGCAATCCCAAGCACAGCTACAGGTTGAGTGGAGAAGAGATTCAGAGCAGCCCTGCAGAGAAGGACTTGGGGGTGTTGGTTGATGAGAAAATGATCATGACCCAGCAGTGTGCACTTGCAGCCCAGAAAGCTAACCGTATCCTGGGCTGTATTAAAAGGAGCATTACCAGCGGGTCGAAGCAGGTGATCCTGCCTCTCTACTCTGCTCTCGTGAGACCTCACTTGGGAACATTTGTGCAGTTCTGCTGTCCTCAACATAAAAAGGACATGGAACTGTTGGAGCAAGTCCAGAGGAAGGCCACGAGGATGATCAGGGCACTGGAGCATCTCCCGTGTGAAGACAGGCTGAGGAAGTTGGGGCTGTTCATCCTGGAGAAGAGAAGGCTGCGTGGAGACCTCATAGCAGCCTTCCAAGTATCTGAAGGGGGCCTATAGGGATGCTGGGGATGGACTCTTCATTAGGGAATGTGATGATAGGACAAGGGGTAGGAGGTTCAAACTTAAACAGGGGAAGTTTAGGTTAGATATAAGGAAGAATTTCTTCTCTGTGATGGTGGTGAGGCACTGGAACAGGTTGCCCAAGGAAGTTGTCAGTGTTCCTTCCCTGGTAGTGTTCAAGGCCAGGTTTGATGGAGTCTTGGGTGACATGGCTTAGAGCGAGGTGTCCCTGCCCATAGCAGGGGGGTTGGAACTAGGTGATCTTAAGGTCCTTTCCAACCCTAACTATTCTATGATTCTAAGCAACTGCGTATCTTTTTTCCTAAGTGGTAGACTTCTGGGGAGAACTTGAATGCAGGTTTTTTTTTCTTAGCTGCAGGTTATACCATCAGAAGAGAAGCCTTGTGTTTCTTAACTATTCTTACAGTAATTTTTCTTTGGTGTAATTCTGAAGGTAGGTTGAGCTCCATTCTCATCCCCCTTAAGGGCATAAAGTGGTTCCAAATGCATTTACACACATGTGTATAGCTATTTCCAAAACTAACAAGGAGCTAGATCTTATTAACTACTGGTGTTCTTAAGAAAGCAAACATGAAAATGTGGTACTATTGCAGCCAAAACATGGATTGGATAACACTGATGTTTCAGGCTACCTTTCTGTTGTCAGTTCCAAAGCCTTAATTGTGTTAAAGTGTAAAAATTGCTCCTGTGTACAAATGCTTACAGATCCTAACTTGATTGTATTGTAAATAGGGCTTCTCATTTGTGTTCATAACACTGCTAAAGATACGGGAGAAGAACTTCTTGAGTCAATTTTTAAAGTAGATTGAATATGAAAAGCAGAACTGATAGGAATAAAACAAAAAATCATTGGAGGAGAGCCTTTCTTCTTCTAGTTATTTTATGTTCTCTTTTCATCCACAGCTGTCATGGTTTAAGCCTAGCTGGCAATTAATACCGTGCAGCGACTGGTTCACTTCCCCTGCAGCCAGTGGCATGGGGAGGAGAATCAGGGGGGAACAACCTTGGTTGAGATCAAAACAGTTTTAGAGTTGAAATAAAGTAATACATAATAATAAAAGGAAATAAGGAGGGAGAATGGAATACTACCACCAGCACCCAAAAAAACCCCCAAAACCAAAACCAACACCCAACAAAAACCAAAACAAACCCAACCAATCAAAAAGACCTATAACCAACACACCCCCCCTCCCCCCCAAAACAACCCCAAACAAAAACAAATGACAAGTGATGCATACCACCTGATGACAGATGCCCAGTCTGTCCCAAAGAAGCAGTCAGCCCCTTCTGGCTAACTTCCCCCGAGTTTATATAGTGAGCATGATGTTCTATGATATGGAATATCCCTTTTGCCAGTTTAGGTCAGCTGCTCTGGCTCCCTTGCGGCTTCTTGTGCACCTCCTCAATGGAGAGCATGAGAGAATGGAAAGTCCTTGGCTAGGCTAAATGCTGCTTAGCAACAACTAAAACATCAGTGTATTATCAGCATTATTCTCAAACTAAAGCCAAAATGCAGCACTGTATATTAATTCTAGATGCCTTGTATCTGCATCCCGTAGAACAATTGAAAAATTGTTTGAATACATAATGGGTGCAAGCCTGTATATCACATATTAAGAAATGTTTAAGTCAAGATTTCCCCTGAAGCACTGTTGAAAATTAAATTTTAAGTTAAGTGGTATGCCTTTCTTTCTCAAGAGCAATAGTGGAAAATTGAGAGGAAGGAGATGTTTTAGCAGGTAGGAATTTACTGGTTTGTTTCTGTCCTGGGTTCAGCAGCAGCAGCCATTTTTCTTCTTCTTAGTAGCTAGTTCAGTGCTGTGTTTTGATCTTTTGGCCTGGGAACAGTGCTGATAACACCGATGTTTTCAGTTGCTGCTCGAATGTTTGGTCTGGCCAAGGACTTTCTGAGCCTCATGCTCTGCCAGGGAGGAGGGGAGGCCGGGAGGAAGCAGAGACAGGACACCTGACCCAAACTGACCAAAGAGGTATTCCATACCACAGCACGTCATGCCCAGGATGTAACGGAGAGTTACCCGGAAGGGTTGGGACTGCAGGGTTGGATGAGGTATCGGTCGGTGCTCAGCTGGGGGGAGTGGGGCGAGTTATCGGTCGGCTGGTGTTGAGGTGTTGTATTCTTTCCTCTTGTTATTTCCTTTATCATTATTATTATTGGTGGTAGCAGCAGTGATTTGTGTGATACCTTACTTACTAAACTGTTCTTATCTCAACCCGTGGGAGTTGCATTCTTTTCGATTCTCCTCTCCATCCCTCCAGAAGCAGGGGGAGGGCAAGAAGGGGGGGAGTGAGTGAATGAGGTTTGTGGTTGGGTTTAAACCACGACAGTTTCTTATGGTGGTAATATTGAAATAAACTTTTGAACTCTTTTGGCTCGATTTAAAATATTTCTGTATCCCTTTCCTTCTGCAGAATCCTCTATCTTCTTGACTGGTGATCTGGGGTAGCAGACTGTCAGGAAATGGATAATAAAAGAACAAATCAGCTTATTCTTACACTTTTTTCCAAGGATGATTATTTACCTGATTTTTAAAAGGTAGTTATAAGACACTACCAGCTTGGAGTAAAGCATTTGAGTACATTTGAAAAAAGAATCTTTGTTTAGATGCAGTCACTTCCAGTAATGCCAATTTGAAAACCCATATGTATTCAGTGTGCAAGAACCTGAAGTGTAGGGAAATGAAAGATTTTCTTCTAAATATTCTGGTGAGGAAAACAAGTGTATACATAAATGGGATTAAATGCTATGTACTTATTTAAAAAACCAAAATGACACCACCCCCACCCCCCCACCCCCCAATGTTTCTAATGTCACTTAGCAACCAAAAAGAATGATTGTAACATACAGGAAATCTATTTCTTGTCATGTTAATAATTACTAATTGTTTTGAACCCACAGCCAACCTTATTATCTCTTAATGTTTACTAGTCTAACCTGATAAAGACTACAACATAGTCAAATACTTGCATTCCAAATATGTTGTGCATGTATACTTATGTTTGCCTTAATTTAGATGGTTTTAATTTTTGCTTATAGAATGACAAAGTATAAATAAATAAAAACTTGATTTTTTCCCCCAAAAATAATTTAAAATTGGTAGTTGAAAGAGGAGGGTTTTTTGATTGGACTGTCAGTATAATCTTCATCCAAATAATAGCTGTTAGACCATGGGGAACTTCTCTAAGAGACTTTCATTATTGTCATCCCCCCCACTAGTGCCTCCCATTTTAGTATCATCAGCAAACTTGACAATGGTCCATTCAACTCCTACATCCAGATCATTGATAAATATATTGAACAGAACTGGCCCTAGAATTGAGCCCTGAGGAATAGCACTGGTGACCACTCACCAGCAAGATGGAGCCCCATTCACTACAACCCTGGTAGCCCTGCCCTTCAGTCAAGTATTCACCCAGTGCAATGTATACCTGCTCATCTCACAGTTAGACAACTACATCCACTGTGGCTTCAGACCCATACACCTACAGAGAAGCACCACTGAGTCTGAAGCACCTTGGACCCTGGTGACTCAGAAAAACAGGGCTCCAACTCGA
Source organism: Lathamus discolor (assembly GCF_037157495.1). Taxonomy (NCBI): domain Eukaryota; kingdom Metazoa; phylum Chordata; class Aves; order Psittaciformes; family Psittacidae; genus Lathamus; species Lathamus discolor. The sequence goes on along the minus strand of NW_027069096.1, from coordinate 318,721 downwards.
TCTCCAACCTCCAGATCAATAACAGATATGATGCTTTAAAGGCTTTTGCTATCCATGAGTAAGTACAAGAAGAACTTGTACCAGCTGTGCATTGTGGTTAACATAGAAAGAAATGTCGAGTGATCATAGTAGGCAACTGTAATGGATGGGAACCTAGCTGAGAGTTGGTTCCTACTCATGACTGAGAGACATAAAGTATATTTTTTTTCAAAGTGTATTTGGTAGAGTATATATGACTGTTTGTTGGAAAGAGACAGGAAAACAGGTGTGGAGCTGTTCTATGACCTTCATACTTGGCTGCGCCGGGGCGCCTGGCCAAAGATCTCAGGGTGGACAACAGTGAGATCATGAGAAACTGGGCCCTACAAGTAAACAATGACAGATCTGGCATAAAGCCACTTGTTTTTCTAAAGGTATAAAAGCAGGACCCTCTTGTGGCTGAATCCAAAGCCACATGGCTGGACACACTGTGTAGGAACTGTTCCAGAGTTCGAGGATTCCAGGTTGAGAGAAATGCAATGCAATAAAGAATCACAACTAGTTTATTAATACAGGGAAGATATAGAGAAAACAAAAGATACAGTAAAAGATATTTCTGATGTTTGGTCATCTTATCAACCCCAAAGACCATGTAATGACAACCAACTCTGAGAAACATCATCACAATGCGAGGTGGCAGGCTCAACCTTAGCGGGTGTCCCCGCAGAGGCAACATTGACCTAGGTGGTATGAGGTTCTGCCTCCCCGCATCGCGTGAGGCTCAGGCTGTTATACTAGCAAAAATGCACACTCATTCTGATGTAGGGGGCCAGCTATACCTAGAAAGGTCTCCAAGGGTTGGGACTTTTCTGGGGATGAGCCAAAGCGGGACCTTCCAGGGAGGAGCCAAAGCGGGGCTTTTTGGGGAGGAGCCACCGTGGACAAACAGTACTTTTCTATTTTTGTGTGTTTCAAGATGGACCATTATCTATTGTCACTGACACAAGAACTTTCCCAGTTACCTAAGACTCCTGGCATTGGCTGCAACGGGGCTTCACAGCTTGAAGTGTGGGCCTGGATGATGATTTGGTGGTAATTGGTGATGTATTTCTTCTTAATCTGTTCTCTCTATGCAGTGATGATTTGGTGCATTGCTAATTTTCCTCTGTACTTTAATTATATCTCTGATTTGCTTTTTTGTACTTATTTACTATAGAAAGAGAGATATAGACCTGATTCACATTAGTGTGCTTGTTTGCTTTAGTGTGCTTATTCGCTTTTGTGTTCTTGTTTAATAAACTGTGCATGTTATACAGCTGGTATATGGTGGTTTTGTGGCATACCCTGCCTGTCAGCAGAGCAGTGACTCTCTGTTAAGGGGCACTGAGGCACCTGTCTGCCAGCCTGAGAGTTAGAAGTATGCTGCCTACTGGGGGCTAGGATCTGTGGTGTTGCCAAGAGCGTTCCCTGCCTTGTCAGGAGCACAGAGTACTACCCACTTACTTTTTCATGTGGGTACAAATGACACAAGCCAAAAAATAGGTAAGAACAAGGAAGAATACAGAGCCCTAGTGAGGCAGGTGAAAAACACTGGTGCCCAAGTCATCTTCTCATCTATCCTACTGCTTTGTGAAATGGGGACAGCCAGAAGCAGATGCATAGTGCAGATCAGTGACTGGCTTCGTGGCTGGTGTTGTCAGGTTTTTGGCTTTTAGGACAATGGGTTGTGCTTTAGTGATTGTAGACTGTTAGGGAGGGATAGGATCCACCTGTCTGAAAAGGGCAAGAGAATTTTTGGCTGCAGGCTGGTCAATTTGGTGAGATGGACTTTAAAGTGAGGACTTGGGGGGTGACGTCCAAAGTGGCAATGCTCGTGCCATTGCTTCCTCTGAGGGAGTAGGTCATACCAACCTGTGCAGTGACAGAGGTTCCATGACTGCCTTTCAAAATGAGGATCGAAGGGCTAACCACATTGAGGCTGTTTATGGTTACGGTGAATCCTCTTGCACCCCTTCTAGGGAACCTGGTTGTGAAACTACCTCTCTGATGTGCCTGTATATGGGAAATAAACAGGATGAACTGGAAATCTATGTGGGGTCACAGGGCCGTGATCTCACTGCAGTTAGCAAGACATGGTGGGATAGCTCACATGGCTGGAATGTTGTCATGGACATCTATGTACTTTTTAGAAAGAACAGGTTAGGGAGGTGAGGTGGTGGAGTTGCTCTTTATGTGAGAGAGCAACTGGAATGTATTGAGCTGTACCCAGGGACAGATGAATGAATTGAAAGTCTATGGGTGAGTATTAAGGGATAAGCTAATATGGGTGACACTATTATGGGCATTTATTATAGGATTAGGAGGAGGAACTTGATGAGGCTTTCTATGTGCAGTTGGAAATAGCCTTGTGGTTGCAGGCCCTGGTTCTCCTGGGGGACTTCAACTACCCAGATATTTGTTGGAGTGACAACATGGTCAAACACACACGGTTCAGGAAGTTTTTACAGATAACTGAAGTTAACTTACTGTTACAAGTGGTGGAGGAGCCAACCAGGAAAGGTGTGTTGATGGACCTTGTACTAACAAACCAGGAAAGACTGGTTGAAGACATAAAGGTTGGGGGCAGCCTTGGCTGTAGCAACCATAGTGGAACTCAGGGTTCTGTGTGAGGGAAGCAAAAGAGTAACCAGGACTAGAACCCTAAACTTACAGAGAGAGAAATTCAACCTCTTCAAAGACCTACTTAGTGGAATCCCATGGGATAGGGCTCTAGAAGGGAAGGGAGTCCAAGAGAGCTGGTCAATATTTCAGCACCACTTCCTCCAAGCCCAAACTAGTGTATTGCCATGATGAAATCAGCAAAGGGGGCAGGAGAACTGCATGGATGAGCAGGAAGCTCCTAGTAAATCTTAAGCTCAAGAACAAAACTTATGGGATGTGGAAAAAGGGTCAGGCCAGGTGGGAGGAATATAGGAACATCATCAGGGTATGCAGGGATGCAACAAGGAAGGCCATGGCCCACTTGTATTTGAGCCTGGCAAAGGACATCAAGTACAACAAGAAGGGCTTCTACAAGTATATCAGCAGCAAAAGGAAGATTAGGGAAACTGTGGGGACACTGCTGAATCAGATGGGTGTCCTGGTAACAGAAGACACAGAGAAGGTAGAATTACTGAACACCTTCTTTACGTCAGTCTATACCTCTAAGAATGGCCCTTGGGAGTCCCAGACCTCAGAGGTTAAAGGCCAGAGAAAGGAAAACTTCCCCCTGGTTGTAGAGGGTTGGGTTAGGGATAGGCTAGACAGACTTAACACCCATAAATCCATGGGCCCTGATGGGATGTACCCAAGGGTACCAAGGGAGCTGCCACATGCTGTTGCTCTGCCACTCTTCATCATCTCTGAAAAATCATGGAGAATAGGAGAGGTGCCTGATATTTGGAGGAAGGCCAGCATTACTCCCACCTTCAAAAAAAGCAAAAAGGAGGATTGGGGAAACTACTGGCCAGCCAGCCTCATCTCCATCCCTGAAAAGGTGATTGTCCTGGGTTCAGCTATTGCAGTCATTTTTCTCTTTAGTAGCTGGTGCAGTGCTGTGTTTTCAACTTCAGCCCAAGAACAACGCTGATAACACACCGATGTTCTGAGTTGTTGCTAGGTATTGCTTACTACATCAAGGACTTTTCAGTCTCATGCTTTGCTGGTAAGGAGGGACACAAGAAGCTGGGAGAAAGCAGAGACAGGGCACCTGACCCAAACTAGTCAAAGGGGTATTCCATACTACAGCACGTTATGCCCAGTATATAAACTGGGGGAGTTACCTGGAAGGCCCAGATCGCTGCTTGGGTTGGGCTGGGTATCGCTCGGCAGGTGGTGAGCAATTGTATTCTCTCCACTTGTTATTTCCCTTATCATTATTATCATTGGTGGTAGCAGTAGTAGTTTTGTATTATACCTTAGTTACTGGACTGTTCTTATCTCAACCCATGGGAATTGCATTCTGTCAGTTCTCCTCCCCATCCCTGCAGGAGCAGGGGGAGGAAGAAGGGGATAAGTGAGCAAGTGGCTACATGGTTCTGAGTTACTGTCTGGGCTTAAATCACAACAGCTCTTTTTGTGCCCAATGTGGGGCTCAAAGGGTTGAGATAAGGACATATCTGACTGGAGTGTGTCTAATTGTATTTGTGATATGCACTCATTATTTTGGATTAATAGTCACTCGTTACAATTTTGATTTATTTGCTCTCAGAGTTATGGTGCTTGGTCTCAGAGTATCAGCATGTCATACCTTACTTGCAGCCAGTATTTGCTATTCTACCGTTTATCATCTTTGGGGCCTGGGCTAAGGTTCTTGTTTTGCTGTACTTCATGGTAATGACTTGCAATACAATAGACTAATTGATCATGAAACTGGACTGGTATGTGTCCTTGGTGTGGTCATCACCTCTATAATATGGCAAGCATGTAATGGGAACATTTAACAATTACACATTTTTCTTTTTCCTCCCCTCTGGTGGTCAACCTAAGGAGGAGATATTCCGTCTCACCCTCCAGTCCTCCACCAGGCTATTTACAGTAGGAGTAGATTCTGGAAAAGTTAAAGATCTTGAATATCCTTTCAGTGCCCTTGAAAGCATTCTGCTCCTTTTGCTGGGAACCAGCTTGTTGCTGCATATACTCTCTACGTTTTGCCTACAGCGTGACAACCCTGAGAACAGCTGACCTTGTCCAATCTCGGAAACTAAGCAGGGTCCGGCTTGAGTCTTGTCTAAGGTTAAATGACTATTTAAGTGTACTACCAAGAGATCTTCCCCAAGTCTGGACAGCCATGAGTGGCAGGGTGTGTGGGATTGTATGGACAAGCACTTAAGCCAGTGGGCCCCTCCAGTGCTTTGGAACTTCACCCCTGAACAAGTGCGAAATCTAGAAAAACTAGTAAAACACTTAAACAAGGTGTGCAGTCATCCTGGCAATACCAGAGAGTGAAAAATCATGGCAAGGTGCTGGGGCTTAGCCTACACCTACAGAGCGTCTTTGGAAAAAGATATCTATGTATATGATGGCAAAGCAACAGACAGTGCAGCTACTCAACCCCAAGTACAACAGCTACACCAATCCCGACAACAGACACTGCAGCCACTCCAACCACAGTAATAGGCACTGCAGCCACTCCAACCCAAATGACAGACACTGCAGCTAAAACAAAGGACCAATCTGTGCTAACATAATTTGCCCCATAAGCAATGGGAAAAGCAAATGACAGCCACAAAGAACAACCTGTGCAGTAAAGAAAGATGAAGGCCTAATGCGCGTACTAGAGGGGATGACATCTGAATGAGAGTTACTAATACATGAATCAGAGGAAGAGGTAACTTCTTGACCCCGGACCTCAACCGAGCTATAGAATATGCAAAAAGATTTCACCCATCAACCAGGGGAGCACATCATCACCTGGTTGCTCCGATGCTGGGACAATGGGGCTGAAAGTGATGAACTAGACGGTAGGGAAGCCAAGCAGCTGGGATCACTTGATAGGGAAGGGGGAATTGACAAAGCAATTACAAAAGAAAAATGGTCCCTCAGCCTTTGGAGGCGGCTCTTGGCAGCTGTGAAAGAAAGGTTTCCGTACAAGGACAATGGTATGAGTTGTTCGGCCAAGTGGACTTCTCTAGAGAAAGACATGCAGTCTCTGAAGGAATCAGCCATTGTAGAGATGATCTATCGCAGGCCGGATGCCGGGAAAGGACCCATAGATCCAGATGAAGTTGAAAGTACATGACCCATGTGGTGGAAATTTACACAGAATGCACCGTCATCATATGCCCACTCATTGGCATCAATGACCTGGATTGAGGCTGCACCACCAACAGTCGCTGAATTGAGTCATCAACTCTGAGAGTTCGAAGGCAATCTCACCCTTTCCATCATTTCAGCTGTGGAAAAACTCCTGTCCCAGGAGGTCAAGCAATTGAAAGATGATCTATCCAGCTCCCCACATGTAGAGACCTGCATCTCAGTTATTAACAAAAGGCTCCCTATTGCCCAAGAGAGAAAATATAGGAGGTACACGCCACGGGTCACCCTACGGTTTTATCTGTGAGATCATGGAGAAAACATGAGAAAGTGGAATGGAACAGGTCCGTGAATTCAAGAAGAAAATGATGGTCAAGGATGATTGTCCCCAGAAAGTTGCTGCTCTAGTCTTTGGTGAGCAGCTTAACAGATGGAGTAGAAGAGCTAATTTTACTCCAACTCCTGTGATAAGGAATTCTCATCCCTTTCTATAGGATGTAAGTGAAGAATCTTATGATCACTATTAGAGGGGCCCTGCCTCCAGCCAGGTGGAGGAGAGGGACAATCGGGTTTACTGGACTGTGTGGATCAGGTGGACTGGCACATCCATCCTACAGGAGTATAAAGCTATAGTAGATACCGGTGCACAGTGTACCCTGATGCCATCAAGCTATCAAGGGGTGGAACCCATTTGTATTTCCGGAGTGACAGAAGAATCCCAAGATCTGACTGTACTGGAGGCTGAAATCAGACTAACTGGGAAGGTGTGGCAAAAGCACCTCATTGTGACTGGTCCAGAGGCTCCATGCATCCTTCACATAGAATATCTCAGGAGAGGGTATTTCAGGGACCCAAAAGGGTACCTATGGGCTTTTGGTATAGCTGCCATGGAGATGGAGGCAATACTGCACAAACTGAGACTCCCTGATTCCCATCCATAAGCTGATCTATACACTGGAGAGACAAGGAGCAATCAGCAGGACCTGCTCACCCTTTAATAGCCCCATGTGGCCAGTGCAAAAGTCTAATGGAGAGTGGAGACTAACAGTAGAGTATCGTGGCCTGAATGAAGTCATACCACCATTGAGTGCTGCCGTACCAGACATGCTAGAACTTCAGTATGAACTGGAGTCAAAGGCAGCCAAGTGGGATGCCACAACTGATATTGCTAATGCATTTTTCTCAATTCCTCTGGCAACAGAGTGCAGGCCACAGTTTGCTTTTACCTGGAGGGGCGTCCAGTACACTTGGAATTGACTGCCCCAGGGGTAGAAACACAGCCCTACCATCTGCCATGGACTGATCCAGACTGCACTGGAACAGGGGCAAGCTCCGGAACACCTGCAATAAATGGATGACATTATCGTGTGGGGCAATACAGCAGAAGTTTTTGAAAAAAGGAAGAAAATAATCCAAATCTTCCTGAAGGCTGGTTTTGCCATAAAATGGAGTAAGGTCAAGGACAGAAAGTTCCAGGGGAGACTCAAGGTCAACCCCTCAGCTTTTGGAAACCGGATGCAGAAGATGTGAAGACAGCTCTACTCCAACTGAAAAAGAGATACTGGCAGCCTATGAAGGAGTTTGAGCTGCTTCAGAAGTGATTGGCACTGAAGCAAAGCTCCTCCTGGCACTGCAGTTGCCCGTACTGAACTGGATGTTCGAAGGCGGGGTCTCCGCTACACATCCTGCAACCAATGCTACATGGAGTAAGTGGGCCACACTAATCACACAAGAAACTCAAGTAGGAAATCCCAGCCATCCAGGAATTCTAGAAGTCATCATGGACTGGCCAGAGGGCAAAGAATTTGGAATGTCACCAGAGGAGGAGGTGATGCATGCTGAAGAGGCCCCACCATATAATAAACTGTCAGAAAGTGAAAAGCAATATGCCTTGTTTACTGGTGGGTCCTGCCATATTGTGGGAAAGTATCAGGGATGGAAGGCAGCTGTATGGAGTCCCCAATGACAAGTTGCAGAAACTGCTGAAGGTGAGGGTGAAACAAGTCAGTTTGCAGAGGTGAAAGCCATCCAGCTGGCCTTGGACATTGCTGGAAGAGAAAAGTGGCCAGTACTTTATCTCTACACTGACTCATGGATGGTGGCAAATACCCTGTGGGGGTGGTTGCAGCAATAGAAGCAAAGCAACTGGCAAGGCAGAATAAACACATCTGGGCTGCTGCACTGTGGCAATATATTGCTGCCCAGGTGCAGAACCTGCTGGTGAAGGTACTCCATGTAGATGCTCATGTACCCAGGTGTCGGGCCACTGAGGAACACCAGAACCACTGAGGAACACCAGAACAACTGAGGTAGATAAAGCTGTGTCGTGGTTTAAACCCAACCACAAACCTCATTCACTCACTCCCCCCCTTCTTGCCCTCCCCCTGCTTCTGGAGGGATGGAGAGGAGAATCAAAAAGAATGCAACTCCCACGGGTTGAGATAAGAACAGTTTAGTAACTAAGGTATAACACAAATCACTACTGCTACCACCAATAATAATAGTGCTAAAGGAAATAACAAGAGGAAAGAATACAACACCTCAATACCAGCCAACCAATAACTCGCCCCACTCCCCACAGCCAAGCACTGACCAATACCTCCTCCAACCCTGCAGTCCCAACCCTTCCGGGTAACTCTCCGTTACATCCTGGGCATGACGTGCTGTGGTATGGAATACCTCTTTGGTCAGTTTGGGTCAGGTGTCCTGTCTCTGCTTCCTCCCGGCCTCCCCTCCTCCCTGGCAGAGCATGAGGCTCAGAAAGTCCTTGGCCAGACCAAACATTCGAGCAGCAACTGAAAACATCGGTGTTATCAGCACTGTTCCCAGGCCAAAAGATCAAAACACAGCACTGCACTAGCTACTAAGAAGGAGAAAAATGGCTGCTACTGCTGAACCCAGGACAAGCTGCTAAGATTGAAGTGGCTCAGATGGATTTATATTGGCAATATAAGGATGAATTATTTTTAGCCCAGTGGGTACTTTTTCGATGTCACTGCTGAAAGAAAACTGGCTAAATGTAATGCTATAGTATACATGATCTTCAAAGGTCTCTTCCAACCCTAATAATTCTGTGATTTTGTCTTACTTTCATCCAGTAGTCAGGTGACCTTATTGTAGAATATCAGATTAGTTAAACAGGACTTTCCCTTTTTGAACCCATGTTGAATATGCCTGATGATTGCATTGTCCTCTCAATGTTTTTCACTATCAGCCAGTATGATCTTCTCCATAATTTTTCCAAGTACTGAGGTTAGTCTAACAGGTCTGTAGTTTCCTGGGTCGTCCCTCACACCCTCTTGTAAATTGGAATAACACTAGCGAGCTTCTAGTTCCTGGAATCTCCACAGATTCCCAAGACTTTTGGTAGGGGCCCTGCTTGTTATAAAAACTTCGTCTTAGTCATGATCTGATTCAATTATTTTATTACAATTGATTAATATTGGGAGGCAATAAGCAAGCAGTGCTGGGTGCGCCGGGGAGTCTTCGCTCCACCTAGGATGCACGCCGGGGTCTTTGGGGTCTAGTCTCTTATACTTCTTGGTCCTGGGTCTCAGCCAGTCCCTTCTTCTTCTGTACCCAGATGCTGACGTGGCCCCTTTTCATTGTTCTTTTCTTGTTGCTGAGGTCTGCTTTTCGGTGAAGAAACTTCTTAGAAGAGGAAACTGAACTCCTTGGTAATGTATTAACAGGAAAACGTTTGTCACAGGCTTAACCTCAGCCCTACTTCTATTTGTTCCGTATCTCATATATTTATCTGTCGAATACCCAAGTTTCACAATATCCTGCAACAGGATTTGTCTCTCAGTCACCAAACCATGCAAACATTTAGGTAATTGAACAAAGGGATTATCCCTTTGTTTCTTCTTCTCTTTCATCATTGCATTGATATGAACAAACATCATAGTCATGATCATTCTTATACATCTTACACAAGGTACAATGATCACAAGGAGTTCCAAATTGTTGACACGAATCATTCCTGTATATTCCACACTGCTGATTGAGTGGGTCTTGCTGGAACATCTGCTAGCTCCTTCAGTACTCTGGGATGAATCCCATTTGGCCCCATGGATTTAATGAACATTCAGCTGATACAGCTGGTTCCTTGCAATTGTGTTCACAAATGATAAGTCACTGTTTCCACAGTTGTGGTCCTCCAACTCAGAGGACCAGGCAGCCCAAGTTCTATCTGTATTATTAAAGACTTATTATTAATTTTATTCACTCTCAAATTGTAGAATAATGTGGGGAGTAAAGGTGATAAGATTTGCATGAAAAAGAGTTTGGGAATGAGCTCTAAGGCCTTGGTGCTTGACAAGCCCTGGGGCGATGAGTTGGAATGTTGAAGGACAGGGAAGGTAAACCAGCAAGCCTTGGGAGGATGGGCCAGGATGTAGTTGTGGCGGGAATCTCAGTTGGAGGCCAGAGGATGTGGGGGTTGTGAGAGGGTCTGCAACATTGTGATTGGACTGTACCTGGACAGTTTCACAGTGGCCAGTGAGACTGAACGTTGTATGTATGTGCAGGTTGGGAAATTACCGAACAAGGGGATGAAAAAGGCTTGGTGGTAATTGTTATAAATTGAGACCACAATGGATCATAATCCAATTAAAATTTTATTAATTATAGCAAGTAGAATATGAGCAAAGACAGCGCTGGACGACAGGGGAGTCTGCGCTCCGCTAACTGCCGTCCTGAGCAGTTCAAACAGTCCCTTTTTATGCATCTTTACTTCGTGTTCATGAAGTAGTGGAGGTACTCTGCGCATGCTTCAGCTGTTGTTAGGGGGTCGTTTTCTGCCGAAGTGAGAAGTCTTCCTCTTTTGTCCCATTGTTGACCCCTCTACTCCTATGTCCTTTGTTCGTCTTATCTCTGCCATTTCCTGGAACATCTTACAGCTATCTTTAGGCAACATCTGCTATGTTTGCATAAGCGATAAGCGATTGCGGTTGGCACTGTTAGTCTATGTAAGCGATTGCGGTTATTGCCTAACCTTTACATTGGGCTTAACATAAATCTTAATAAACAATATCCTAATTCATAGTTTCTTACAATCCCCCCTTTTTCTTTTATCCTATTATTGTTTATTAGATGCTGCTTTCATTTTCAGAATTGTAAGCCAACCTTTTTCCACACTCCCAACATTTATCATAACACTCACAAGGTAATTCCTTACAATCACAGGTATATATTTTTTTTACGTGGCATGACACATTCACAACAATCTTCATCCTCATCAATAGATACACTCTTATATTTTACCCCAGATCTCGTAGTTAAAATAAGCAGTTTAGCTATGTCAAACTGTTCTCTAATAAAGTGTAAAATATAGCGTAATATACAAGGCCCAAATATAAGTCCCAAAACCAATATAATAAGTGGTCCTGCTAAAGCAGACAACAAAGTGGTTAGCCAAGGTGAAATATTAAATCAGTTTTCATACCATGACCTGCCCGCCTCACTATCTTTCTTACGTTGATTTAACCTTTTCCGGAGTTCTACATAAAGGTTGTACAGGGAATTCAGGTTGTCCCGCCCCAGTGAAAGTGGTTATCACTTTGGATGTTTCCCAGGATATTAATTCCCACTTTAATGGTTCATGCGGGTTTCCATTTGCTTGGGTTATTATCAATAACCAAACTAACGGTATACCAGGAAAAAGGGTGTCTGTCAATTTTGCCAATTTAAGTATGTTTTTACCAGTCCTGGGGAAGTTCGGCCATTGCTGGTTTTGCATCCCATTGTTCTGGTTTTTTTCTCCACAGTTTATTCCTCCTCTGCCTCGCCCGTCGACTCAGTTGCTTCGAGCCACGGGGTGTACCATCTTCTCGGCAGCAAGGGAATTCTTCAGGAGAACAGCTGTTTCGGGCTTTCTGCCTGTTTACATAGGCTTCCCACTTTGCAGCCTTAACTAATGGGGCAAAGCAAGATACAGTTAGTACTTTCCTTCTACACTTTATAATCAAAATTTCGGCTATAAAGGGGACTGGTTCATTGGAGTGGTAACAATAATATTGAGGGTTTATTCCTTTGGCAAAAATCTCCCACCACTCATGGGATTCCCAAATAATTTCTTGTTTTAGACTCTAATTGTTTTAATTTCCACTCAGTGAGAGTTCTTTGGATTTTCCAACACTGTGTGCAAACTCCTATTGGAGGGCATCCACATTCACAGTGTGTCCACCATTTATCCTGACATACCTTACACCTAAAACAAGCAAATGGATAACAATTGCAATTCAAATTATTACACCTAATTCGTATATCTAGAGTACATACATTATTTACATCAGCATATCTTCTATATTCACTATTGTGTGGTTGCATAAGTTTAGCAATTTCCTTCAACACACTTTGTACGCTTCCATATATAAAAGAAAAGGAGAAATAATTATAGCAAATATAAACAGCAATACACACTTTATACCAAAAGATAATGCGGCAAAATAATTAAATAAAGTCTCTATCATTACGTTCTCTTTTCAGGGTTATCTTGGTGTCCCCTGGAGTACTGATTACTTTCCAGTGGGGTCTCGTCACTGGGCCTTTAATGCCACTGGCTCCAATATTTTCTGGCCGTTAAACAAATAATGTCCCAAATATTTCACTTTTTCCTCCACAAATTGTAACTTTTCTTGTGATACCCGTAGGCCCTTTTGTGCAAGAAAGTTTAGAAGTCGAATGCTTTCTTTTCTTACATCCTCCTTATTATTCCCTGCTATGAGCAGATCATCTACATACTGTAACAGCACGTTCCCCGTTTGTACCTGGTATTCTTTTAAGAGCTCTTCCAGGTATGTTTGTAGCCCATATCCCTGGGAATACCTGATCCAGTATATCTTCAATCTGACTTCTCCCTCGACATGATTAGTGATCAAAATTAAGCTTTTAACATCTCTATATACTGTTGGTCCTTTACTTTTAAAGTGATCTCGCCTCCTTTGAAAGTAATGGTTGCTCCCAAGTGTTCTAACAAATCTCTCCCCAAAAGAGCTTTTGCAGAGTTAGGCATATACAAAAACTTATGGATGCCCCATTGCTTTCCCAATTGATATTTTAGTAGTTTACAAAAATAAGCCTTTTCACCTTGGCCAGTCGCCCCTTTTATCATCATATAATCGTCCCCAATGGTATTAAAGCTTTGTTTAAAACTGAATACATTGCACCTGTATCAACCAAAAATTCCATTATAACCAGTGGATCTGCTAGGGAAGATTCCCCTGGTCCCGTCAGCCTAGTTCCAATTCAGTCACCCGAGCCACCCCATGGCACTCCCACCAGGGCAGTCTCACTCCCAGCGTCCAAACTCCTCATAGCACTCACACCGATCCGGTTCCACAGAAGAGGAGGTCACTCCCCCACTTCTGTCCGACATTCGTCCTCCACCAGTTTTAAAGCAATCAGCGCAGCCGTGGCTGTAGCACGACCCAGCTTTTTCTTTTCTACCTATTTCCAATTCCTATACACTCTCCATGCTCAAACACAGGAACTGCGGCAGCTTCCCTCCTTTCCCCTTTTGTTTTCCCTTTTTTATTTATTTACTTATTATTTTTCACAGGTGCTCACCCTGCTCTGCAGGGGTTACAGATGCCTGCCTCTGCAACAGCACTTCTGGTTTAACCCCTTCTTAACCCTGAATGTGAATGTGCTGCTTGTTGCCAGTGACAGCAATTTCCTCCTCCCTATCAATACCTGATAGGACAGAGGCAGAGGGTGCTCCTCTCGGAGGTACCTGTGATATATAATTTTCTTGATGACTGTCCCAATGTCACAGGCTGAACAACATCTCTCCAGCTTAGCTTTCTGGTTTTCCAAAACCAAAATTAGGGATCTGGCAGAGTTATATTAATTTCACATTCTGTCTGCCACTCCAGGTGCTTTCTTAAAGCGAAACATATCTGCATACATTACTTCATTGCATTTTCCTGGCCACCTCAAAACCAACATAAATTGTAAAAAAAAATGCATTAGAATTCAGAGTTCCATTTTTAGGCCATTTTTCCTGATTTTCCAAAGTTTATAAAGGCCACCATTGATTACAATATTTTACCAATGTTTTCTTGTTTACCGAGCCCCCAGAAGAACCTCCCAGTTCTTTCCAATGTGCCAAAATGTAACCCAATGGGCTTTTCTTCAGAATTCCCTTGTTTTGACCGGCTCCCATTTCAAACAATCTCTTACAAATCTCTATAGCTTCTCTTTCCCAGTGCTCTGCAAATGCACTTAAAATATGAGAGCACTTACACACAAGTTTTATGATATTCTCAGGGGATTCAGTAAGATAGTATCTCTGGGTTCTGCAGATCAACTCCCCTGTCATTAGAACATAGTTTCAGTTCCAGCAAAATTTACACTGCCCTAGTATCCACAGCAGGTTCCACTGTTCAAAACTTATTATGCACTCATATGTCAGGTTACGAAGGTTTTCCTAATATCCCCCGTTGATTGTCCCAAAAAGAGAGACATTAATTGTTGTATTCCCGTTTTATTTTTTCCTTTGTAACCACATCTTCTCAAATTTTCTTTGATACCTTTTATAAACCCTTTCTCAGTTTTCCATTCTAACTTCCCGGAAGTCCGCCAGGATTTTGTGGCTTTTCTCCACAAAGTAATCTTTTATTTCTGGTCACCGATTAGATAATTATAATTTTCTACCTGGCAGTGTTTTGTAAGACACCCCGAGCAGTATCTGCCCCACCGCTGTCCTGAGTGGCAATATCCACGTGAAATGCCATCCGTCACATACAGTTACACTCCTACAAGGCACATACTCTCACAGGGCATATAGGAAATTCCCTTGCCTTTGTATTTCGTAAAGTTATCCACTGTGGGAGGGGTAGCCGGACCTTCCCCCGCTTTCTAAGCTGCTTGATGGTTATACACAGACAAGACACAGGACAGAAAAACATAAACACTTCGTCCGTCTCCGGCCGCTCCCCTCGCGGAGACACGGAACCGCGGATTAGGACTCCACACTCGCTTCGTAGCTTCGCTACGTCTCAGTCACACAGAAACACATGGGATCCCACACACTCACGCTATGGTTCCGCTTACCCTTCTCCTGCTTCCTACACGGTCATTAGCAGGTCCGTCCTGGCTCCCAAAACCTGGGATGCAGCGAAATCCGGGCTCGCCCGATCCGCCTCCAGGATCGCTTGCAGCCGCGCTATCGGTCGACAAGCCCCCCCAGCTTGCAAGCCCTACCTGCCACGGGGAACTCCGCTGTGCGCCAGACGGCTCTGCACGCCTTACCAGCAGCCCCGGGCCACGCGTACGCCTTACAGGCCCCCCAAAGTACCTAAATTCCAAGCATACCGCCTCTCCGCAGCCGGCGCAGGTCGCTGTCTGTCCCCGCAGTGAGCGGATGAGAAGCGGAGCTCCTCCAGGCAAGCGGCCTGGGGGGGGGGCTTAGGATATCCGCTCCTCACCCCATCCTGCAGCCGAACAGAGGCCTCCTGCCTGGCTCGCCAAATTGATACGCGGATTGACTCCACAACTCGTTAAAGTTGTAAAGTAGGTATGCTTTATTCAGCGCTGAGGTGCATGGGGATCGTTCCTCCAAAGTATGCACACCCAGGGTCGTTTTTCCTTTACATTTATTCCCTTATGCCTATACATACAATGGGTACCCTTCCCATGGGAGTCGAAGGCTTGCTGCCCTTCGCCCCCATCTTCTGGAATATCTCCGAACACGCACTCACTCGCTCCCCCTTGTTCCTGGCCCAGTCCCTCGCGGGAGATGGGAACCGCAGTACTTAAGGGTCCACACTCGCTTGGTTCAGTATATCGAACCTCTCATTCGTTATATTCCAGGAAACCCAATCCTGCCCGAACGGTAAACCCGCGAACAACTCTGCCGTGAACAATTTCACTCTGCAGATCTGCCGTGAACAATCTCACTCTGCAGATCTGCCGTAAACCAATTTTCACTCTGCAGACCTCCGCCGCGAACTATTTCGCTCTGTGGAAAATTTCGCAATATACTTACGCGTCCTGCGTCTTCGTCCGGACTCTCGTGCACAGAATTTTTATGGGATTTTACCGGTTTTTCCTTTGCTCATATTCTAGCATTTAGGTTCGTCGGTAAGGATGAGGTAAGCTGTTGGTCGCGGGGCCGCGAAATGTCGCGGGGCGCCTCCCCGGAGGACCAAAGCCCACCGTTCCTAATCCGAGTCACGGCACCAGAAATTGTTATAAATTGAGACCACAACGGATCATAATCCAATTAAAATTTTATTAATTATAGCAAGTAGAATATGAGCAAAGACAGCGCTGGACGACAGGGGAATCTGCGCTCCGCCAACTGCCGTCCTGAGCAGTTCAAACAGTCCCTTTTTATGCATCTTTACTTCCGTGTTCATGAAGTAGTGGAGGTACTCTGCGCATGCTTCAGCTGTTGTTAGGGGGTCGTTTTCTGCCGAAGTGAGAAGTCTTCCTCTTTTGTCCCATTGTTGACCCCTCTACTCCTATGTCCTTTGTTCGTCTTATCTCTGCCATTTCCTGGAACATCTTACAGCTATCTTTAGGCAACATCTGCTATGTTTGCATAAGCGATAAGCGATTGCGGTTGGCACTGTTAGTCTATGTAAGCGATTGCGGTTATTGCCTAACCTTTACATTGGGCTTAACATAAATCTTAATAAACAATATCCTAATTCATAGTTTCTTACAGTAATAAATGAAGATTTGAGTCTCTGCATCAGCTTGAGTCAGTGTCGTGAAACGCCACAAATGGCGCCCACCATGTGGAGCATGAAAAGCGATTAATTGTCGATCAAGTGGCGTGGCTCAGCCAGACTGCTTGCTGAATGTAAGCAAAGGTGTACGCTGAAAGGAAGCGAATTCAAACCGTACGGATTGTCTCTCACAGGACGGGGGTAAGTGGCTGAGAATTATGGGGTCTGCTTTAACAAAGGAACAGGGAAATATTTTATAAGTTTTTGCTATGGTTCTTAAGCAGTATGGGAAAAAAGTTGACAAGGAAGAATTGAAAAGTATCCTTCTCTGGGCACCTAAAGTCGATCCACCTATTGATTCCACTAATATTTATACCCCGGAGATTTGGGACAAAATTGGTGTTAATTTGTGGGACTGTGCTACAAAAAATGATGAAATTGCCGCCACTTTATTGGGCTCTTGGTGAACTATTTCTGAAACTTTGAAAGTTCATGCCGGCTCACAAGCACAGGGGGCAGAAGCGGCACCTTCGGCTCTCTTACCACCGCCCTCTTTGCCGGACTCTGCTGTGAGGTCAAAAAATCAGTCTGCTGTTGTTGCTCCTGTGGTTCTGCCACCTGATAGTTCTGATGCTGACCTGGATGGTCCTTTTAACCCGGAGCCTGTGGATCCAAAAAAGGAGCCTGATTTATATCCCCCAGATCCTTATGACAAATGGGCAGCTGTAAAGGGAGAAGTGAGACGGGCGGGGGATGCAGATGGAATGTGTGCTTTCCCTGTGGTGTATCTGCCGGATCAAGACCCGCGGTGGGGAGGTCTCTCCTATGCTCTTATCAAAGATATCAGGCGAATGGTGACAGACCATGGTCTCGGGGCCCCATATACAACTCATTTGATACAGTCTCTCTGTGATACTTATGTGTCTGAATTTTGTGTTTCAATTATTGTAATTGTGTGAAGTGTGCTTGTGGGATCACTTGCGTGTGTGTGTGTATTGAGGGCAGACAGTGTTCTGTGTATTTTTTGTTGTCGGGTTCACATAGAAGTTTTTAACAGGGGACATAAAAAAGCAGTGAGGCCCCTTTAGTTTGATAACCATGTTCAAAAGAAGCTGCCCTCCTATTTGGCTCCCAGTGATCCACTGGTGGAAAGGCCAGGATGGACATCGGAGCTGTGGAGTGAAGAAAAAAAACCCCAACCCTTTCAATCTATAGAAGTATTGGGGCAGTTTGTAGAGACACCACAAACAAAGCCTAAAGAGCACCTGCAACATGCTGGGCACATGGGAGGAGCCCTGCTTAGTGTGTTTAAAGTAACCTGGGGGTGAATCCAGGACTTGGAGGAACAGATCAGTTGAAACAAGAACTGCTAACTGAAAAAGTGAGAGGGGTAGTGCAACCACAAGCTTTATCAGCCATCACCCAAGCAGCATCAGGGTGGCAGAAGAAGAAGAAAAAAAACCGAGATGAGGCAGACCTGAAAAAGGAAGGAGCCAGGGTTAGGGTTAGGGTTAGGGTTAGGGTTAGGGTTAGGGATAACCTGCCTGGCCCTTTAACTCGGGTAATGACACAGCAAACTACTTGATTGTTAACACTTTGCAGTTTACTTCTGCATCTGCTTCACATTGCTTTTGCATCAGAATGCCTCTGCTTTAAAGAAACACTTCAACTAATTTTCTTCTCAAGAACTGATAATGTGTGTGTGTGTGCGTGTGAGCGCGTGTATGGGGGGTGTGTGTGTGTGGGGGGGGGGGGGGGTGTGTGTGTATAATTGTGTCCTCCTACCTACAGGTCCATTGCAGCTGCCTGCAAAGTTTGTCAAGCCTTACCATGGACAGCCCGGTGGAAGAACTCAATGCTTCAGCTGCAGGAGCTGACCGTGAATACCCCGAGCAGAATGAGATAGAGGAAGAGTGTCCTGGGTTTACCAGTAGCCGTTTTTCTCTTTCTTAGTAGCTGGTGCAAGCTCTGTGTTTTGACTTCCAGCCTGGGCAGAGAGCTGATAACACCGATTGTTTTTAATTGTTGCTAAGTAATGTTTACCCTGACTAAGGACTTTGTGAGTCTCATGCTCTGCCAGGGACGAGGCCGGGAGGAAGCAGAGACAGGACACCTGACCTAAGCTAGCCAAAGAGGTATTCCATACCACAGCACGTCATGCCCAGGGAGGTAACTGGGTGTTACTCAGAAGGGCATGGTCTCTCTTCGGGGGGGGGGGGGTGTCGAACTCATTCGGCAGTGGTATTGTATTCTCTTCTCTTGTTATTTTCTCTTATCAATATTATCATTGGTGGTAGCAGTAGTGATTTGTGTTATACCTTAGTTACTGGGCTGTTCTTATCTCAACCCGTGTGAGTTACATTCTCTTGATTCTCTTCCCCATCCCTCCAGGAGTGGGGAGATGGGGGGGGGGGGGGAGAGGAAAGAAAGAGGGAGAAAAAAAAAGGGGGGGGGGAGTGAGTGAACGAGCTTTGTGGTTGGGTTTAAACCATGACAAAGAGAAAAATGAATGACTGCAAAACCTCACTTGGGGGCAACTGAAAAGTAACAACTTGAATATGTGTGCTTGTAAACTAGCTATTATTAGAGGTTGTGATTTTGTGCATAAACCACCTGTATTTACTGGCCAGTTGCTAATAAGAAACTACATTTTGTATTGTATAGATTTGTTCCTCGTAAAAGAGATGTCAGAGCATGCAAATTTGCTGTAGCTGCTAGAAAATGCTAAGGCAAAACCTAGAAAGATTCTAATATGATGGTAGTGTTATAAAGCAGGTATTGATAGTAGATATATAAAACAAAAAAGGCGGAGTTCAGGATTAACCCCACAAGAATGCATAGCGAAAGCTTGTTATGTTTTGGATATTTTAAATTGCTGGACGGAGGATGGACCTCCTATACAGTGCCATTTTGGGGGGGGTTAAGGATTTTGAACACAGGAAAGCTCATCTTAAAGTATGTAATCTTGAAACTCATGAATGGGAAGTCCCGTTCCCTTTAATAACCTAGGGATGAGGGTATGCTTGTGTTTCCACAGATAAAGGACCTTGTTGGGTCCCTGCATGATGGGTTCATCCTGCCTTGTCTTCTGTCTCTTCATCACAAGATGACTGACCCTACCGTGATGATGCAAAGGGTTAACCGATGTACAGGGGGTTTAGGGTTAAGCCACTTGCCTGACAATGTTACTGCTTGTTCATGCTTATCGTACTCGCTGTGTATGCTAGAACAAGATATAAAGACATGGCTATTGTTAAAAGGTAGGGACCGTAACTTGATTCCTGTCCTTTGGATGCCTAGGCTGGCTGAAATTGGTTCTGCGGTTTGGACAATGACCAAGCCTCCAGGGAGCATGAATAACGACTAGGGGTGAAAAGTTCAGGCTCAAGGAAGGCTCCTTTACTTCATTTTTTGACCCTTGCCCACTATCACCAGGAGGCTCTGCTCAAGCACAAAGGACCTTTTAGCTCATTATAATACAAAGCGAGGATAGCACATGAATATGTATAGGTATGTTGTGCAACCTCATGCATATGTATAACCTTAGAGGATAAATGTAAAGGGAAAACGAGGTGCACATGCCTTTGGAGGAGCTATCCCCCATATGCCTCAGTGCTGAGTAAAGCATTTGGCGAGCCAGCCAGGAGACCTCTGTTCAGCTGCAGGATTGGCTGAAGGGTAGACATCCTAGGCGCCCCAGGCCGCTTGCCTGGAGGAGCTCCGCGTCTTGTCCACTCACTGCGGGAATAGACAACAACCTGTGCTGGCTGTGGAGAAATGGTATGCTTGGAATTTAGGTTTGTAATTTAGGGGGCCTTGGAATCTAGGTTTGTAATTTAGGGGGCCTATAAGTCATACGCTTGGCCCCGGGCTGCTGGTAAGGCGCACAGAGACGTCGCGCACAGCGTAATTCCCCTTGGCAGGTAGGGCTTGCAAACAGGTTGGGAACTCATCAACCAATAGAACGGCCACTAGCGATCCTCGGGGTGGATCGGGTAAGTCCAGGGACTCGTTGGCCGGTGGGGTGGCCATGAACCAGGCGAGTTCCAGGTCTCTGCTGCATCCCTAGTTTTGGGAGCCAGGCCGGACCTGCTAATGACTGTGTAGGAAGCAGAAGGGTAAGTGGAACCACTGTGTGAGTGTATGGGATCCCTGTGTGCAAGAATTCTGTGTGTGGCTGAGACATGGCATAGCTATGAAGCGACTGTGGAGTCCTGATTTGCAGTTCTGTGTTCTCCGTGAGGAGAGTGGCCGGAGACGGACAAAACGTATTTGTTCTACCTCGTATTCTCATTTCTGATTTAAACAGTGGAGGAGGAGTAGATGAAAGTAAACCGTGGCTAACGTGGGGGTTAAGAAGAGTTCCCTCTCTGCGCCCCAGTGGATGTATAAGAAAAGTATAACCTCTAATATTTGTGGTCCTATTCTTGAGACCTGGACTTTGCACTCAAAGAATTATAGCCTCACATACAGGTGCATAATAACTTTTGAACAGTGGAACCTGCCGTGGATACTAGGACAGTGTAAATTTTGTTGGAACCGAAACTATTATCTAACAGCAGAGGAGTTAATCTGCAGAACCCAGAGATATTATTTTACTGAGCCCCCTGAGAATATCATAAAACTTGTGTGTAGGTGCTCTCATATTTTTATAAGTATATTTGCAGAACACTGAGAGAGAGAGGCTATAGAGATTTGTAAAAAACTGTTTGAAATGGAAGCCGGTCAAAGCAAGGGAATTCTGAAGAAAAGCCCATTGGGTTGCATTTTGGCATATTGGAAAGAACTGGGAGGGTCTCCTGGAGGCTTGGTAAATAAGAAAACATTAAGATATTGTAAGCAATTATAGCCTTTATATACTTTGGAAGATCAGGAAAAATGGCCTAAAAATGGAACTCTGAACTATAATACATTGTTACAATTAATGGTGTTTTGAGGGGGCAAGGAAAATGGGATGAAATAATGTATGCAGATATGTTTTTCACTTTAAGAAACCACCCAGAGTGACAGACTGAATGTAAGATTAATATAGCTCCACCAGATCCCTTAAATTTGGCTTTGGAAGAGGACAGGGAAAAAATGAAAGTTAAGATGGAAAGATGTTGTTTAGCCTGTGATATTGGGGAAAGATATTTAAAGTTAAAAAGTAATAATCAGGAAGATAGGTTGGAAAATTATGTATCACAAGTATCTCTGAAAAGAACATCTTCTGCATCTGTCCTATCTGATATTGATAAGGAGAAAGAGATTGCTGTCACTGGCTACAAGTGGTGGATTCACAGAGTTAAGAAAGGGTTAAAACAAAAGTGCCATTGCAGAAGCAGGCATTTGCAGCCCCTGCAGAGCAGAGTGAGCAGCTATGAGAAAAATAAATAAATAAATAAAAAAACCCCACACAAGGTAAAGGTAAACCAAGGGGGATTGCCATGGGGAGGCTCCCGTGACTGAATTGGAACTAGACTGACAGGGACCTGGGGAATCTTCCCTAGCAGATCCACTGGTTATAATGAAGCTAGGGAACAAAGAAAAGAAAGTGGAATTTTTAGTTGATATGGGCACAACGTATTCAGTTTTAAACGAAGTTGTAATGCCTTTGGGGGATGATTATATTATGGTAAAAGGGGCGACTGGCCAAAGTGAAAAGGCTTATTTTTGTAAACAATTGAAATATCAGTTGGGAAAGCAATGGGGCATTCATAAATAAAGCTCTTTTGGGGAGAGATTTGTTAGAACACTTGGGAGCAACCATTACTTTCAAAGGAGGTGAGATCACTTAAAAAGTAAATGACCAACAGTATGTAAAGATGTTAAGCTTAGTTTTGGTTATTAACCACATAGAGGAAGAAGTCAGGGAAGGTATACTGGATCAGGTATTCCCAGGGGTATGGGCTACAAACATACCTGGAAGGGCCAAAAATGCACCCCCGATACAGATTAAGCTCAAGGAGGGAAAACAGCCAGTCAGGATTAAACAATATCCCCTGAAGAAGGAAGATAGGAATTTGCCCAATAATTGAAAATTTCCTACAATTAGGACTGTTAAAGGAGTGCCAGTCTGATTTTAACACCCCTGTTCGTAAACCTGACGGGCCATACCGAGTGGTACAGGACTTACGAGCTGTTAACAAAATAACTGAGGACCTTTACCCTGTGACAGCAAATACATATACCCTATTAACATGAAGGGTTTGCCTTTACCTGAAGCAGGAATAATCCAGACTGTCTTCCCCAGCAAATTCTTTATGTGCACCACAGGAACTTTATTCCCATCTTCAGTATGTAAAAGTTCTGACTGTGCTGCGTCACCCCTGTTGGCAGATCCTCTGGTGTTGACCAACCAGATGGCTTTTGCTAAATGTGTATCCTAATGTTTGAAAGTCCCACCACTCATTGCTCTCAGTGTGGTTTTTAACAGCCCATTGTACCATTTGATTTTCTGAGAGGCTGGTGAATGGTAGGGCATGTGATATACCCACTCAATGCCATGCTCTTTGGCCCAAGTGTCTATAAGGTTGTTCCAGAAATGAGTCCCATTGTCTGACTCAATTCTCTCTGGGGTGCCATGTGAGACAAGGGGGAAACAAAATCACAAAATGGAATATATAAACCTTTAGAATCAATTTTAAGTAATGTTAAGTTGGGTTAATGGGTGCAGACTTTGGATCCATGATTATGGTGTTCTGGTAAGACCGCTATATGAACTGTTGAAAGGAAACCCTCCCTCTTTAAAATGGACTGATACAGCAGAGGGGGCTTTTAAAAAAATTAAAAACAGAGCTAATGAGAGCTGCAACTCTGTGGCTTCCGGATGTGACTAAATCCTTTAGGCTATATTCCTATGAAGAACAGAGAATAGCCTTGGGGGTCCTTGCTCAGAAACTAGGACCATGCAGAAAGGCAGTGGCGTATTTTTCAAAACAGCTGGATGAAGCGAGCAAAGGATGGCCTGGATGCCTAAGGGCTGTGGTGGCGGTTGTCATGAATATTGAAGATGCTTGCAAATTCACCTTGGGACAGAATTGGTAATTGGGTTGGTCTGGTAAGTGTACGCAAGGTTTGGAAGCCTTCCGTAAATCGAGATTGGAAATCTCGTGGGTAAAGGCGTATACCCGGCTGCTAGCGTCCGTTTGGTATACACCCACAAGAAGCAGGGGGCCTCTTGTGGTTTGGGTCCTACAAGACGCAGGGGGTTTTTTGTGGAAATGGTTTTGGATCTTGTTGGTATTTGATTTATTTTGTGGCTTGTTACATTAAGGATTTTGGTCGTGTGATTCGGTATTGGTGACAGGATGCTATAACTGTGTTATTAACTGTTTGATAGAATTTTAGTCTCTGTCTCAAGTGTTGTTACTGTGTGGAGTGTGTCTGTGGGATCCCATGTGTGTGTGAATATGAGACTGATAATGGAAGATCAGCAGAGTGAAGAGATCTTGAAAAATAATCTTTTAGGGTGCATTTTGGCACACTGGAAGGAACTTGGAGGGTCTCCTGGAGGCTCAGTAAATAAGAAAACATTGGTAAAATATTGTAACTGATGGTGGCCTTTGTATATTTTGGAAAATCAGGGAAAATGGCCTGAAAATGGCCTAAAAATGGAACTCTGAACTATAATACATTGTTACAATTAATGTTGTTTTGAGGTGGCAAAGAAAATGGGATGAGGTAATGTATGCAGATATGTTTTTCACTTTAAGAAACCACGTGGAGACTGAATGCGAAATTAATATAGCTCTGCCAGATCCCTTAATTTTCGCTTTGGAAAAGGACAGGGAAAAACTGAAAGTTAAGATGGAGAGATGCTGTTCAGCCTGTGATATTGGGGAAAGATGTTTAAAGTTAAAAAACAGTAATCAGGAAGATAGGTTGGAAAATTATGTGTCACAGGTACCTCTGAGAGGAGCACCCTCTGCACCTGTCCTATCTGATATTGATAAGGAGGAAGAGATTGCTGTCACTGGCAACAAGAGGCAGATTCACATTTAGAGTTAAGAAAGGGTTAAAGTAGAAGTGCTGTTGCAGAGGCAGGCATCTGCAGCCCCTGCAGAGCAGGGTGAGCAACTGTGAGAAGAAAAAAAAAATGGGAAAACAAAGGGGAAAAGGAGGGGAGCTCCAGCAGCTCCTGTGTTTGAGCCTGGGAGGAGGGATGTTGGGCAGAGGTGGGGGAGTGGGTTCTTCTTCTGTGGAAGCGGATCGGTGTGCGTGCTATGGGGAGTTTGGACATTGGAAGTGAGACTGCCCTGGGTGGGGGGGCAGTGCCATGGGGTGGCTCTGGTGGCTGAATTGCAACTAGACTGACGGGGACCTGGGGAATCTACCCTACCAGATCCACTGGTTAAATTAAAACTAGGGACTAGAGGAAATAAAGTGGAATTTTAGTGGTTACAGGAGCAAGTCAATTGGTATTAAATGAGAGAGAAAAGAATTCGTTACAGATGTGGGAGCTACTGGCCCCCAGGGAAAAAAAAAAAAAAAAAAGAAGAGAGGCATTCTTTCTGAAACCTTTAAAGTACAAATTGGGAAAACAAATAGGAATGCATAAATTTTTATGCATGCCAAATTCTCTAAAATCTTTATTAGGGTGAGAAGCAACATTTAAAGAAGGCAAAATGGAATTTAGAGTTAAACTCAAAACTGCAATTAATTGATTATTTTTATCTGTAATTCAGCAGAAAAGCAAACAGGAGGACCTCCCTGAAATAGAAGAAAACCTTAATCAGGTATATCTGGGAGTATGGGCATCTCAAGTTCCAGGCAAGGTGAAAAATGCTTTGCCTCTTAAAGTGTAAATAAAAAGGGGGGGGGGGGGCTTGCTCAATTAGAATAAAACAATATCCCTTAAAATTAGAAGATCAAAGGGAATCAAAAATCATTGATAAATTTTAAAATATAGATTATTAATTGAATGTGAATTGGAATATAACACTCCTATCTGGACAGTAAAGGAATATGATGGAAAAAGTTGCAGATTGGCTCAAGATCTCAGGGCAATCAACAAAACAGCAGAGGATATTCGTCCAGTAGTAGCTAATTTGTATGACATTGACTAAATTGAAGAATAATAAGAAATGGTTTGCCATCCTGTATTTAAAGGACGCTTTCTTTTGCTTACCATTGGCCAAAGAAAGCCAAAGTTATTTGTTTTGAATGGGAAAATCCTGACACAGGAAGGGAAACTCAATTAACTTGGACAGTATTACCTAAAGGGTTTAAAACAGTCCAGCAATTTTTGGAAATCAGCTAGCATGAGAACTAGAATCATGGAAGCCACCTACTCAGAAAGGACTCTGTTACAATATGTGGATGACCTATTAATTGCTACAGAAACAAAGGAAGAATGTATCCAGTGGACAGTGGAATTATTAAATTTTCTGGGACTGAATGGTTATCTGGTATCCAAATGAAAGGCCCAACTAATCCAAACCTGAGTTTCCTACCTAGGATATGAAATAACAGGAGGACAGACAGAACTTGGAGCTGCTAGAAAAGAAGCCATTTGCCAGACTCCATGACCGTCGAACACCGAGGAGCTCCGGGCATTCCTGGGAATGACTGGATGGGTGCAGACTTTGGATCCATGATTATGGAGTTCTGGTAAGACCACTATATGAACTGTTGAAAGGAAACCCTCCCTCTTTAAAACGGACAGATACAGAAGAGGGGCTTTTAAAAATTTAAAGAGCTGCAACTCTATGGCTTCCGGATGTGACTAAATCCTTTAGGCTATATTCCTATGAAGAATAGAGAATAGCTTTGGGGGTCCTTGCTCAGAAACTAGCACCATAGAATCATAGAATCATAGAATGGTTAGGGTTGTAAAGGACCTCAAGATCATCTAGTTCCAACCCCCCTGCCATGGACAGGGACACCTCTCACTAAACCATCCAACACAAGGCTTCATCCAACCTGGCCTTGAAGACCGCCAGTGATGGAGCACTCACAACCTCCCTGGGCAACCGATTCCAGTGTCTCACCACCCTAACAGGAAAGAATTTCCTCCTTATATCCAATCTAAACTTCCCCTGTTTAAGTTTTAACCCATTACCCCTTGTCCTGTCACTACAGTCCCTGATGAAGAGTCCCTCCCCAGCATCCCTATAGGCCCCCTTCAGGTACTGGAAGGCTGCTATGAGGTCTCCACACAGCCTTCTCTTCTCCAGGCTGAAAAGCCCCAACTTCCTCAGCCTGTCTTCATACGGGAGGTGCTCCAGTGGCCCTCCTCTGGACTTGTTCCAGCAGTTCCATGTCCTTTTTATGTTGAGGACACCAGAACTGCACACAATACTCCAGGTGAGGTCTCACAAGAGCAGAGTAGAGGGGCAGGATCACCTCCTTCGACCTGCTGGTCACACTCCTTTTGATGCAGCCCAGGATACAGTTGGCTTTCTGGGCTGCGAGCGCACACTGCAGCCGGCTCATGTTCATTTTCTCATCAACCAACACCCCCAAGTCCCTCTCTGCAGGGCCGCTCGTAATCTCTTCTTTGCCCAGTCTGTAGCCGTGCCTGGGATTGCTCCGACCCAGGTGTAGGACCCTGCACTTGTCGTGGTTGAACTTCATAAGGTTGGCATCAGCCCACGTCACAAGCGTGTCAAGGTCCCTCTGGATGGCATCCCTTCCCTCCAGTGTATCAACCGGACCACACAGCTTGGTGTCATCGGCAAACTTGCTGAGGGCGCACTCAATCCCACTGTCCATGTCAGCGATGAAGATGTTAAACAAGACCGGTCCCAACACCGATCCCTGAGGGACACCACTCGTTACCGGTCTCCAGCCTGACATCGAGCCATTGACCACAACTCTTTGTGTGCGGCCGTCCAGCCAGTTCTTTGTCCACCGAGTGGTCCATCCATCAAATTGATATCTCTCCAATTGAGAGATAAGGATGTCGTGTGGGACAGTGTCAAACGCTTTGCACAAGTCCACGTAGATGACGTCAACTGCTTTACCCTTATCCATCAATTCTGTAGCCCCATCATAGAAGGCCACCAAATTGGTCAGGCAGGATTTCCCCTTAGTGAAGCCATGCTGGCTGTCACCAAGCACCTTGTTGTTTTTCATGTGCCTTAGCATGTTGTCCAGGAGAATGTGCTCCAAGATTTTACCAGGCACAGAGGTGAGACTGACTGGTCTGTAATTCCCCTGGTCTTCCATTTTCCCCTTCTTGAAGATGGGGGTTATATTTCCCTTTTTCCAGTCATTGGGAACTTCACCTGACTGCCATGATTTTTCGAATACGATGGCCAGTGGCTTAGCAACTTCATTCGCCAGCTCCTTCAGGACCCGCGGATGGATTCCATCAGGTCCCACGGACTTGTGTGCGTTCAGATTTTGAAGATGGTCACGAACCAGATCCTCTCCTACAGTGGGCCCCAAGGTCTTCATTCTCACAGCCCCTGCATCTACTTTCTATGAACTGGGTGGTGCAGTCAGAGCCTTTGCCAGTGAAGACCGAGGCGAAGAAGTCATTCAGAACCTCAGCCTTCTCCAAATCCTGCGTAGCCAGTTCTCCCAAAAGCTTCCTCAGGGGGCCTATTTTGTCCCTAGTCTGTTTTTTGTTTGCTACGTACCTGTACAATCCCTTCCTATTATCCTTAACATCCCTGGCTATGTTTAATTCTAACTGGGCCTTAGCCTTCCTAACCTGGTTCCTAGCTTCCTGGACAACATCCCTGTACTCTACCCAGGCCACCTGTCCTTGCTTCCATTTTATATAAGCCTCTTTTTTCCTTTGAATTTTCCTCAGCAGCTCCTTATCCATCCAAGGAGGTCTCCTGGCCCTCATGCTGCATTTCCTTCTAGTTGGGATGCAGCACTCCTGAGCTTGTAGCAGGTGATCCTTGAATATCAACCAACAGTCTTGGGCCCCCCTGCCCTCCAGGGCTATATCCCATGGAACCTTACTAAGCAGGCTCCTGAAGAGGCCAAAGTCTGCTCTTTTGAAGTCCAGGGCAATGAGCTTGCTGCACGCTCTTCTCACTCTCCTGGGGATCTCAAATTCGACCGTCTCATGATCGCTGCATCCAAGGCTTCCCTGTAGTACCACATTCTCAACAAGCCCTTCCCTGTTGGTGAGCACAAGGTCAAGCATGGCACCTCTCCTTGTCGGCTCCTCTATTACCTGCAGAAGGAAGTTGTCTTCCACACAATCGAGGAACCTCCTGGATTGCTTGTGCCGTGCAGTGCCATCGTTCCAGCAGATGTCAGGGTGGTTGAAATCCCCCATAAGAACAAGGGCCTGCGAGCGTGAGGCTTTTCCTATCTGTCTGTAGAGTGCTTCATCCACAGGTTCTCCTTGATCAGGCGGCCTGGGACAGATTCCCACAGTAATGTCTCCCACAGCTGTTTTCCCTTTAACCCTGACCCACAAACTCTCTGTAAACTGCTCACCTGCCCCCAGACAGAGTTCCATACTCTCCAGCCTATCCCTAACATAAAGGGCAACTCCCTCTCCCCGCCTGCCAGGCCTTTCCTTTCTAAAGAGCCTGTAACCTTCCATTCCAACACTCCAGTCATAGGAGCCATCCCACCATGTTTCTGTGATGCCTATTATATCATATCCCCGTAGATGTGCACACATCTCTAATTCCTCTTGTTTGTTCCCCATGCTACGGGCGTTTGTATAGAGGCATCTGAGACGAGCTCCGATTGAAGCCGGCTCGTTGGCTGGAGCAGCTGGAATATATCTACATTGTTCCGAGCATTTATTATAGGTGCTGGCAACTGACTGGTTGTGTTGGGATGGAATGATGCCCCCATCCCCCAACACATCTAGTTTAAAGCCTCCTTGACCAGTCTGGCTAGCCTCCTACCAAAACTGTTCTTCCCCTTCTTTACCAGAGCAGCTCCACATAGACCATACAGAAGGGCAGTGGCATATTTTTCAAAAAGCTGGCTGAAGTGAGCAAAGGATGGCCCGGATGCCTAAGGGCTGTGGCGGCGGTTGTCATGAATATTGAAGATGCTCGCAAATTCACTTTGGGACATAAGATTACTGTGCTAGTGTCCCATGTGGTATCAGCAGTCCTGGAAAAGAAAGGAGCCCACTGGTTATCTCCTTCATGGTTTTTAAAATACAAGGCCACCCTTGTGGAACGGGATGATGTAGAAATTGTGATCACTAATGTTGTGAATCCAGCATCCTTTACAGGAACAACTGACAGAACTACTAAAACACAACTGCTTAGCCACCATAGAGACTGTGTATTTGAGACGACCAGACTTGAAAGAAAAACCTCTGGAAGATGCTGATTCTTGGTTTACTGAGGTAGTAGCTTCATGAATGAAAGCAGGTGAACGAAAGGCAGGATATGCCATTACCACCACTTCACAGATAATAGAAGCTAAACCTTTACCAGCAAACACCTCTGCCCAGAAGGCAGAAATAATAACATTAAGGAGATCCCTGGAATTGGCTAAAGATAAAAGGATAAATATTTGGACTGGTTCTAAATACGCATTTGGTGTGGTCCATGCACATGGTGCTATCTGGAAAGAGTAAGGACTTTTGAACACACAAGGGAAACAGATTAAACATGCTACAGAAATTCTACAATTACTAGAAGCTGTTCAGCTACCTGAAGAAGTAGCTATTATGTACTGTAAAGGACATCAAGGTGACTCTGATCAGGAATTTGGAAATAATTTGGCCAATTTTGAAGCCAAACGAGCAGCTGAACAATCTCAAATCATGTCCTTAATCCCTGATGGCAAACTAACAATTGAGAAATCTAAACCTAGGTATTCAAAAGAGGATAGAAAATTGATTCAAGATCTAAAGGGAAAGGAAAATAAAGAGGGTTGGGTTCAAATACCTGATGGGAGAATTGTAATCCCCTATAACCAACTCTGGAAGTTAGTTCAGGACGAACATAATAAAACTCATTGGGGTAGCAACTCTTTGCATGAATATTTAGACAAACAAATTGTAGGAAGGAATCTATACACCACAGTTCAATTAGTGACAAAACAATGTCAGCTATGTCTTAAGAATAATCCTAAAACTGAAAATAGAAATCAAATTGGGACAATTGTGAGAGGAAGTTATCTGGGACAGCAGTGGCAAACAGATTTTTCTGAATTATCAAGAAAAGGAGGTTATTGATATTTGTTGGTGTTAAAGGATGCTTTTTCAGGCTGGCCAGAAGCATTCCCTTGTAGGATAAATAATGCAAGACAAGTGATTAAAATATTATTTAATGAGATCATACCTTGTTTTGGAGTACCAGAGGCAATTTCTTCAGACCGAGGTTAACACTTTAGTGCAAAATTGTTACAAGAAATTAGCAAAAAAATTAGAAATTGATTGGCAACTACATGTTCCACACAGGCCTCAGGCCAGTGGGCAAGTAGAAAAGATGAACCATGTGATTAAACAGATTAGTAAAATATGTCAGGAAACAAATTTATATTGGTACCAAGCTTTACCACTGGCTCTATTAAGAATTCTAACTAAACCTTCGTCAAAAGAAGAGGTTAGCCCATTTGAGATTTTGTATGGAAGACCATATCAGTCCCAGTTTACAGGAGAAAGTATTCAGGAAGTGGGGGAAGGCTATCTCTGACAGTTTCTGATCCATCTGGGAAAACAGTTAGAGGAGATAAATAAGAGAACAGTAGGGACAAGAGCACGAGGTCTGGATTATTTGATTCACCCTTTCCGATCTGGAGACTGGGTTTATGTTAAGAAATTTTCAGGAGATCCTCTACAGGAGAAGTGGAGCGGACTGTACCAGAGATTACTGACCACCTTTACAGCAGTGAAGATAAAGGAACAACCTGCTTGAATACATTACTCGAGAATAAAGAAAGCACCAGAGCCAGAGAAGAAATGGCAGATCGAACCTTTAGGACCCTTGCGTATGAAATGTCATAATTTGGACTCATGATAACTGGAGCACAAGCTTGGGACCAGAACTTATACCTGAAATTAGTGCAGAATGTCACTAAGATTTTCAATCGTAGTGACTGTTGGGTGTGTGCACAGTTGCCTAAATCAGGAGAAAGCCTGGATCTCCCATTAATTGGAATTCCAATTCATAACACTCTCATGGACAAATTCGTGGGTGAACACTAGAAATCTGTATGCGAAGGAAAGTTTAAAATTTGGAATAGTTAATCTTAATCCAAGTAATAAATATTACACCTGTGCACAAAGATGTATTACACCAGGAACCTGGGTAGGAAATCATGCTTGTTCAAATGCCACAGATGTAGGTCACCATTCAAAAT
Organism: Lathamus discolor; assembly: GCF_037157495.1. NCBI lineage: Eukaryota > Metazoa > Chordata > Aves > Psittaciformes > Psittacidae > Lathamus > Lathamus discolor. The sequence continues at coordinate 287,042 of NW_027069096.1, read as the reverse complement.
GCAATCATACTATTAATATAGATGGTATCATAGTTCAGTGGTGGCCCATTCCTAAAGGGAAAGGATGGTATTGGTTATGTGGAGAAAATGCTTACAAGATTCTACCCCCCAACTGGAAAGGAGCATGCACCTTAGGTGCTGTAATACCCAATTTTACTATTATCGACAGGTATCCTTCCGGGGCCTGGATTAGAAGTTTTGCTAAACGGATTAAGCGAGGATTTAACCCTATTATTGAACGGCACACTGCATTTCATAGTTTTATAAGAGGGCTAATTCCATCTTTAGGAGTAAGTGAATTAGAAAAAGCAATTGTAAATATCTCAGCAACTATAGAGGAAATGGAAAATAAAAACACTGATATAATCCAGGCAGAACAACAAGATATAACCAGCCTATCTAAAGAGGTATTACAAAACCGAATGGCTCTAGACATGTTATTGGCATCACAAGGAGGGGTTTGTTCCATAATCAATGAAAGCTGTTGTTCCTATATAGACCAAAGTGGCAGAATTGAAACAGATCTGGAGGAAATTTGGAAACAATCTAAGATATTTCATGAAACGGCCATGGATGACACCTCCTGGGGTTTTGAAGAGATATGGAAAAGGTTAACTTCATGGTTACCCAGTCTCTCCTGGTTAAGGCAAGTGGTTGCAGGAATATTGACGTTAATTACTTTAATATTAATTACTTGTGGTATGATACAATGTTCCCTCTGGTGTTGCAAACGATCTATGATAAATTATGAAGATTGGAAAAGAAATGAAATTAAGCACCAAGTAGAAACAGGAAATTATTTCAAAAAGACTTTTGATGGCAATGGTAACATATAAAATGTTGCAAAAGAATTTGCAAAAGGACAGAAAAAGGGGGGAGTTTGAGACAAGGGGGGCACCAAATCACAAAATGGAATATATAAAAACCTTTAAAATTAGTTTTGAGTAATGTTAAGTTTGATGGCTTTGTAACAGTAGCAGTGGAAAATTACTGAGGTGCAGGATACATGGAGAAAAAATAGAGTACAGCTAGAGAACATACTGAGAATTCCCACACGAGATAAATTGTTATAGTTGACAGAGTTTTAAGAAAAACAGTCTAGAAAAACAGGACATAGGGATAAGGAGTATCTGGGAACGGCACGTGTCCAGGATGGGCTTCCAAACCTTGCGTACGCTTACCAGACCAACCCAATTACCAATTCTGTCCCAAGGTGAATTTGCGAGCATCTTCAATATTCATGACAACCGCCACCACAGCCCTTAGGCATCCAGGCCATCCTTTGCTCACTTCATCTAGCTGTTTTGAAAAATACGCCACTGCCCTTCTGTATGGTCCTAGTTTCTGAGCAAGGACCCCCAAAGCTATTCTCTGTTCTTCATAGGAATATAGCCTAAAGGATTTAGTCACATCCGGAAGCCACAGAGTTGCAGCTCTCATTAGCTCTGTTTTTAATTTTTTTAAAAGCCCCCTCTGCTGTATCAGTCCATTTTAAAGAGGGAGGGTTTCCTTTCAACAGTTCATATAGCGGTCTTACCAGAACACCATAATCATGGATCCAAAGTCTGCACCCATTAACCCAACTTAACATTACTTAAAATTGATTCTAAAGGTTTATATATTCCATTTTGTGATTTTGTTTCCCCCTTGTCTCACATGGCACCCCAGAGAGAATTGAGTCAGACAATGGGACTCATTTCTGGAACAACCTTATAGACACTTGGGCCAAAGAGCATGGCATTGAGTGGGTATATCACATGCCCTACCATTCACCAGCCTCTCAGAAAATCAAATGGTACAATGGGCTGTTAAAAACCACACTGAGAGCAATGAGTGGTGGGACTTTCAAACATTAGGATACACATTTAGCAAAAGCCATCTGGTTGGTCAACACCAGAGGATCTGCCAACAGGGGTGACGCAGCACAGTCAGAACTTTTACATACTGAAGATGGGAATAAAGTTCCTGTGGTGCACATAAAGAATTTGCTGGGGAAGACAGTCTGGATTATTCCTGCTTCAGGTAAAGGCAAACCCACTCCTGGGATTGCTTTCGCCCAGGGACACAGATATACTTGGTGGGTAGTGTGGGAAGATGGGGAAGTCTGATGAGGACCTCAAGGGGATTTGATTTTAGGGGAAAACAATGAACTTAACTGTATGCTGTTGCCTGCTGTGTAATACTGTTATAGCCCATCAATTAGATGTCTTCAGGTCACCAGCAACTGGCCCTGACTTCCCTCCAACCATCATCCCAACAGAGAATGAATTTTGATAGAACCAGACAAGTTCTGCAGTATCATCAGCAGGCAACTATCCAACACTACACGCGGCCGCCTCTCCTGCTCTGAAAGACTTACAAGAGATGAAGCCCGACATTATGGGCCGAATGGACTCAGCAGCTTTACAGGGATTGGTCCATGCACTAAGGAATGATCTCTATATATATATCTGTGTGGTTGTGTATATATATATATGTATGTATATATATATGAGTGATGGTATATTGAAAATGGGATCTGAACATGACATGAATGGTATGGAATAAGGGGTGGGTACTGTCCTGGGTTAAGCAGTAGCAGTCATTTTTCTCCTTCTTAGTAGCTGGTGCAGTGTTGTGGTTTTGACTTTTAGCCTGGGAACAACGCTGATAACACCAATGGTTTTAGTTGCTGCTAAGTAATGTTTACTCTGACTAATGAGTTTCTGAGTCTCATGCTCTGCCAGGGAGGAGGGGAAGCCAGGAGGAAGCAGAGACAGGACACCTCACCCAAGCTAACCAAAGAGGTATTCCATACAACAGCACGACATGCCCAGTGTATAAACTGGGGGCAGTTACCTGGAAGGGATGGATCACTGCTCTGGTCGGCCTGGGTATTGGTTGGGGGGTGGTAAGCAGTTGTATTCTCTTCCTTTATTATTTCCCTTGTCATTACTATTATTGGTGGTAGCAGTAGTGGTTTTGTGTTATTCCTTATTTACTGGACTTTTCTTATCTCAACCCGTGGGAGTTACATTCTTACGATTCTCCTCCCCATTCCTCTGGGAGTGAAGAATGGGGGGGGGGGAGTGAGCGAGCGGCTGCGTAGTTCTGGGTTGCCGGCTCGGCTTAGACCATGACACTACTTCATTCCCGTCTTTCCTGCTGTCCTGGTTTTAGCAGTAGCAGTCATTTTTCTCCTTCTTAGTAGCTGGTGCACTGCTGTGGTTTTGACTTTCAGCCTGGGAACAGCGCTGATAACACCGATGAATTTAGTTGCTGGTCAGAATGTTTACTCTGACCAAGGACTTTCTGAGTCTCATGCTCTGCCAGGGAGGGGGGAAACCAGGAGGAATCAGAGACAGGGCACCTGACTCAAACTAGCCAAAGAGGTATTCCATACCACAGCACGTCATGCCCAGTATATAAACTGGGGGCAGTTACCTGGAAGTGCTGGATCACTGCTCGGGTCAGGCTGGGTATCGGTTTGTAGGTGTTGAGCAGCTGTATTCTCTTCCCTTGTTATTTCACTTAATATTATTATTGGTGGTAGCTGTAGTGGTTTGTGTTATACCTTAGTTACTAGACTGTTCATATCTCAAAGTTACATTCTTTCGATTCTGTTCCACATCCCTCCGGGAGCAGGGGGGGAAGGGGAGGAGTGAGAGACTGGTTCTGATTTATGGCTGGGCTTAAACCACGACACCTCCCTATCTACTTCCGTTCCTTCCTTCATTCCTTCCTTCCCACTTTCTTTGCATCTTTCCTTCCTTCCTTTTTTCCTTGCTTCCGTCATTCTTCCCTCCCTCTCTTCCTCCCTCCCTCCCTCCCTCCCTCCCTCCCTCCCTCTCTTCCTTCCTTCCTCTCTATTACCTGAGTTTCTTGGCATTGCCTGAAACAAGGCTTCCCATCTGGAAATGTGGGCCTCCAAAGAGGCACGCCCAGTATGTAAACTGAGAGTTACCCAAAGGGCTGGTTCACTGCTCAGTCAGGCTGGGTATCGGTTGGTGGGTGGTGAGCAGTTTCATTCTCTTCCCTTGTTATTTCCTTTGTCATTATTATTATTGGTGGTAGCAGTAGTGATTTGTGTTATACCTTAGTTACTAGACGGTTCATATCTCAAAGTTACATTCTTTTGATTCTGTTCCCCATCCCTCCGGGAGCGGGGGGGGGGGAAGGGGAGGAGTGAGAGACTGTCTGGTTCTGATTTATGGCTGGGCTTAAACCATGACACCTCCCTGTCTACTTCCCTTTCTTCCTTCCTTCCTTCCAACTTTCTTTGCATCTTTCCTTCCTTCCCTTTCTTCCTTTTTTCCTTGCTACCGTCATTCTTCCCTCCCTCTCTTCCTCCCTCCCTCTCTTTCTTCCTCCTTCCATTCCTGCCTCCCTCTCTTCCTCCCTCCCTCCCTCTCTTTCTTCCTCCTTCCATTCCTCCCTCCCTCTCTTTCTCCCTCCCTCTCTTCCTTCCTTCCTCTCTCCCTCCCTCTCTTTCTTCCTCCTTCCATTCCTCCCTCCCTCTCTTCCTCCCTCCCTCTCTTCCTCCCTCCCTCTCTTCCTTCCTCTCTATTACCCGAGTCTCTTGGCATTGCCTGAAACGAGGCTTCCCATCTGGAAATGTGGGCCTCCAAATAGGCACGCCCAGTATGTAAACTGAGAGTTACCCGAAGGGCTGGTTCACTGCTCAGTCAGGCTGGGTATCGGTTGGTGGGTGGTGAGCAGTTGCATTCTCTTCCCTTGTTATTTCCTTTGTCATTATTATTATTGGTGGTAGCAGTAGTGATTTGTGTTATACCTTACTTGCTGGACTGTTCTTATCTCAACCCGTGGGAGTTACATTCTTTCAATACTCCTCCCCATCCCTCCAGGAGCAGGGTGAGGGAAGAAGGGGGGGGGGAGTGAGAGAGTGACTGCATGGCTGATTTACGGCTGAGCTCAAACCACGACAGTTCCTTTTGGCGCCCAACATGGGGCATGAAGGGTTGAGATAACGACAGATCTGACCGGAGTGTGTCTAATTGTATTTGTGATAAGCATTCATTGTTTTGTATTAACAGTCACTCGTCACAATGCTGATTTATTGGCTCTCAAAGTTGTTGCTCTTGATCTCACGGTTTCAGCATGTCATACCTTACAGCTGGTATTCACTGCGTTAGTGTTTATCAGATGGGGGCTTGCGCTAAGGTTCTTGTGTCATTGTACTTTATGGTAATGACTTGTAATACGGGTGGGCTCCGGCAGCAGGGCAGGATAGATGTGGCCGTGGACTTGTACCTGACCATCCCGCTGCTCTTCACCGTCCTGGCCCTCGTCCTCATCTCCGTCTTTGTGAGGCTGTGGGGAGCTGAGGGGGAGCGGCCCTGGGAGCCACCGGTGGCCTAACTGGCCTAGGAGAGCAGTCCCAGGGACCAGGAGGGTGGGAGGGAGCAGCTGCTGGTGGAGAAGGCCGGGGCGGTCGAGGGGAAGGAGGCAGTTGCTGAGCAGCCGGAGAAGACGGCAGATGAACCGGGCCCCGTGGCCGAGCCCAGCCCCATGGTGGCCAAGAGCATCCACCGGCAGCTGCCCACCGAGCCCCATGAGGATGCAGAGAGCAAGATACCACCTTTGGGAGCCTCATCCGGGTCCCGCCTCAGGCACCCGGGACAAGTGGAGGATGCAAGAGACAATGCAGCACTTTCCAGCAAGGCAGAGGAGGAAGATCTGAGCAAATAAACAGCTAAAGAACAGTTAACATTCTGCACTAACAATTGGTTTCAAACTATATAATGAAAATACAGATGCATATCCATTTTTACAGATCTTAACAAATAAATTTCTTGTGGTTCTGTTGTTATACCACCCATCAATCCCACATGTCCACAGGATTCAAGGCTGCCATTGCTTCCAACAGCAGTTTGAAAGGAATCGTATATGTGGCAACTGACAGGCACAGGGTGTCTTGTCCTGTCGCACTGGCTAATGCTCTATGTTGGCTGAGCGGTGAGACAAGGGGGGCACAAAATTACAAAATGGAATATATAAACCTTTAGAATTAGTTTTGAGTAATGTTAAGTTTGATGGCTTTGTAACAGTAGCAGTGGAAAATTACTGAGGTGCAGGATACATGGAGAAAAAATAGAGTACAGCTAAAGAACATACTGAGAATTCCCACACGAGATAAATTGTTATAGTCGACATAGTTTTAAGAAAAACAGTCTAGAAAAACAGGACATAGGGATAAGGATTATCTGGGAACGGCAGGTGTCCAGGATGGGCTACAGCTAAACTAACTGATAAGTAGGAGGATAGGAGTCTCTGGTGCTAACAAACCAATTAAACTGGTATAAACATCTACTGCGCATGCTTCAAAGGCTGCCAGAAGTGATGAAGATTGTTGGAAGAAGTAAACGACCCTCAGAGACCACCACCACAATTCTGTACGCATGCGGGGAGCTTTCTGGAAAATAATGTGATCAATACGTAGCCTCATGAATATGTATGTATGCGCAGTGACTATAAAAGGACAGCGTGTGTGGCAACTGAGGAGACACACGTTAGGGGGAGCTATCCCCTGTGTCTCCCGGCGCTGCAATAAAGAATACCTGCTTGTCAGCTTGAAAACTTTGTTGGCAAGTTTGTTCCTGGAGTTTTCTCCGAATCACTTCCTTCCTTGACCTTCCTTCCTTCCTTTTCTAAATATAAGCCTGCCTTTCTGGACCTTCCTTCCTTCCTTGCTTCCCTGACCTTTCTTACTTCCCTTTCTATCTACCAGCCTGCCTTTCCCAGGAAGGAAAGAAGGAAGGAAGGAAGGTCCAGTAAGGAAGGAATAAAGGAAGATAGCTAGAAGGAAGGTCCAGTGAGGCAGGCTGGTAGATAGAAAAGGAAGGAAGGAAGGAAAGAAGGAAGGAAGGAAGGAAGGAAGGTCCAGTAAGGAAGGCTGGTAGTTAGAAAAGGAAGGAAATTCCAGTAAAAACGTATGTAAGGAATTTGGAAGGAAGGAAGGAAGGTCCAGAAAAGCAGGCTGGTAGATAGAAAAGGAAGGAAGGTCCAGTAAGGAAGGCTGGTAATAAGAAAAGGAAGGAAGGAAGGAAGGAAGGAAGGAAGTTCCAGTAAGGCAGGCTGGTAGTTAGAAAGGGAAGGAAGAAAGGTCATGGAAGAAAGGAAGGAAGGAAGGAAGATCCAGTAAGGAAGGCTGGTAGTTAGAAAAGGAAGGAAGGAAGGTCAAGGAAGGAAGGAAGGAAGGAAGGTCCAGAAAGTTAAGTAGGAAGGAAGATAGCAAGAAGGAAGGTCCAGTAAGGCAGGCAGGTAATAAGAAAAGGAAGGAAGGAAGGAAGGCAGGCAGGCTGGTATTTAGAAAAGGAATTAAGGAAATTCCAATAAAAACGTATGTAAGGAATTTGGAAGGAATGAAGGAAGGTCCAGAAAAGCAGGCTGGTAGATAGAAAAGGAAGGAAGAAACGTCAAGGAAAAAAGGAAGGAAGGAAGGAAGGTCCGGTAAGGCAGGCTGGCAATAAGAAAAGGAAGGAAGGAAGGAAGGAAGGGAGGAAGGAGCCTCACCTCAGAGCGACAAGAGCCACTGAGGAGGGAGCCTCAAGTCCTCAACAGGACTTGCCCAGGACTCGGAAGCTCAGCTCCCGCGAGGGGCTGACTCACAGGGGGCGGAGCCAAGAGGAGTGGCACCAGCTGGGAGTGGCTAAAAAACCTTCCCAGGGAGCGCGGCGACCAGGAGCGCGGCGAACAGAGCCGGCAAACAGAGAGCGTCGAGGCAGAGGGTCGAGGCAACAGAGAGCGTCGAGGCAGAGGGTCGAGGCAGTTTGCGTGGCAGTTCGCGCGGGCAGGCGAGCGGGCAGGGGAGCGTTCCATCCGCCTCATCGAGAGGACTCGCCTGGAGTACAGGAGGGGAAGGAGTGCTGAGGGACGTAGACGGATTGATTGACCAGATAGATCATGGTTACAACACGATCGAAAGCTGTAGTGAGTACTAATGTGGGTATCCAGACTGAGCCTTCCTGCAGACATGCAGCTGTGCAGGTCTCTGGCTGCAGCGAATGCCTGAGCCTGGCACTTGTATTGGAGGGAGCCAGTGACACTGCTTGTGTTCGCTGTGAGCAAATAAATGACCTGCTCAGGCAGGTGGCTGAACTGAGGGAGGAGGTAGAAAGGTTGAGAGCCATTAGAGAGTGTGAAAGTGAAATAGATTGGTGGAACCACACCCTAAGGCGAGGGCAGAGGGAAGTGGTTCAACAAGCTATGGATCCCCTTCCCTCCTACCATCAGACAGAAGGAGAGAGCTTAATGGACAAGGATGGATGGAGGGAGGTTCCTCCTCGGAGAGGTAAGCGAAAACCCTCACAATCCCTTCCTCCCTCCCAGTTGCCCTTGAATAACAGGTACGAGGTCTTGGAAATTCAGGGCCAGGTGAATGGAGATGGTGAGGCAAATCTATCTAGTGAGTCACCCAGGGCTAGTCACTCACCCCCATGCCTCAGAACTTCCCCAACCAAGAAGAAAAGAAGAGTAATTGTGGTGGGTGACTCCCTTCTGAGGGGAACAGAAGGGCCCATTTGTCGACCGGATCCACCCCACAGGGAGGTCTGCTGCCTGCCTGGGGCTCGGATTAGAGATGTTAAAAAGAAGCTCTCTGAACTGGTGCAGCCGTCTGACTACTACCCACTGCTGGTTTTTCAGGTTGGCAGTGACGAAATTATTACGAGGAACGTAAGGGCAATGAAGAGAGACTACAGGGCCCTGGGACGGCTGGTTAAAGGGTCTGGAGCGCAAGTGGTGTTTGCCTCCATACCTGTTGCAAGCGAGGGTGAAGGGATATATAAGAAGACTCTGCAGGTTAATGTATGGCTACGTGACTGGTGCCAAAGGCAGGGGTTTGGGTTTTTCAGTCACGGGCTGCTGTATGGGACACCTGGTTTGCTGGTGACAGGCGGGATACACCAGTCCCAGAGAAAAAAAAGGGTTTTGGGGCAGGAGTTAGCAGGGCTTATTGACAGGGCTTTAAACTAGTTAGGAAGGGGGGAGGGGATTTAACTGGGCCTGTTGGGGACAAGCCCAAGAGGAACATGCTAGGGATTGAAGGATGGCGGGCTAAGGAGGACTATCAATCTCTTGTTTCACTTGTGGGAAAGGATAGCTCTTTAGACCCTGTCCCGCAGGGGAAAAAGAGTACTAGGACTGGCTCCCTGAAATGCCTGTACACCAATGCACGCAGCATGGGGAATAAACAGGAGGAGTTAGAAGTCTGTGTGCAGGCTAAAGGTTATGATCTAGTGGCGATTACAGAGACATGGTGGGACAGTTCACATGACTGGAATGTGGTCATGGATGGCTATGTCCTTTTTAGGAAAGATAGGTCAGCGAAGCGAGGTGGTGGAGTTGCTCTTTACGTGAGAGAGCAACTAGAATGTATTGAGTTCTGTCCGGGGTCGGATGAGGAGCAAGTGGAATGTCTGTGGGTACGAATCAAGGGGCTGACTGGCACGGGTGATACAGTTGTGGGGATCTATTACAGACCTCCTGATCAGCACGAAGGAGTTGATGAGGCTTTCTACAGGCAACTGGAAGTAGCCTCGCGACTACATGCCTTAGTCGTCGTGGGGGACTTTAATTACCCCGATATTTGCTGGAAGACTCACACAACCAGTCATTCACAGTCTAGGAGGTTCCTCGAGTGCATTGATGATAATTTCTTAATGCAAATGGTGGACGTACCAACTAGGGGAGCAGCGCTGCTAGATTTAGTACTCGCCAACAAGGAGGGTTTGGTCGAAGTGGTGACGGTCAATGGCAGCCTTGGCTGCAGTGACCATGAGATGGTGGAGTTTAGGATCCTGTGTGGGAGGAATAGAATACCTAGCAAAGCCGCAGTTCTGGATTTCCGAAGGGCCAACTTTGGCCTCTTCAGTCAACTGCTAAGGGAAATCTCATGGGAAAGTGTACTAGGCGGTAAAGGGCTCAAGATAGTTGGTTAGCATTCAAGGACCGCTTCTTCCAAGCTCAGGATCGGAGCGTCCCAATGAGTAGGAAGTCAAGTAAGGGATCTAGGAGACCGGCGTGGTTAAACAAGGAGCTGCTGGGCAAACTCAAGTGGAAAAGGAGAATCTATGGATTATGGAAGGAGGGGCTGGCCGCTTGGGAGGAATATAGGACAGTTGTTAGAGGATGTAGGGAGGCAATTAGGACAGCTAAGGCCTCCTTGGAACTCAATCTTGCTAGTCGGGTTAAAGACAATAGAAAGGGCTTCTTCAAATACATAGCAAATAAAACTAAAACAAGAGGCAATATAGGCCCACTGCTGAACGAAGTGGGTACCCTGGAGACAGAGGATATAAAGAAGGCAGAGGTGCTGAATGCCTTCTTTGCCTCTGTCTTTACTCCTGCAGACTCTCCCCGAGGGCCCCGGATTTCTATAGCCCCAGAAGGAGTCAGGACAAAGGAGGAGTTTGCTTTGGTAGATGAGGATTGGGTTAGGGATCAGCTATGCAAACTGGACATCTGTAAATCGATGGGTCCGGATGGAATGCACCCACGGGTGCTGAGGGAGCTGGCGGAGGTCATTGCTAGGCCACTTTCCATCATCTTTGGTAAGTCGTGGGAAATGGGCGAGGTGCCTGAGGATTGGCGGATGGCAAAGGTCACACCAATCTATAAGAAGGGCAAGAAGGAGGACCCGGGTAATTATAGACCGGTCAGCCTTACCTCCATCCCTGGAAAGATGATGGAACAACTTATTCTTGACTCCATCACTAGGCATATCACGGATAAGGGGGTCATTAAGAACAGCCAACATGGTTTTATGAGGGGGAAGTCATGTATGACCAACCTTATAGCCTTCTATGAGGAAGTGACTAGGTGGAGGGATGATGGTAGAGCGGTAGATGTAGTTTTTCTTGATTTCAGTAAGGCATTTGATACTGTCTCCCACAGCATCCTCATAGATAAGCTAAGGAAGTGTGGGCTTGACGATCAAGTAGTGAGGTGGATCGAGAACTGGTTGAAAGGAAGAAGGCAGAGAGTTGTGGTCAATGGCGCAGAATCTAGCTGGAGGTCTGTGACTAGTGGAGTTCCTCAGGGGTCGGTGCTGGGACCGGTGCTGTTTAATATTTTCATCAATGACCTGGATGAGGGAACTGAGTGCACCCTCAGCAAGTTTGCTGATGACACAAAACTGGGAGGAGTGGCTGACACACCAGAGGACTGTGCTGCCATTCAGCGAGACCTGGACAGGCTGGAGAGTTGGGCGGGGAGAAACTTGATGAAATTTAACAAGGGCAAGTGTAGAGTCTTGCATCTGGGGAAGAACAACCCCATGTACCAGTACAGGTTGGGGGTTGACCTGCTGGAAAGTAGTGAACGGGAAAGGGACCTGGGGGTCCTGGTGGATAGGAGGATGACCATGAGCCAGCAATGTGCTCTTGTGGCCAAGAAGGCAAATGGCATCTTAGGGTGCATTAGAAAGGGAGTGGTTAGTAGGTCAAGAGGGGTTCTCCTCCCCCTCTACTCAGCCTTGGTGAGGCCGCATCTGGAATATTGCGTCCAGTTCTGGGCCCCTCTGTTCAAGAAGGACAGGGAATTGCTTGAAGGAGTCCAGCGCAGAGCCACAAAGATGATTAAGGGAGTGGAACATCTCCCTTATGAGGAGAGGCTGAGGGAGCTGGGTCTCTTTAGCTTGCAAAAGAGGAGACTGAGGGGTGACCTCATCAATGTTTACAAATATGTGAAGGGTAGGTGTCAGGATGATGGAGCTAGGCTTTTTTCAGTGATATCCAGTGATAGGACAAGGGGCAATGGGTGTAAACTGGAACATAGGAAGTTCCACGTTAACATCAGGAAGATCTTCTTTACTGTAAGAGTGACAGAGCACTGGAACAGGTTGCCCAGGGGGGTTGTGGAGTCTCCTACACTGGAGATATTCAAGGCCCGCCTGGACAAGTTCCTGTGTGATGTACTGTAGGATACCCTGCTCTTGCAGGGGGGTTGGACTAGATGATCTTTTTAGGTCCCTTCCAACCCTTGGGATTCTGTGATTCTGTGATTCTGTGAAGGAAGGAAGGGAGGAAGGAAGGAAGGAAGGAAGGAAGGAAGGAAGACAGGTATTTAGAAAAGGAATGAAGGAAATTCCATTAAAAACGTATGTAAGCAATTTGGAAGGAAGGAAGGAAGGTCCAGAAAAGCAGTCTGGTAGATAGAACAGGAAGGAAGAAAGGTCAAGGAAGAAAGGAAGGAAGGAAGGAAGGTCCAGTAAGGCAGGCTGGCAATAAGAAAAGGAAGGAAGGAAGGAAGGAAGGAAGGAAGGAAGGGAGGAAGGGAGGAAGGGAGGAAGGGAGGAAGGGAGGAAGGGAGGAAGGGAGGAAGGAAGGAAGGAAGGGAGGAAGGAAGGAAGGAAGGAAGGAAGACTGGTATTTAGAAAAGGAATGAAGGAAATTCCATTAAAAACGTATGTAAGCAATTTGGAAGGAAGGAAGGAAGGTCCAGAAAAGCAGTCTGGTAGATAGAACAGGAAGGAAGAAAGGTCAAGGAAGAAAGGAAGGAAGGAAGGAAGGTCCAGTAAGGCAGGCAGGTAATAAGAAAAGGAAGGAAGGAAGGAAGGAAGGAAGGGAGGAAGGGAGGAAGGGAGGAAGGAAGGAAGGAAGGAAAGAAGGAAGGAAGGAAGGAAGGAAGGTCCGGTAAGGCAGGCTGGCAATAAGAAAAGGAAGGAAGGAAGGAAGGAAGGAAGGAAGGAAGGAAGGAAGGAAGGAAGGAAGGAAGGAAGGAAGGAAGGAAGGAAGGAAGGTCCGGTAAGGCAGGCTGGCAATAAGAAAAGGAAGGAAGGAAGGAAGGAAGGGAGGAAGGAAGAAAGGAAGGAAGGAAGGAAGGAAGGAAGGAAGGAAGGAAGGAAGACTGGTATTTAGAAAAGGAATGAAGGAAATTCCATTAAAAACATATGTAAGCAATTTGGAAGGAAGGAAGGAAGGTCCAGAAAAGCAGTCTGGTAGATAGAACAGGAAGGAAGAAAGGTCAAGGAAGAAAGGAAGGAAGGAAGGAAATTCCAGTACGGCAGGCAGGTAATAAGAAAAGGAAGGAAGGAAGGAAGGAAGGAAGGAAGGAAGGAAGGAAGGAAGGAAGGAAGGAAGGAAGGAAGGAAGGAAAGTCCAGTACAAACGTGTGTAAGGAATTTGGAAGGAAGGAAGGAAGGTCCAGAAAAGCAGGCTGGTAGATAGAAAAGGAAGGAAGAAAGGTCAAGGAAGAAAGGAAGGAAGGAAGGAAGGTCCAGTAAGGCAGGCAGGTAATAAGAAAAGGAAGGAAGGAAGGAAGGCAGGCAGGCTGGTATTTAGAAAAGGAATTAAGGAAATTCCAGTAAAAACGTATGTAAGGAATTTGGAAGGAATGAAGGAAGGTCCAGAAAAGCAGGCTGGTAGATAGAAAAGGAAGGAAGAAACGTCAAAGAAAAAAGGAAGGAAGGAAGGAAGGAAGGAAGGAAGGAAGGAAGGAAGGAAGGAAGGAAGGAAGGAAGGAAGGAAGGAAGGAAATTCCAGTACAAACGTGTGTAAGGAATTTGGAAGGAAGGAAGGAAGGTCCAGAAAAGCAGGCTGGTAGATAGAAATGGAAGGAAGAAACGTCAAGGAAAAAAGGAAGGAAGGAAGGAAGGAAGGTCCAGTAAGGAAGGCTGGTAATAAGAAAAGGAAGGAAGGAAGGAAGGAAGGAAGGAAGTTCCAGTAAGGCAGGCTGGTAGTTAGAAAGGGAAGGAAGAAAGGTCATGGAAGAAAGGAAGGAAGGAAGGAAGATCCAGTAAGGAAGGCTGGTAGTTAGAAAAGGAAGGAAGGAAGGTCAAGGAAGGAAGGAAGGAAGGAAGGTCCAGAAAGTTAAGTAGGAAGGAAGATAGCAAGAAGGAAGGTCCAGTAAGGCAGGCAGGTAATAAGAAAAGGAAGGAAGGAAGGAAGGCAGGCAGGCTGGTATTTAGAAAAGGAATTAAGGAAATTCCAATAAAAACGTATGTAAGGAATTTGGAAGGAATGAAGGAAGGTCCAGAAAAGCAGGCTGGTAGATAGAAAAGGAAGGAAGAAACGTCAAGGAAAAAAGGAAGGAAGGAAGGAAGGTCCGGTAAGGCAGGCTGGCAATAAGAAAAGGAAGGAAGGAAGGAAGGAAGGGAGGAAGGAGCCTCACCTCAGAGCGACAAGAGCCACTGAGGAGGGAGCCTCAAGTCCTCAACAGGACTTGCCCAGGACTCGGAAGCTCAGCTCCCGCGAGGGGCTGACTCACAGGGGGCGGAGCCAAGAGGAGTGGCACCAGCTGGGAGTGGCTAAAAAACCTTCCCAGGGAGCGCGGCGACCAGGAGCGCGGCGAACAGAGCCGGCAAACAGAGAGCGTCGAGGCAGAGGGTCGAGGCAACAGAGAGCGTCGAGGCAGAGGGTCGAGGCAGTTTGCGTGGCAGTTCGCGCGGGCAGGCGAGCGGGCAGGGGAGCGTTCCATCCGCCTCATCGAGAGGACTCGCCTGGAGTACAGGAGGGGAAGGAGTGCTGAGGGACGTAGACGGATTGATTGACCAGATAGATCATGGTTACAACACGATCGAAAGCTGTAGTGAGTACTAATGTGGGTATCCAGACTGAGCCTTCCTGCAGACATGCAGCTGTGCAGGTCTCTGGCTGCAGCGAATGCCTGAGCCTGGCACTTGTATTGGAGGGAGCCAGTGACACTGCTTGTGTTCGCTGTGAGCAAATAAATGACCTGCTCAGGCAGGTGGCTGAACTGAGGGAGGAGGTAGAAAGGTTGAGAGCCATTAGAGAGTGTGAAAGTGAAATAGATTGGTGGAACCACACCCTAAGGCGAGGGCAGAGGGAAGTGGTTCAACAAGCTATGGATCCCCTTCCCTCCTACCATCAGACAGAAGGAGAGAGCTTAATGGACAAGGATGGATGGAGGGAGGTTCCTCCTCGGAGAGGTAAGCGAAAACCCTCACAATCCCTTCCTCCCTCCCAGTTGCCCTTGAATAACAGGTACGAGGTCTTGGAAATTCAGGGCCAGGTGAATGGAGATGGTGAGGCAAATCTATCTAGTGAGTCACCCAGGGCTAGTCACTCACCCCCATGCCTCAGAACTTCCCCAACCAAGAAGAAAAGAAGAGTAATTGTGGTGGGTGACTCCCTTCTGAGGGGAACAGAAGGGCCCATTTGTCGACCGGATCCACCCCACAGGGAGGTCTGCTGCCTGCCTGGGGCTCGGATTAGAGATGTTAAAAAGAAGCTCTCTGAACTGGTGCAGCCGTCTGACTACTACCCACTGCTGGTTTTTCAGGTTGGCAGTGACGAAATTATTACGAGGAACGTAAGGGCAATGAAGAGAGACTACAGGGCCCTGGGACGGCTGGTTAAAGGGTCTGGAGCGCAAGTGGTGTTTGCCTCCATACCTGTTGCAAGCGAGGGTGAAGGGATATATAAGAAGACTCTGCAGGTTAATGTATGGCTACGTGACTGGTGCCAAAGGCAGGGGTTTGGGTTTTTCAGTCACGGGCTGCTGTATGGGACACCTGGTTTGCTGGTGACAGGCGGGATACACCAGTCCCAGAGAAGAAAAAGGGTTTTGGGGCAGGAGTTAGCAGGGCTTATTGACAGGGCTTTAAACTAGTTAGGAAGGGGGGAGGGGATTTAACTGGGCCTGTTGGGGACAAGCCCAAGAGGAACATGCTAGGGATTGAAGGATGGCGGGCTAAGGAGGACTATCAATCTCTTGTTTCACTTGTGGGAAAGGATAGCTCTTTAGACCCTGTCCTGCAGGGGAAAAAGAGTACTAGGACTGGCTCCCTGAAATGCCTGTACACCAATGCACGCAGCATGGGGAATAAACAGGAGGAGTTAGAAGTCTGTGTGCGGGCTAAAGGTTATGATCTAGTGGCGATTACAGAGACATGGTGGGACAGTTCACATGACTGGAGTGTGGTCATGGATGGCTATGTCCTTTTTAGGAAAGATAGGTCAGCGAAGCGAGGTGGTGGAGTTGCTCTTTACGTGAGAGAGCAACTAGAATGTATTGAGTTCTGTCCGGGGTCGGATGAGGAGCAAGTGGAATGTCTGTGGGTACGAATCAAGGGGCTGACTGGCACGGGTGATACAGTTGTGGGGGTCTATTACAGACCTCCTGATCAGCACGAAGGAGTTGATGAGGCTTTCTACAGGCAACTGGAAGTAGCCTCGCGACTACATGCCTTAGTCGTCGTGGGGGACTTTAACTACGCCGATATTTGCTGGAAGACTCACACAGCCAGTCATTCACAGTCTAGGAGGTTCCTCGAGTGCATTGATGATAATTTCTTAATGCAAATGGTGGACGTACCAACTAGGGGAGCAGCGCTGCTAGATTTAGTACTCGCCAACAAGGAGGGTTTGGTCGAAGTGGTGACGGTCAATGGCAGCCTTGGCTGCAGTGACCATGAGATGGTGGAGTTTAGGATCCTGTGTGGGAGGAATAGAATACCTAGCAAAGCCACAGTTCTGGATTTCCGAAGGGCCAACTTTGGCCTCTTCAGTCAACTGCTAAGGGAAGTCTCATGGGAAAGTGTACTAGGCGGTAAAGGGGCTCAAGATAGTTGGTTAGCATTCAAGGACCGCTTCTTCCAAGCTCAGGATCGGAGCGTCCCAATGAGTAGGAAGTCAAGTAAGGGATCTAGGAGACCGTCGTGGTTAAACAAGGAGCTGCTGGGCAAACTCAAGTGGAAAAGGAGAATCTATGGATTATGGAAGGAGGGGCTGGCCGCTTGGGAGGAATATAGGACAGTTGTTAGAGGATGTAGGGAGGCAATTAGGACAGCTAAGGCCTCCTTGGAACTCAATCTTGCTAGTCGGGTTAAAGACAATAGAAAGGGCTTCTTCAAATACATAGCAAATAAAACTAAAACAAGAGGCAATATAGGCCCACTGCTGAACGAAGTGGGTACCCTGGAGACAGAGGATATAAAGAAGGCAGAGGTGCTGAATGCCTTCTTTGCCTCTGTCTTTACTCCTGCAGACTCTCCCCGAGGGCCCCGGATTTCTATAGCCCCAGAAGGAGTCAGGACAAAGGAGGAGTTTGCTTTGGTAGATGAGGATTGGGTTAAGGAGGAGTTTGCTTTGGTAGATGAGGATTGGGTTAGGGATCAGCTATGCAAACTGGACATCTGTAAATCGATGGGTCCGGATGGAATGCACCCACGGGTGCTGAGGGAGCTGGCGGAGGTCATTGCTAGGCCACTTTCCATCATCTTTGGTAAGTCGTGGGAAACGGGCGAGGTGCCTGAGGATTGGCGGATGGCAAAGGTCACACCAATCTATAAGAAGGGCAAGAAGGAGGACCCGGGTAATTATAGACCGGTCAGCCTTACCTCCATCCCTGGAAAGATGATGGAACAACTTATTCTTGACTCCATCACTAGGCATATCAAGGATGAGGGGGTCATTAAGAACAGCCAACATGGTTTTATGAGGGGGAAGTCATGTATGACCAACCTTATAGCCTTCTATGAGGAAGTGACTAGGTGGAGGGATGATGGTAGAGCGGTAGATGTAGTTTTTCTTGATTTCAGTAAGGCATTTGATACTGTCTCCCACAGCATCCTCATAGATAAGCTAAGGAAGTGTGGGCTTGACGATCAAGTAGTGAGGTGGATCGAGAACTGGTTGAAAGGAAGAAGGCAGAGAGTTGTGGTCAATGGCGCAGAATCTAGCTGGAGGTCTGTGACTAGTGGAGTTCCTCAGGGGCCGGTGCTGGGACCGGTGCTGTTTAATATTTTCATCAATGACCTGGATGAGGGAACTGAGTGCACCCTCAGCAAGTTTGCTGATGACACAAAACTGGGAGGAGTGGCTGACACACCAGAGGACTGTGCTGCCATTCAGCGAGACCTGGACAGGCTGGAGAGTTGGGCGGGGAGAAACTTGATGAAATTTAACAAGGGCAAGTGTAGAGTCTTGCATCTGGGGAAGAACAACCCCATGTACCAGTACAGGTTGGGGGTTGACCTGCTGGAAAGTAGTGAAGGGGAAAGGGACCTGGGGGTCCTGGTGGATAGGAGGATGACCATGAGCCAGCAATGTGCTCTTGTGGCCAAGAAGGCAAATGGCATCTTAGGGTGCATTAGAAAGGGAGTGGTTAGTAGGTCAAGAGAGGTTCTCCTCCCCCTCTACTCAGCCTTGGTGAGGCCGCATCTGGAATATTGCGTCCAGTTCTGGGCCCCTCTGTTCAAGAAGGACAGGGAATTGCTTGAAGGAGTCCAGCGCAGAGCCACAAAGATGATTAAGGGAGTGGAACATCTCCCTTATGAGGAGAGGCTGAGGGAGCTGGGTCTCTTTAGCTTGCAAAAGAGGAGACTGAGGGGTGACCTCATCAATGTTTACAAATATGTAAAGGGTGGGTGTCAGGATGATGGAGCTAGGCTTTTTTCAGTGATATCCAGTGATAGGACAAGGGGCAATGGGTGTAAACTGGAACATAGGAAGTTCCACGTTAACATCAGGAAGAACTTCTTTACTGTAAGAGTGACAGAGCACTGGAACAGGTTGCCCAGGGGGGTTGTGGAGTCTCCTACACTGGAGATATTCAAGGCCCGCCTGGACAAGTTCCTGTGTGATGTACTGTAGGTTACCCTGCTCTTGCAGGGGGGTTGGACTAGATGATCTTTTTAGGTCCCTTCCAACACTTGGGATTCTGTGGATTCTGTGGATTCTGTGGAAAAGGAAGGAAGAAAGGTCAAGGAAGAAAGGAAGGAAGGAAGGAAGGTCCAGTAAGGCAGGCAGGTAATAAGAAAAGGAAGGAGGGAAGGAAGGCAGGCAGGCTGGTATTTAGAAAAGGAATTAAGGAAATTCCAATAAAAACGTATGTAAGGAATTTGGAAGGAATGAAGGAAGGTCCAGAAAAGCAGGCTGGTAGATAGAAAAGGAAGGAAGAAACGTCAAGGAAAAAAGGAAGGAAGGAAGGAAGGTCCGGTAAGGCAGGCTGGCAATAAGAAAAGGAAGGAAGGAAGGAAGGGAGGGAGGAAGGAAGGAAGGAAGGAAGGAAGGAAGGAAGGAAGACTGGTATTTAGAAAAGGAATGAAGGAAATTCCATTAAAAACGTATGTAAGCAATTTGGAAGGAAGGAAGGAAGGTCCAGAAAAGCAGTCTGGTAGATAGAACAGGAAGGAAGAAAGGTCAAGGAAGAAAGGAAGGAAGGAAGGAAGGTCCAGTAAGGCAGGCAGGTAATAAGAAAAGGAAGGAAGGAAGGAAGGCAGGCAGGCTGGTATTTAGAAAAGGAATTAAGGAAATTCCAGTAAAAACGTATGTAAGGAATTTGGAAGGAATGAAGGAAGGTCCAGAAAAGCAGGCTGGTAGATAGAAAAGGAAGGAAGAAACGTCAAAGAAAAAAGGAAGGAAGGAAGGTCCGGTAAGGCAGGCTGGCAATAAGAAAAGGAAGGAAGGAAGGAAGGAAGGGAGGAAGGAAGGAAGGAAGGAAGGAAGGAAGGAAGGAAGGAAGGAAGGAAGACTGGTATTTAGAAAAGGAATGAAGGAAATTCCATTAAAAACCTATGTAAGCAATTTGGAAGGAAGGAAGGAATGAAGGTCCAGAAAAGCAGTCTGGTAGAAAGAACAGGAAGGAAGAAAGGTCAAGGAAGAAAGGAAGGAAGGAAGGAAGGTCCAGTAAGGCTGGCAGGTAATAAGAAAAGGAAGGAAGGAAGGAAGGAAGGAAGGAAGGAAGGAAGGAAGGAAGGAAGGAAGGAAGGAAAGAAGGAAGGAAGGAAGGAAGGAAATTCCAGTACAAACGTGTGTAAGGAATTTGGAAGGAAGGAAGGAAGGTCCAGAAAAGCAGGCTGGTAGATAGAAAAGGAAGGAAGAAAGGTCAAGGAAGAAAGGAAGGAAGGAAGGAAGGTCCAGTAAGGCAGGCAGGTAATGAGAAAAGGAAGGAAGGAAGGAAGGCAGGCAGGCTGGTATTTAGAAAAGGAATTAAGGAAATTCCAGTAAAAACGTATGTAAGGAATTTGGAAGGAATGAAGGAAGGTCCAGAAAACAGGCTGGTAGATAGAAAAGGAAGGAAGAAACGTCAAGGAAAAAAGGAAGGAAGGAAGGAAGGTCCAGAAAAGCAGGCTGGTAGATAGAAAAGGAAGGAAGGAAGGAAGGAAGGGAGGAAGGAAGGAAGGGAGGAAGAAAGGAAGGAAGGAAGGAAGGAAGGAAGGAAGACTGGTATTTAGAAAAGGAATGAAGGAAATTCCATTAAAAACGTATGTAAGCAATTTGGAAGGAAGGAAGGAAGGTCCAGAAAAGCAGTCTGGTAGATAGAACACGAAGGAAGAAAGGTCAAGGAAGAAAGGAAGGAAGGAAGGAAGGTCCAGTAAGGCAGGCAGGTAATAAGAAAAGGAAGGAAGGAAGGAAGGAAGGAAGGAAGGAAGGAAGGTCCGGTAAGGCAGGCTGGCAATAAGAAAAGGAAGGAAGGAAGGAAGGAAGGGAGGAAGGAAGGAAGGAAGGAAGGAAGGAAGACTGGTATTTAGAAAAGGAATGAAGGAAATTCCATTAAAATTATGTAAGCAATTTGGAAGGAAGGAAGGAAGGTCCAGAAAAGCAATCTGGTAGATAGAAAAGGAAGGAAGAAAGGTCAAGGAAGAAAGGAAGGAAGGAAGGAAATTCCAGTACGGCAGGCAGGTAATAAGAAAAGGAAGGAAGGAAGGAAGGAAGGAAGGAAGGAAGGAAGGAAGGAAGGAAGGAAATTCCAGTACAAACGTGTGTATGGAATTTGGAAGGAAGGAAGGAAGGTCCAGAAAAGCAGGCTGGTAGATAGAAAAGGAAGGAAGAAAGGTCAAGGAAGAAAGGAAGGAAGGAAGGAAGGTCCAGTAAAGCAGGCAGGTAATAAGAAAAGGAATGAAGGAAGGAAGGCAGGCAGGCTGGTATTTAGAAAAGGAATTAAGGAAATTCCAGTAAAAACGTATATAAGGAATTTGGAAGGAATGAAGGAAGGTCCAGAAAAGCAGGATGGTAGATAGAAAAGGAAGGAAGAAACGTCAAGGAAAAAAGGAAGGAAGGAAGGAAGGTCCGGTAAGGCAGGCTGGCAATAAGAAAAGGAAGGAAGGAAGGAAGGAAGGGAGGAAGGAAGGAAGGAAGGAAGGAAGGAAGACTGGTATTTAGAAAAGGAATGAAGGAAATTCCATTAAAAACGTATGTAAGAAATTTGGAAGGAAGGAAGGAAGGTCCAGAAAAGCAGTCTGGTAGATAGAACAGGAAGGAAGAAAGGTCAAGGAAGAAAGGAAGGAAGGAAGGAAGGTCCAGTAAGGCAGGCAGGTAATAAGAAAATGAAGGAAGGAAGGAAGGAAGGAAGGAAGGAAGGAAGGAAGGAAGGAAGGAAGGAAGGAAGGAAGGAAGGAAGGAAATTCCAGTACAAACGAGTGTAAGGAATTTGGAAGGAAGGAAGGAAGGTCCAGAAAAGCAGGCTGGTAGATAGAAAATGAAGGAAGAAAGGTCAAGGAAGGAAGGAAGGAAGGAAGGAAGGTCCAGTAAGGCAGGCAGGTAATAAGAAAAGGAAGGAAGGAAGGAAGGAAGGAAGGAAGGAAATTCCAGTACAAACGTGTGTAAGGAATTTGGAAGGAAGGAAGGAAGGTCCAGAAAAGCAGGCTGGTAGATAGAAAAGGAAGGAAGAAAGGTCAAGGAAGAAAGGAAGGAAGGAAGGAAGGTCCAGTAAGGCAGGCAGGTAATAAGAAAAGGAAGGAAGGAAGGAAGGCAGGCAGGCTGGTATTTAGAAAAGGAATTAAGGAAATTCCAATAAAAACGTATGTAAGCAATTTGGAAGGAAGGAAGGAAGGTCCAGAAAAGCAGTCTGGTAGATAGAACAGGAAGGAAGAAAGGTCAAGGAAGAAAGGAAGGAAGGAAGGAAGGTCCAGAAAAGCAGTCTGGTAGATAGAAGAGGAAGGAAAAAAAGTTAAGGAAGAAAGGAAGGAAGGAAGGAAATTCCAGTACGGCAGGCAGGTAATAAGAAAAGGAAGGAAGGAAGGAAGGAAGGAAATTCCAGTACAAACGTGTGTAAGGAATTTGGAAGGAAGGAAGGAAGGTCCAGAAAAGCAGGCTGGTAGATAGAAAGGGAAGGAAGAAAGGTCAAGGAAGAAAGGAAG